>NC_143397.1:90406928-90706928 GCF_052110815.1 Crocodylus siamensis | reverse complement strand
CCCATTTGGAATAGTCAAAGCAAATAAAAGGAGCATTTATATATCTGCTTGGAGAATTCAAGGATATCTTTTTCAGGAGCCTGTTTTTAAAAATAGAATTATCTGGGATCACTTTAAATAGAATCTGGCTATTGCCACATCTGAAGTTAACCATACATGTAAGTATTTTAAGGATCTGTTACCTCTTGGAGTAACACAATATTTTTCCATATCATGAGACCTTTCATGGGAGTACCAGAGAAGAATTTTTCAATTTTCCTCATGTTGTATGTCTTCCCCCATCCCCATTCATTTCAGTGATTTGGATTGCTGTTCCATTTCATTTCAGCCAAAACTGTTTTGAAACTGTTTTGGAATTTTGACACTGTTTCAGTGTTTCAGCCATAGGCTATAATGGGGAATCACAAAACTGCCTATAACTTTGTCATTTCCTGCCTGATTCAGATTACACTTGTATGGATGCTAGCCCCTTCTGAGGCCATGAAGCCTGCCAAGTTTCAAGAAGATAGGTGGAGGGGTTTCTGGGAAACTGCACCTCAAACTGTTCAAAGCAAAACTTGTGATGTACAACTTTGTGAGTTAAGGTACAGTGGGATGAAAACTGAAAGGATAGTAGCCCCTGTTCTCACCCTTGCAACTCCACTGCAAGCAGTAAGCCTCAGGCCTCTTACAGGTCGGGGCTTTCCCCAGCCAGGACTGTGCAATGGCTGGAGGTGCCTCCTACCCACCTTGTACCAGGGAGATTCACAGTCCTAGCACTTTCTGGGGCTGCCATGCCACCAGCAGTCCCACCCAGGCCTCCCTAACCCTGCCGGGTGCAGTTTTAGATCATGCCCAGGATGATGTGGGGCCTCCTCCCCATATAGCTCCAGCCTTTATACCTCCAAATTCTTCCTGGCATGGGAGCTTAGCAGAGACATTTTCTTCCCCTGCTGGCTGGTGAGAAACTAAACTGCTACCTCCAGCTCTGAGAGTGGGACATTAAATGGCTGCCCTCATTGGCACTTGTCCTGCCACATACAAACCCCCTTGTGTGGGTATGAGGCCTGCCAGGTTTCAGGCAGAGTGGTGCAGGGGTTTCTGTGAAACTGCACCTCAAACTTCTGAAAACAAAACTTGTGTCACTTATGTGTGTTAAGGGGTATAGGTTGTAGTCATGTTGGTCTAAGGACATAACCCAGACAAAGTTCTTGGGATCAATCTGATATCTCTTATTAGACCAACTGAATAGGTAGAGAAATTCTTCTTTGCAAGCTTTCGAGTTTAAAAACCCGAAAGCTTGCAAAGAAGCTTCGTCAGGCTGAAGAAGCATCATAGTTTCATAGTTGGTAGGGTCAGAAGGGACCTGAGCAGATCATCTGACCCCCTTCCATTGGCAGGAAATTGGGTCATTGGGTCAAATGACCCTGGTTAGGTGTCTGTCTAGCCTCCTTTTGAAGACCCCCAGGGTAGGAGCAAGCACCATTTCCCTTGGAAGTTGGTTCCAGATCCTAGCCGCCCTGACTGTGAAATAGTGCCTCCTGATAGCTAGCCTGAATCTACTCTCCATCAGCTTATGGCTGTAATTCCTTGTTACTTCTGGTAATGCTTGGAGGAACAGGGACTCTCCCATTGCCTGCTGGTCCCCCTTGGTCAATTTGTAGATGGGCACCAGATCCCCTCTCAGCCTTCCCTTGTGAAGGCTGAACAGGTTCAGGTCCCGTAGCCTCCCCTCATACGGCCTGCCTTGCTGCCCCCTGATCATGTAAGTGGCCTCCTCTGGACCCTCTCGATGCTGTCCACATCCCTCCTGAAATGCGGCACCCAAAACTGGATGCAATACTCCAACTGTGGCCTGACCAATGTCACATAGAGGTGGAGGATCACCTCCTTGGACCTGCTTGTGATGCATCTATGGATGCATGACAAGGTGTGGTTAGCCTTCCTGACAATAATGACTCCAAGATCCTTTTCTGCTTCTGTGCTGATGAGAAGGGAGTTCCCCAGCCTGTAGGTATGCTGCTGGTTCTTCTTCCCCAGGTGCAGTACCTTGCACTTGTCAGTATTGAAACCCATCCTGTTCTAATCTGCCCACCCCTGTAACCTGTCCAGATCTGATTGCAGCCTGTCTCTCTCCTCTAGTGTGCCCACTTTTCCCCACATCTTAGTGTCATCTGTGAATTTGAACAAGATGCTTTTCACCCCCTCATCCAAGTTGCTGATGAAGAGGTTGAATAGTTCAGGCCCAAGGACTGATCCCTGGGGAACTCCACTGCCCACATCCCTCCAGGTTGAAAATGACACCACCGCCACTCTGTGTGCAGCCCTCCAGCCAATTAGCAACCCATCTGACTGTGTAGGCATCAACATCATAGTCGCCTAATTTTTTTAATGAGAATGGGTGAGAGACAGTGTCGAAGACCTTCCTAGAGTCCAGAAAGACCATGTCCACTGCGATACCTGCATCTAAGTCTTTTCTGACCTGGTCGTAGAAGGCCACCAGCTTGGTCTGACAGAACCTGCCTCTAATGAACCCATGCTGGTTGCCCCTAAGCATAATCTCCCTTGCTGGTCCCTCGTAGATATGCACCTGGATAATTTTCTCAAAGAACTTCCCCAGGACCAAGGTAAGACTAATTGGCCTATAGTTTCCTGGGTCCTCCTCCTTCCCTTTTTTGAAAATGGGGACCACACTGGCCCTTTTCCAGTCCTCTGGCACCTCGCCAGAGCACAATGAGTGCTCATAAAGCCATGCCAGGGGTCCGTCAATGACCTCTGCTAATTCCTTCAGCACACTGGGGTGGAGATCATCAAGACCTGCTGATCTGGAACATGTCCTCACTGACCCTGGGCCTGGCTGTGCCTCCCCTGGGACCGTCGGGGATCCCAGTGGGGGGGATGACCTGGTCCCTGCTCAGAAAAATGGAGGCAAAGAAAATGTTAAAGAGATTAGCTTTGTTGTCTGGTGCGACCACCAGATTTCCTAGCATGTCCTTCAGGGGCCCCACGTTACCTGCTTTTTACCCCCTATGTATTTAAAAAAGGACTTCCTGTTATCAGTAGTTGCTGTGTGTGCTCTTCCTGGATGGAAGGAATAGTAAAGAAGTCAGAGGCTGGCATGCAATGCAGGCAAGAAATCCAGTCTGTGAAAACGTAAATTGAGGTGTCAGTGGGTGAGTCACAGGCTGGGGAGTGGGGAGGAGTGGAAGGGGGATGTAGCAGGTAAAAGTGCAGAGGTACTTGCTACCTGGGGAGTTAGATGTCAGGCAGGTTGTAATGTGTCATAAATCCAATGTTTATATTGAGTCTATGAGTTTCTGTATCTAGGAGGTTGATGAAATGAAGTTCATAGGCCTGTCTGAAAAGTGGTTTGTAAATTTGAACAAGCACTGAACCTTGCTAACCTGATCACCAGAAGCCAACTTTCTAAAGCCCAAAACACACTAAATGGATCCATACCATGCCATGACAAGAAATGTAAAAACTGCCAACATATCTCCAGTACCCACAAACTGCCCACCAGAATCTATTACAGAAAAAAAAATATCCAACTCCCTGTGTGGGCACATTTCTCGCAAGAAAACCACTCTGTCTCCAGTCTCTCAGTCCTGATCCTCAAAGAGATCCTCTGTCTGGGCTTTCCCTAGCCAGGACTCTGCATGTGTGTAGTGGCTGGAGGTTATAAGGTGCCTCCTACCTGCTTTTCACCAGGGAGTTCCTTGGTCCTGGCATTTCTTAGGAGCTTCTGCACCACCAGCAGTCCCACCAGGCCTCCCAACCCTGGCACGGTGCAGTTTTAGGTCATACCCAGGAGCTGGGACCTCCTCCTTCTCCAGAGCCCCAGCCCATACCTCCAAGTTCATCCTGGTGTGGGAACTCAGCAGGGACATGTTCTTTCCCTGCTGGCTGGTGATGCACTGAGTGCTACCTTCAGTTTTCAGAGCGGGGCATTAAATGGTTTTAAAAAAATAAAAAAGGAAAATAGGTGTGGATGGAGTGAAGAAGGTGGCACTCATGCTGGTTGCATGTGGAGCTCAGGGGACCCCAGCAATGGGAGGTTCACCTTGAGGAACACCAGCTGCTCCACCAAACCAGAATCCAAGGAGGTGTCATGGGGTATCACAACATCCCCAGCAATGCTGAGCACCCTCTCACTTGGAACACTGGTCAGGGGACAGGTGTTCACAGGCAACCGTGGCCAGATCCTGCCAGATGTGGCTGCAGGTTGTCCAACAGCCCAAGGGCTCACAGTCCAGCTGCTTCACGTCCTCGCCAAGATAGGTAGCCACCAAGGCCTCCATGCTACCTGCCCAAGGTTGGGGTCTGCTGCCTCTGCACCCCACCATTGAAGCCATGCCCTTGGCCCACATTGGCAGTGGCTGTCATGGAGAAGACTGGCTGCTGCTGGGAGTGTTGGCACGGGAAAGTCAATCTCCCTTTTCCACATGCGCCCTTCTGCCTCCCTGACTGTTCACCAGCACCTCTATCCAGTGATCCAGGGTTTTGCTGCCACATATGTTCCCCTTCACCCTTGGGTCATACATGGCTGCCAGCATGTGGACCATACTGGACTGCAATGGATACAGCCGTTTCTTGATGCCCTCCTTCAGCTGCTTCACCAGTGCCTGCACCTCTGGTGACAGCAGCTTGCCCCAACCAGGAACATCAATCCCCTGGAATTTCTCATTTGGTTCTCAAGTTCCCTCACTATGGGGATCACCTGGCTAAGAAGGGTATCACCAGTGCTGACAGTCTTGGTGGCCTCGAAGAATGGCTTGAGGACCACCAAGATCTGAGAGATGGTATCCCACTCTGTTTTGTTAAGTGGGCTGCTGATCCCAATCTTCCTGAGCAAGGCCATCTCATGGATGTCCTTCTGTTGCTGCACCAGGCTTTCCAGCATGAGATATGTGTAGTTCCACCGAGTCTCCACATCTTGCATGACTTTGTGCTGTGGGACACTCAGCTCTGCCGGTTTGTCCTGCAGCCTCTTGCCACCCTTGATGCTGTGGTGTAAGTAGCCCATCACCTTCCTGCATTTCAAAATGAGCTGGCCGGTTGTCACCAGCAGCCCTGTCCCCTTCCAAGGCTTCCCCGACTGTGAAGTGGAACTTGCTTGCCACACAACGGATGCCAACAAAGTTGGCATTACGCACCGCCTTTACCATATTGCCCCCATTGTCAGTGATCATAAACCTGCAGGTGAGCTTGGTCTGCCCAAAGAGCCACCCCTGTACCATGTGGTTTCATAGTTTCATAGTTGGTAGGGTTGGAAGGGACCTGAGCAGATCATCAAGTCTGACCCCCTGCCATGGCAGGAAAGAGTACTGGGGTCAAACGATCATGGCCACCATGATCTCCCTTGCTGTGTGGGACTCATTCATCACCTCCGCTTGAAGGAGAGTCCACTGACGCCTTGGCTTATTGCACCAGTGCCCTGTGAGGGAGAGGTAGGTATGATCTCCACTCCAGCTGCTCCAGATATCCAAGGTGAAGTGCAGGGCTACCTGCAGCCCTGTCTTCCACAGCTCCTTCCTCAAGTACTCTCTGCATGCCTCATACAGGAAGGGCACCTGCTAAAGGTGGTGCATATAGGCACTTGGTAGGATGAAGCTGCAAGCACCATGAGCTGCCTAAACCCTGGACACTGAACTAAGGAGGCCAGAAAGAACAAGCATCTCCTCAGTGCTCTGCGTGACCTCACTCACCTTGGGAATGCACCCCGCCTTTGTCCCTGCCTTTCCCCCACTGGTCCAGGGTGGCCTGCCTCTGCTTGGGGATGAGAGCTTTGGAGCAAGAGGGGGACTTCTTTTTGGACATGCTCCCACTGGTACCAGGCTGAGGAGGAGCAAGGGCAAGGGGGTGATGCCTCCTGAGATGCATTGGCATCCCTGTGGTGCTGAAGTGCTTCACCTCCTTGCCCCGGCTATTCTTGCATCAGTAGTGCAGGCAGATGGCATATGTGGGAACATCTGCCTCCTCAGAATGATCCTAAACCACACTACCCACTCACTTCAGAGATGCAGGTGCGAATCCTACCTGATCCCTCTTCTCAGCAGGCACAAGAGGAGGAGGTGACTCAGCCGAGCCACTTGCCTCCACAACCTCAACCTCCTCTGAACTTCCTTTCAGGGAAGGATACCTGGCTCTAGGAGAACTTGGAGCAAACGATGCACAAACTCCAGAATGTCTTTTGCTGGGGCACTCAGGTCCCCTGCTTCCAGATCCAGCTCCTCCTCTGGCACTGGAAGGCTCAGGCTGGGAACTGAAATGGGGGTGGAGAAGACACTTCATGCTGGTGCTGCTTGTCATGCTGGTGGTTATTATTATATCTGGTGTTATTGGAGGGGGTGCAGATGCAGGCACTGGCCCCACCTGCTTGCTGCTGCTAGCACCAGAAGCCTCATACCTGCTAGTTCTAGGAAAGTGGGTGCACTTGCGGGAGGGGAAACTTACAGCTCTCCCTCTGCCCCTTCTGGCTTCTCTGCCAGAAGACCTGGCACCTGCCTTTCCAGCACACTTCATATTTCATGTGCTGGAAAAAAAATGTGTCTGTGTGAGTATGTGTGTAATGTATGTGTAGTGCTTTCCTGAAGAGCACAAGTGATGAGACACTGCCAAGCAAAACACTGCTTTCTTTTTGTTTTTTGGGAAAAAAAAGAACAAACAACAGGATTTTGGGGGAAGAAGGAGTTGCAAGGGATAACAATAGGGAGGGTAGGCAGGGGTAAATAGGATTGGCTACAGCTTTGTTGGAAGGCACTACCAAGCTGCAAGCTTACAGATGCTGGTCTCTGCTGCTGCTACACAGACATAGATGCAGCCGCAAAATGGCAGAGAGCAGGTCACAAACAGACTTTTATGGTGCTTGTCTGTCCCTCCCCCACAGCATTGGGTTTGGAAGGGACCTCAGGGACAGATCATTGTCACTGGCCAGCTACAGATGTCAATATCAGAGCAGTCCTCCCCCTTCTCCCCCTATCTCTTCTTAGTTTCTCTTTCCCTGCAAGCCTGCCTCCAAAACAGTCTGAAACATTTCCAAAACGTTTTGGATGTATCTGTTTAGTTTTGGAGCTGTTTCAGAGCCTTGTGTTTTGTTTCAGATTCGGCTGCCAAACCGTCCGAATCTGAAACTAAATGAAACAGCTGCTAAAATTTCACACAGTCCTACTGAATATCCTGCATAGCTGGGAAGCGCTTCCTTGCTCCATGCTTGCAGATGCACATCTCAACTTGGGGCCAAGTACCCAGGGCAGATGTCCCACAGGATAGGGCCCCTGAAGCCCTGGAGCTATTGAAGAGTGTGGGCTGCCTGCACTCTCACATCATCAATACACAGACATCTGATTCAGAAAGGCAGCACAAACTATTACTAGGAATCATCACGCCACCATTTCTGGGCATTTAGGGCATGACAAAGGACAGGGGCATCATCTGTTTGCTTGGGTTTTTTGCCACCATAAACAATTTCATGACAGCACAAAGGCAACATCTGTTTCACAGCAATTTCAAAGCAGCACAAAGGCAACATCACGATGCCCACACCCATCATGTGAAAAAGTCATTTTGTTTTCATGATCAATGCAGCTTCTACAGGTAAAAGCCAAAATAACCATTCACAAAATTTATATCATTGAACACACTGATTTCATGTTTAGGACTGCAGGCATTCCCAAGTTTGGAGTTACAGACAGGTGCTAACTTCCTTTACATGTTGGGGATTTTTTTTTGTTAAGCATTGCAGACATGTAAATACAACAGAATTACCTGGACTGCTATGCAATCACTACTGCTTCAGGTATAATGTAGCCAAGTTCTGGAGAATACCTTGAAGAAAAATTAAACCTATTTTGATGGGTTATGTTTTGTAGGTGTAATTTGATTTTTCAAGTGCAGTTTTCTTTCTCTTGTACATCCTTTGGGCTCTATTCTATTTTGTCCTTGTGCAACATATATAGCTTGGAATTTCTATTTGTACATGCAATGGGGGAAAATGCCTCTATTGCAGAGTCCTTTCGATCCTGTTCTTCTTCATGCAGGATTAGACTTCAGTGGGACTCACTAGTGTACATGCTGTGTGAAGGAAGAGTTGCACGATAAACTAGCCTCATGTAGTGTTGCGGAGCACATCTCAAGAAATGGGCTATGTGGCATGTGAAAGTCGACAGTGAAAAATAGATTCATATATTAGATTGATAGATTGTTAAGGGCTGGAAGGGACTTTGTAGATCATCGGGTCCAGTCCCCCTGCACTAGGCAGGAAAAGATAACTGGGGCCAAATGACCCTGGTGAGGTGACTGTCCAGTCTCCTTTAGAAGATTTCCAGGATAGGTGACGGCACCACCACTGGAGGGAGTTTATTCCACAGTCTGGACACCCTAACTATGAAGGAGTTTTTCCTGGAATTGAGCCTGAAGTGGCCTTCCAGGAGTTTGAATTAATTGCTCCTGGTCTTCCCCAAAGGTGCCCTATAAGGGAACCTTCCCCAGGGGTGCCCCTTTATTTTCTGTATAAAAATAACATGAGAAACTGGTTCAACACAAAATGTATTTTCACCTTGATAGGCTTTTTTTTTAAATGTGTAAAATGTGTTTTCTGTAAGGCAGCTGTGAAGATTGCTTCATTACATTACATATTCAATTTGAGATCCTTGGCTGAAAGGTGTAATAAAAGTAGAAAGTCACAGCAATGAGTATATGCTCTTCTCTTTAAACTTGGTTTAAATACCTGGGGATCTGATTGGTCTGCTTCTCATTTGCACAAGTTTTATGCAACTTTAATGGAGTCTGTCTTGATTTATACCAGCAGGAATAGAGAAAGAGGCCTAAGTAGAGTTTTGAATTTAATGGCAAATCTCCCCTTGACCTCACTGGCGCCAGGATTTCTCCATTATGTTTGTTGCTTCCAAGCAGCTTTAACTTATAAGATCTTTGGCCAGTGGTACATGCTAAGCAGCTCACCCTTGTTCTCACCTGCCTTAGATATCTGTTGGATAACAAAACCTATTAGAGACAAAGCTTGTCTTAAGAAGGTTATTTTAAGTTTTGACTGCCATTCTTTGCTCTTTGTAGCCATCAGCACAGAGTGGGAACACCCTGATCTATAATACACATTGTTTGATGGTAGTATGTTTTTAAAAGTAGATCAAAGTTAGGGTCCTTTTTATGTTTCCCAATGAAAAAATATGACAGGTCACAAGGCAGGGGAAAACAGAAGATAACAAAACCTAAACAAACCAGGAAGAGGAACAGAAGCCAGGAGCATTATTATCCTAACAAAAGAGGAAATAGCATGAAACCCTGAAATTATGTTAAATACACAAATATGCACTTAATGCTATCTTGGTAACTCTTCACTTCTTCCATGCATGCCCTCATTCAAGCAGGTCTCTAGGTATGTTGATTGATTTAGCTCTTTGCCTTTCTTACAGACCTCCCATAGCAGATCTCTCATCCAATTTTCAGAAAATCAGTTTCAGTCTACAGCCTCCAAAATCATTGATGACCTTATTTGAGTTGTGAGTCTATCTTGCTCCAACTGGCTTCTCCCTGAAAGTTTTGCTCAAAGTGGAACCTCAGAACAATGCACTAAAAAGCGACCTGGACAAATTCATAATGTTCTCTTTCAGCGCTAGAGAACTTTATTTCATCATGTATATACTTACTCTCCCTAAACTTTCTAGAAAATAACCTGGCTTTTGGAAGATAGTGGATATTATATCCAAATCGGGTAACCCTGATTTGTGTGTGTGTATGCACGTGTGATCTGTTTCAACTCGTAAATAGCCTTTGGCGTAGATGTTACTCTTCTGGGGAGGGAAATACCCAGATTATTCAGTAAAACCGGTTGTGTATATGCATGAACTCAACACTCAAAGTGCAGTTTTTTAGCAGGCAAAGACTGAGTGGCAAAGTCTGTAAGGTTTGCCTAAATTGCTTAAATGACATTTTTGTGGGGCAACTAGAGAGGGGAAAGACCATTATCCCCTGACACTTGTAGAACAACAATTAGGTGGGATCAGAGAAAATAAGCTGCTGCTTTCATTCTTTGTTTTCAGTTTGAGTTGTACTAGTTCATCAAAGAAGAGGCAACTGTATTGATGGGACCATGCCGTCATGTCCTACCTCACAACACCCTATTTTGTTTGTCAACACAGGCTCCTATCAAACTCATGTCCTAGTCAGTGACAAAACACTCAATGATTTCAGCAAGAGCAGATCTGGTCCCTAGAGACAGTGCTGAGTGTTGAGTATATAGGTAGGAAGGCCTCAGTGTGCCCATCCAAGAGAAATTATATATGCAAGTGTGTGGTAGTCATGTAGTCCTTCATTTTGCAGAAAGATAATTAAAGTGAAAGGGTGTGAGGCATGTAATATGGTCAAGGTGGGAATTGTCCCTGAGGGAAAAAATAAATGAATAAGATAATGAGAGGTTAGAGGAGTGTACAAAATACATGGAATATGTGAATGTTAATCATTGTCAGGAACCAATTAAATAAATATTCATGTAATATAAATGGTATGAATTGAAGGGTTAAGGAGCTGAGGAGGAAAGACAGTATCTTAAATAACATAATGTACTTCTAAACTGTAGAAAGAGTTAATAGGTACTGGTTATAATAAGTGGCTGTTGAGCGGCAGCTGACTCTCCCTAGTAAGAAGAGGAATAACATTAATTTGTATTGATTTATATGCCTAAATTTTGATTGTTTAAAATATTTATTTCCAGTATCCAAACTTCTTTCAAATGTAAAACAAGCCGAAGTCAAAAAGCTTCTGTTATATGTGTATGTATTCATAAATACATGAAAACATGTTTGATTTAAGCTCTGAGAAATTAGCTCCCTTTTCTCCACCAAAAAAGAAATTTTTGAGCCCAGGAGTGGAGGAGTTCATTTCTGCCATATCGGAGTGTGTACCTGGAAATTCACCATTGTTTTCCTTTCCTTGGAACCTGGAGCATTAGAATGTTTCTTCCTGGGAAGGTGACTAGAGAATTGCTATTGCAGAATAATTGTTATACCATTGACTTGCCATGTGTTCACATAGAGAACAAGTGAAGGATAGCTATTGTTCTTTCAAAATTCACTCTTGCTTATTTTGCAAGAAGTTTCCCTTGTTAGACAAGCCCTTAAGAGCACTCTGAAACAGCATGCATTGCCAAACCCTCTCTAGGGTGCCTTTTCGTAGCGGCAACATATATGATTATGCTATCAACATGTGCCTTTACTCTGACAATGGACTGTGGAGAAATTCCTGGGCATAGTCTGATCTGCTGATTACTGACAAATACATTTACCGCTTTTGGCTTCTATTAATTCTGATCGTCTCAACACTCTAAACATACTAAACAATGTCTTTGTAGTTGCAGTATTGGCAAACTTTCTTGTAGTTTTCAGGTGTACTAACAAAATATCCTTCAGTATCACTCATCCAAGATCTCCCTGTTTGATTCCCTTTCTCCCTCAAATCTAGTGGCAATTACTAGAGAAGTATGACCCTCCATTATAGCTAAGCCCCCCTGTTCCATATTCCATTGGGGTTGCTGTGATGTGAGTATAGGATTCTTTTTTTCTACACGCCTCTTCATGTAAAGGCCTATGGTATGTTCCTTGCTGTTTTCTAACTTTAACTTTTTTAAATTATGGATTCAGATCATTTTTAGGATGAAGGTAATTGTCCTGGCTGGACTGGCAAAATGTTATGGGTATAATCATGCCCTTCATTTAAGATTGCTGTTAAGAAACAATTTAGATCCTTTATGAAATAAGAGGTCTCCAAACAGAAACAGAGGCACATGTAAGGCCACTCAGTAATTTAAATTATATTAGTGGAGGGGCTTCCCTGGGAAATGTTTTTCATGTGTCCTTCAGCCACATAGGGTATGTCTATACACCACAATGCAGTACCATGCAGAGATACAGAGCATAGCTTTGAATACCCTAGTCCACGTACTAGAAACAGACAGGCTACATAAATGCCCTGAGTATCAGGGCACATTAGTCCAAGCAAAGTGCCATGCTGCTGTAATTATATTGCTTCCAATCCCCAAAACAGTACACAGAATTAACTCTACTTGTCTCTCCACAGCAGTACTGTGGAGACATACCATCAGTGAACAGAACCTAGGCTCTGCACTAAAGACAGTTGCTCTCCAGCACGTTTCTAAATCAAAGATGGGTTGTTTCCATGCTTTGGGCCTAATCTCTGGAGCATTTCTTTTCATTTTAAATTTTTTGGATTTGGAGGCAGAGTAGTCATAGTTTTTTCTCCTGTAATTAAGTCATCACACCCAGTCTTTAAAACAGGAGTCTTTTACTTAAATGCAAAGTAAGATTTAAGTATAGCCCCAAGCTCTGGCCAAATTTGTAATGAAAAGAATCTTAGAATTACAATGTTAAATTAATTGGGCCCTGGTTTACATTGTCATTGCCAGTGCCCTCGGCAGAGCTAGTTCAAGCTTCCTTTGGATTGCTTGATTAATCTGTCTCAATGCTGACTATGAGTGACACGTTTTGGGATAAATGAGTGATTTTGCCTCTATATTACTCACACAAGTCTCTCTCTTTACAGAACTGTATATTTTTAAACTGCCATCAGTCTCTATCAGATAATCTAGCTATGTAATGTGGGGTTAGGGAGCACGGAAAGGCTGTTGAGGGAGTCCAGTATATTTTCCTTTCAGAAAAATGTGCTTACATGCAGATAGCAAATAACACAGAACAGTGTTCTTAGGATGAAGAAACAGACCAACAAAAGAGTTCAGAAAATACTTTAAGCAATAATATATAGAATTCATTAGTAGAAATAACTATAAATCAAGAATTGTAACAATGAGGCTATCCAGAGAAACCATAATGAATTATAAATATGATTCATTGTACTTACAAAGAATTGTTTCTTATCTGTTTTCAGTGGCATTTTCCTAGAGAATGGCTGTTCTGGAAATGAAGACCGACTAGGTTGTCAAGCCTGTGTGGGGAAATATTCCCAAAAATATTTTCAAATTGTGTCAAACAAAGATGTTTTGATTGGACAAAGTAGACTCAGTTCTGTAAGCCATCCTCCTGTGAGCACTTATTCACAAGTAGTCTCTTTAGCTTCTGTGCATGAAAGGAATTACTCATAGGATTGTAGAATTAGGTTGTAGACATTTTAAATGTCATTGAAGTACATTAATCATACCAATTAGATAAGGTGGGTGAATTCAATTCCACCCATTTAAGAGTGATGCATTTTCTGGCTTAATGTTAAGAGAAAATAATCCTTGTATCCTTAATCCCCATATTTGTTCACTTTCTCCAGAGATACATGGTTGATCTTGAGTGGCCTCTTTGTTCAATGTAGGTACATTCTTCTTCCAAAATAATTTCATTAGAGCACTTCTTAACAAAGGTCTAAATCTTTCTTGTTTTACATTTATTTTAACCTGTGTAGAGTCCCACTGATATCAATTAGAGTAGCACAAGCAGGATTTGGCATTTCTGGATACATATTTTGGATATGTGTATAATCTTAACTACCTATTCAAATTAAGATCTACTACTTAGCAGAGATTTGTTTTCCCATGTCTCTCCCCCAGATATTAAGGATGCTTGAGTTTGCCTTTCTGTGGAATTTATCCTATAAGCAGATGTTCAACTGAATTTGAAAGACTTTTCTTGTGAGATGAATGCTTCCAGCATGATGACACATTTTTATATGTTAGTGATTTGAATGGGACTCAAGTCTGATCACAACTTACATGAGGTGCTTAGTATTTTGCAAAGTTGGGCTTAAAATATTTTTTTTAAATAAGTCTAACTGGGGCAGGGGAGGGGAGTGTGATTTTTCTATGAAATATATCAGTGATGGTCCCTTTGCAGGTTGGCAGTAAATATTGGACCTAGTGCTACACATCTGAATACATCCTAATGCAAAACAGAGTGCAGTTTGTGGGTCTTAGAGACATGTCTAACACTATGCAAATTCCTGTGAAGCAAAGACTCATCACAAAAAGGCAATAAAAGCACTAATGAAAAGTCCTGCAGTTGAGAGTTCCCAAAGTAAAATACTATCTTTTAAAAATTGTAAACTTTAAATTTTATCTCTACTCATGCTCAGAAGAAAGTAGTATGTCAAGCTATGTGTCTAAATCCCCTAGGCTCCTAAATCCCCTAAAAATGCTTTTGAAAACCCCAAATTCATATTTTATGGTCTTGGATTTAATGAATCAGTTGGAAGAGCCCTTTGGTCAGCTTTCAACTCAACCAAGAACTAATTTTCATTTAACCTAAAACTTCTTTGCACCTCTCAAAGGGAAAGGGGTAAGCCTGTGCAAATAGGGAAGTATTCGATTCGGATTTAGCCAATTCATAGGACAGTGATTTGATTTGGAGATTTGGATCTCTGTCCTAAATCAGTCTGGCTGAATCAGCTTTGGAAGATTCAGTGCTGATTTGGAGAGATTTGGTGATTTGGATTGGCTGGGGAGAGGCAGGCATAGCTGGGTGGCTACAGGTTCTCCTGCAGCTCCTCTGGCCATGCCTTCCTCTTCTCAGGTTGGGGGAGCCACAGGAGAAGCCCCCATGGCTGTCCTGCCCAGTCCTATCCGCCACCCAGCACCAGGCTAGTCCTGGCACTTAAAAAAAAAAAGCAAAAAAAAAAAAAAAGCCCCATACACACTGGCTGCAGCAGGAGCAATTGGGGCCTCTGGGTACTTGTGGCAGAGCCCCCTGTATAGCCCCTGCTCCCCGATCACCCCCCCAACTGGCCCCACCCATCCAGGAACAAATCAAAAAACCCAAACCTGCATGCACTGGCACCCATGTGGCAGCTGCCCCATGTGGCGTGGGCGCAGCACGGCTCAGCAGGATGGTGCACACTGTCTGGGAGCTGGGGCTGCTCAAGTTGAGCTTTGCCAGGCTCCAGTTGACATGTGGAGCCACCCCAGCTCCCAGACAGTGTGCAGTGCCCTGCCAAGCCACGCTGCACCCATGCCATGGGGCAGCTGCCATGCAGGTGCAAGGTTTGAGGAGGCCATCCCCACTGTTCCCCACTGCTCCGCACTGTGTGGGGGTGCTTCCTCAAAGGCCCCAATCTTTGATGCCAGAGCCAGTGAGTTCAGGACTTCTTTTTTTTTTTTTAATGTGCCAGAGGCTGGGCCTGGCAGGGGCTGGGGCCAGGCAGGGCAGCACGAGGCTTCTCCTGTGGCTCCCTGGGCTGTGCCTGCCTCTGCCCCAGTCCAGGGAGCCACAGGAGGTGTACCCTGCAGCTGCTTGCCCCCTTCTGCCTGGAGTGAGTGGAGCCCCTGATCCCAACGCTGCCACACTCACGTCCTGCAACCCCCTGCTCAAGTAAGCTTGTCCCAGCCTCAGCCCCAATCCCTCCCCCCACAACCCCAACAGATTTACCAGCTGGAGACAGCTTCCTATTAATAGTCTATGGCTGAATCTCCAAATCAGCTGAATCTTTTCCAAAGCTTTTCTGAATTGATTTGGATGCTTCAAATTGATTTGGAGCTTTTACTTTGTCTCCTGATTCGATTAGCATTCGGAGATTTGGTCCCTGAATTGGGCCAAATCTCCTCTGAATCAAACAGCTCCCAGAGCTTCGCACAGCCCTAAAAAGGGGCCCTAATGGAAGTATAAATGCAATGACATGATTATAGCATGAGAATTCCTGTGAATAGCTGATAGTCCATGAGGGCAAACCATTACCTTTACTACATTAGAAGCATGTTTCTAAGCATTTGGGTATGTTTTGTGGGTTGGTTGCTTAGTAAATGGTTGGCCATTTACTGAGAGAGGTCTTGTAATTAAACGGAAACTGAAGTGCTTGGGCTTGTTTAACTTCTGCCCAATGTTGCTGGGGACTCAGGTGATAGCAATCTATAATTGCTATGCTTTCTTTAGTTAGGTAACTGGTTTTTTTGATATGCCCACCCACTTTAATCCAGTAAAGCCCCAGAACCTCATGCAACCATAACAAAGCCTTCTAGCTTCTGAGTAAAAGTCACAAGGAATGTCAGATACCTCTCCTTACAGTTCTTCAGGATGCTTTCTGAGACATGACATTTTACTTCTAGGCTTCCCAGAGCATAGCCATTTTAAGAATATGGCTCTAATCACCTGAGATTTTGAAAAATGGCAAGTGATTCTGAGTGCCTCCATTTTTGTGTAGGGTTCCTACAAAAAAGGGGAGCTTATTTTTTTCAGAGGGCACGTGTTCAGCTCTCTCCAAAAATCAGTTCCATGAATGGGTCTCAATTTAAGCACCAAAAAGAGGCATTTCCAGTCAGTTTTAGAAATCTTGGCCATTGTCCTTAAACATCTCCATGTTGTCAGAAGTAATTCCTTCATTCAAGCAAACTCTTCAGATGCCTTAGTTTAGTGAGCCAATTGGCTGAACATGTCCTATGCTAGCTAAGAAAAAATAATTCAAAATAAAGCCCTATCAAGGTTGGGGGGTTAACAAGTTTACATTTTTAAGCACTTGGCAAAAACAAAACAAAACAAAACCCCCCAACCTGTTAATGTCTTGAGACCTAACTTTAGTCATAGAACTAACAAAATAGTTGGTATGTTATTGAACATTTTTTTTATCATTCTTTGTTAAATTTACAATTTGACAAATAGCACTTAACCAGCTGCATTGGTAGTTGAACTCTGCTTAAATTAATCACTGAAATATATCCTCAGCTTGAAGAATCATCTCTGCTCAGCATGGTACTTAAGTACATGCTTAATTTTCTGCATATCCATAAGAGTTTTTTAAAACCTTATTTTTATTCTTTCCAACAATCCTACCCAGTTTATAAACTAAATGGTATGACTGAATGGTGGGGACATTTAATTAATCCACCATTATGCTCTAAAAGTTTGATGAATGAAGGTGCTAATAAAACATATTTTATAAAATGTGCTAGCTATCTTCTGTACTGTGTGAAATACTTCTTGTTTCTACCTTTTTAATAACCGAGTGGATTAGGGCCAGTATTGCTTGTTAGTTGTCTAGCTAACATTTTCCTGGTACATTAGCTGAGTGATAAAGGTTTTTGTTAAAGTGCTGTAGCCCCTAGGTTTGTTTTCTTTTTACCAATAGCTTTGTCTCAAGTAATTTCTCATGAAAGTCACACCTGGTTTCAGCTATATTAAAGCAAGTTGGATGTCACTGCTTCTGCCCTGTTTTTTTTAGTTTATTAATTTCCCTTTAATATATTTTTCATAGTAGTTGGGTAATAATCTTTCCCAGGTTGGTCCTTCTTTCTCCCAGCAGCAGCAGAAATGCTTTGGGAGAAAGAGGATCCTCAGGGTAGATTTATTATTCTAATAATATTTTAAAATTCTACCTTTGTGAGAAGGAAACATGGGAAGCGCTGTGTTCTGCATGAAGAAGGGATTTTTACTTCTTATTCCAGCTGCAAAATGATTGACATATATGCCAAGGAAGCAGCAAATTCTGCAGAAAGTTACCTTAGGGATGAGCACCTGGATCGCTGAACTTTTTTTACTAATAAAAGCAAACTCATATAATTTAATTTGGATCCTCTAACCACTGTATAACACATAATTCAAATTCCAAATATTTTTAATTGCCTGCTTATAGTAGCCTTCAAGTGCAGATATCTGTAGCAATCTCTCCATCCTTTTTTGGATTAATTGTATTACCAAGGTCCCGTGCTACATAGCTGCCAATTTTGCTTTAAAAAAATCTTTCTCATAAATTTGGGGTTAGCAAAACTGACCCTTTATATCTGCAGATTTCCTATTTCTACCTGGAGCGTTTCAATAGCACTCAGTCAATCTGCTTGTAAGACCTAAAGGAAAAGATCAAGTGTTTGCCTTTCATGGATCCATAACTAAAAGTAAAGAAAAGCTTGTATTATACTTCAAGGTCCATTGTGCAGACACTGTTTGAGCAATTGTATGAGTTTAGGCTTAAGAGAGAAATTTGATAGTGTTCTGAAATTCAAGGGAAAACACAGATCTACTGTAGCTCAGCACACCATAATTAGGTTCTTACAACCAAAATGGTGAATGAGAATGTTTTTCAGCAGTCACCCCAGTATTTTGCAGACTCTTATCATATGCTCAACTGATGGATGAAGTTGTAAATTAGCTCAAGTGGAATCTTTGTTCTCTAGAACTACAACAGTACAGAATGAAAATTAGCAGAGTGCTAGTGTTTATGCAGCAATTTTTAACCTTTTATTAAAATGGCAAACTTTTCCTCTACATATTATGCAGCTTGTTGTAGAAGTGCATTAGCAGCACCACTTTACAAAGGTTCACATTATGTGTTAGAATCTGTTTTGTCAGGCTTAGAGATGCAAAGTTTAAACATGAAAACAAAAATAGAGTATGAATGCAGTATAACATGTTTGAATTTCTCCTTCATATTTTTCTCCACAGGAAGAGAAATTACTTGCCAGACTGAATAGTTGTTCCACTAAAGTCATGCAAACACATATACATAAAGATACCGAGATATTTGGTGAAATTTGGTGTTTCCATTTTTTTTCATATTCTAAAGTATTTTTCTTATTGTCTTAATCTAGTAATACTTCAAGGGAAATTTAAATCAAAGCAAGCCATTTTTCCTAAGGAATTCTTGTACTGTGCAAATTTTTTTTTATCTTGCACTACATATGCAAATACCTAACTTTATGAACATGAATACTCGTACAAAGTCAGTGGTACTATTCATATGTATAAACATAATCTCTTATATTGGACTTTACAAGATAGAATCCCCCAGGAATGTTAAAAAGGTAAGAATGATTTATGTTTAAAAAATAAGAGCAAGAGCACACACAAAGCCACAACAAATGTCTAAAAATTAATATTAATACATGTACAAAGACATCACTGGTAGTATGGAGGTAAATGAATTGTGCACAAAATCAGCACAATGTTATCCATGCTATCAGAACAGGCTCAATGCCTCAGCAATGTGAGTAGTTTTACTGAATTAGTACACATATTTACAGTACTGAGACCAACAATGGTACCAGTACTTTAAAAGTACGCATCTTGGTTCCCGTAAATACAGCATCAGAATGTCAAAAATACATAATAAAATCTCTTACGAGACATTTCTGAACATGGAACAGAAACTTAAGATATGCTCTTCTAGGACTGGGGTGAAATTACAGAAGGATTTATGGAAAATATTAATTGGACTATGTCATCAGATGTGTTATGCTTACTGCTCTTGCTACCTTGTTATTGGCATGTGAATATTTGTTAACCCAGTTTAAGAAATACAGGATCTATGATCTCACCTCAGGATTATTCTGCAGCAGATTTTTGTGTTCTTAACTGCTTAAGTGGAATCAGATCTTCTTTAATCTATTTTTAAAAAATTTCTGTATTTAACTTGACCTAGCTGAAACCCATAAAGATACATAGGATGGTAGCCCAAGAAGTTGATATCAGAGGGTAACTAGGGAGTGCTTGGATTCTATGTCTGAGTGTTTGTGTGGACCAATAGTTAGACAAAAATGTTATTTTCTGGCAAACAAATCCAGGTTATTTTTCTTTCTTGCATAAAACTCTAGAAAGAAACCAGTATTTATCCATGTTTATTTTGCATAAAAACAACATTTTACTCTAGCACTGAAAGATCAGTGGTATTGTCAAGGACCATTCCATTCACATGAAAATAAACAAAATGTTAACATTTCAAAAAATACATGTAAATATGCAAACAACTGGTATCCAGATTTAAAAATTCCACACCAGTGTTCCATATTCACAGATTAATTTAAATAATAATTAAATGTTACCCTTACCTTTTAAAGTACAGAATTTGAATTTTTCTGGGTAGTTAGCTTACAGACGCTGGTAATTCTAAAAACATATATACATGCATCCGTATACACACTTTCTGTCTTTTGATTTTTGTCTTTTTCTCATACACGCTACCCAGAATATGAAACTCAGACAGCTCAGTTCATGTTTCATGTTCAAGTAGGTCTGGAATTTAGCAAAGACAACTTCTGAGAGACTTTTTTAGGAGTGACCCTTTGGGACACGTAATTCTTAGTCAGCCCATGTCATTATTATCGTTTTCCTCACTGGTGACTGATTTACTGTTCTCTTTCTTACTAATCCCTTTTGTGAGGAAAATTTAAACATACTTTTTATGGATGGGGCGGAGGAAACCAACCCCAAGGAAATCCATTTCCTCCCCTTTCTGTTACCCCTTCTCTATTTCTCTTTCATGTAATTACTATGTAGGAAGAGTATAATGCAAAATGTTGGGTGAAGTGACTCATATCCTGGGTTTGCCAGGCACACCTCGTCTTTGGATTTTTTTACACCCACAACTAAATACAATCTTATTAAGAACGATAAATTATATGATGGGTTTCAAACCTGCCATTTGAGAAACAGAGGTGTTTCATGTTAATGTGTAAATAGGTCAGGGTGAAAAAAACAACAACAAAACCCATATTACTTATCTGGAAATTCTCACTAGCTCTATGCTCATTTCAAGCAGCTTAGATGAAACTGTTGCTCCTGCCTTTTCAAAGAGAGAAATCAAATGAGCTCCACAGACTTCTTATCAGTCTGTCTAGGTTTGTATACTAAGCCCACCTACCCAGAATCTGATCACTTTGAAGATTATAGCAGTATTATAGATAACAGAAGCTCTTTTGTATTCTGCAAAGGTTCTAGGTCATTTCATATGTTTATAACATTTCAAGGTTCCCATTTTTCATACTGTAAAGGAATTTTTTTTGCTTTAAATTAGCAAAGCTGCATTTTCATAATGAAATATCTTAACTTTGGGAAAAATCCATATTTTATATTTCATTCCTGTTAAGAGAGAAATTGTTAAAGTAGAACTGCTACTTTGCTGTTGTAAAGGCTGCACAGCCCCTCCTGAATAAAGATCAGCTTTTCCAAAGTGCCTAAAATCCATATGCTTAATCAGATTGCCCTGAAACTTGGTGTACTTCATAAATTGCCAGGTTAGGAACAGTCCTTCGAAACTGGAGTAATTTGAGAACAGACTTCCTGAGGTACACTCCCCTCTCAAACCCCTAACAGCTTTTTTTTCTTAAGGCAGGCAGATTCTATCACTTCTTAAAATTATTATTATTTGTTTTGGTCATATCTTTTGCACATTTTTTCCATATCTAAGGAAGTTCTTGTCCTTCCTTAACATAAAATCTTCTTTCAGACTCTAGGATAAATGCCTTCCTATGTATGAAGAAACGAACACTTTGAAGTATTAAAAAATAACAAAATAAAGTTAGCAGTGTTCCTGCTTGCCTGGTGACAAACTTTCACAAATCCAACACACAATAACTACTGTACTGCAGAAACGACCTACAGTCTAATATACATCATACATGTTTGGCTAAAAATAAATCAGATAATGGAAATTTCTTCCAGCCTCTCATATGTCTTTTTTAATGTCAGGCATCATAAACATTCTTTGCTTATTCCTAAAGTTTGTCTGCATCACTCCCTGTCATTTCCCTTGAGGAGCTGATTACCTAGACATTGGCTACTAAGCTGACCTAATTCTCATGTGTTGAGGACTAGACTTTATTTAGTCAACCTTTTTCAACATAGTCTTTTTGAAATAGGAAAAAAGCATGAAAACTTCAGGTATTACTATACTGCTTCCTCCCCCCAGCCTGGTTAACTTGTTGCCATAATAGCTCCACGCTTTTAAAATGTCACTTATGAAACCTGACCACAGCTTCTGCCAGAGCATAAACACTTCTAGATAACAATATAAGCTCAGCTCTTTTCTGTCTATAGACTGTGACTAAAGAGAGACTAGTACAAGACAACAGTCTTTTCATTCATACCTTTTCCTTTCTACAGCCACTGTGAAAGCTAATCTAGAAAGAAAAGAGAAGGATTTTTGGAAATGGGGTGATTAGTCCAGTTGTGGGCTTTCTCTTGAATTTGGTATTCAAGGCATGTAGCATAAGCTGTGACAATGCTAGGGTAAAAATCTGTTTTAATACATGTCAGCTAATACATTTCAAACCCCTTTTGTAGGCAAGCAGTTACCATTTTGTCCAGGTGTCAGTGATTAAAAAAAAAGGTGTTGAATAAGGGAATGTTTGTTGTAATTCATTCACACAAGGGAACAAAGCTATGTTGAATATGCAGCTTGAATTCTGTCACTTCCTGGCTTTACAACCCGCTTATTCCCTTCAGGTACATTTTAGTGACAGCTTTTGCCCGATCTGGCCCCTGAAAGTGCTCTACAGCCATGACCAAACAAGTTCATGACTGCAGAGCACTTTAAAAGGGGCCAATCCCACAAAAATCTGAACCCTCATTGCATAAGGGGTCAGATGAAGATGCTCCCAAACAGAGCATCTTCAGTAACTTGTGGCTGTATGCAGAGCTGGGCTGACTGCAGCTCAGCCCTGCTCCAGTGCTGTATTCAGAATGGGGGGAGGGGGGAGAGGGAGTTTGGTCTGGGTTTGTTTTAGTGAGGAGTGAGGAGGGGGTTTCCAATCCATCTGTGGGGGCAGGGGCTCCAATCCACCTGCCCCTCCCTCCAACACTGGCTGGGGACCCCCCAGAATGAGCTCCCTCCACCCCCTTTCCCCCACCATTCTGAAAACAGCACTGGAGCTGGAAGGGAGGAAGGGGGAGAAGAGATATTGCTAAAGGAGACCTGCTTCAGACATGCAGCCAGCAACTGGATTCCCCAACACCCCAGGACCCAAGAGTAAACTTCTGTTGGGTCCAGGGGATCGTTGTTACTCATAGAGCACCCTGCAAATCTCTTTGAGTTACAGCGGGGAGCTGCTCTTCTGTCCGTGCCCTTTATATGGACTGATCTGATTCAGGTTCACTTCTGTGTGGCCTCACAAAAATGATGTCTATGTGTTTGTCATTTCTCAGCTTGACGGTTTCTTGTTAGGTTTGCCCCTTTGTCACCAATTTGTCTCTCATAATCTGTTAATGAACAGCAGGAATTTTATCAACACAAGGGCAGTCTCACACCTCCTCTTTTTTACCTTTTTCTTCCTATAGGTCAGGGTATAGACACTGCCACCTGAGGGGGACACTGATGACAATGAATCTCAGGAGTCAGATGACCAAGGTAATAAAGTTCTCATGGATTCTTTCCAAGAGAGGGCACTGAATAAGCTGGATGGCTTTGCTCTCATAATACAGTCAGTGATCTGCTGGAGCATGAGGGAGTCGACTGTGCTATATGAATTATTTCTAACTCTGAGAGGCCTGCTGTGCCATAGTCAAGAAGCTGCTGAAGAAAGAAGAGGTCATACATAGCTTGAAGTTTCACTGCTTTTACCCTTTCCTTTCTCTAGGCAACCCATCATCTTATCTGGAGACAGAATAGAACGAATTTCTGGGATTAGATAAGGAAAGTAACACTAACACGTGAAAGGGAAAGTGTCTTGACTGACATGTTATAAAACATGTAGGCAAGTAAACCATGGTAGGGATATTTACTAGCTAGCAAAAGTTAAAATACTCACTCTGTCTGTGCTAGGGTTTTCACATGTTAGTTAACATAGTTTAGCGATTTCAGGGCCCTAAAGTCAGGACAGGAACACTTGAGATAGTTCAATGTCTCCTTGGTTCTTTCTGCAGGAACACTTCTATCAATGAATTAGGGGTCTCAGAACATTTATGAAATGAGAGCTCAACATGGGAAATGGAAGATTCATTATTGCATGGGGAGGTTTTAATCCGAAAATTTGAGATCAGGCTGTATGTTCTCTAGTTCTATTTCAAAATGGGCTGTTGTACTTCAGTAGTCTAGACAGTACTGTGAGCACTGCAGCTGAGTAGTTACACTAGTGTAGTTTTCCTAACATGGGCAAGGCTCCTGATTCAAAACCAAGACAGAAATAATTGCATATTTATTAATGCTTTATGTTTTAAATGTACCTCAATTTTTGCAGTTCCTTTCTGACCCACATCCTAATAGCTATAAACAATATCTTTACAAATTGCCACATCTGCAAAGGCCATTTGGAGCAAAATCAGAGCTGTAAGTCAGCTTCTAAGGTTTGTAAATGGAGTCCAGATTAAGGCACTGACCAAAACAACTGCTGTAGGATGTTTTATTTAGTAAGAGAAAGATTTCTCCATTCTTTTATGTAACTTTTAAATTCCCTGTGTGTTATCTATTCTAATTTGTTCTTCTATATACAGTAAAACACTGTATTAGCAACGGAAACTAATCTAGATTTCCCTTTGAACAGAACCACATGATTCATGAATGTATACTGCCAAAAAATTCGCTGTTGGTGTGTGTGGAAGGTGGGTGGGCAAAGAAGGCTATAATACACATTTTTTTCGACTTTATTTCATGAGCAGATTGCTCAGTAAATAGTAAATGTATTTCAGTTTTATCAAGGGAAAAGTCATTAATAAAAAAGTGCAGCAAATGGATGTTTTTGTGAAAGGAGCTGAAATGAAAAAAGACAGAAATTAGTATTTTAGCAGCATGAGAAACATTTTTTTTTAATTCAGTTTTACAGGACAGACCTATTGGGTCAGTCATTTTGCTCATATCACTTGTTGCCAATTTAGCAAGGTGTGCGCATTCTGGATCCTGAGGGACAGCACATACTTTTTGTCATCTAAGTAACAAATGTAACATATATTTGACTATTTATTCTCTCTCATTTCTAGCATTTCCTCAGGCCCCTCACAGACATTACACTTAAGTGTGATTAACCAGTTAATCATGTCTTAAGTAGTAACCTGGCTACATACTCAGGCAGTTAATGGTGTGTTAAAACAGGGAATAAGCCATGCAATTATTACACAAAATATATGTGATAACGTGGCTGGTTCCCATTGCACCTGAACATGTGGCTGGTGCACTCCCAGCCTCAAGAGTGCCAGTCCACTGACTGACAGTCTCAGCCTCAGAAGTGAACTAACTAATGAGCTGCCTGTTCTGGTAAAAAGTGGTTGTTGTTTTTTCCACATCTGTGAGCAGCTTAAGTGTTCTAAAATACACATGACTATTTGTATTTTTTTGACATTTGGTATGCTCCCCAGAGGGGCAAGGTAGGAATTAGTAGTCTAAGTTTCAGATCATCTGAATTTGTGTTTCCCAAGATATATAGCCTTCCCTATTAGCAAACCTACATGTTAACTACAACTGCCTAAATGATAAGTAACTCTTCCAGAAACGTTTGTGTTACTCTTCTAAGAACCATTATATTCACTGACAACATTCTTAGGTTAACAGAGTGATCTGGTTGTCTGCTGGCACATCATATCCTTCCAGAAAATTGAATTCAGCAGAACCCAGACTTCCATAAATGAGGAAATGGAGAGATAACTTGCATACCCATACTCTTAACGTTGTCTTCTTAAATGAATTCCCCCCTCTACTCCCAGAATACACATATTTACACTATGCTTTTGAACTGTACTGAGTAGAAGCTGCCTACACCTGCCCTAAAGATAAGCAGCCTTCTCCATAGAAGGAACACTACACCAATGCCTATTGTCAGAAAAAAGGTACATCTTTTCACTGACATTTTCTGATTTTCAGAAGTCTGAGTTTTGCTGAGGGGCTCAAGGGACCCCCAGACAGACTTAGCTCTGGGTTATCTTATGTGTTTTTACTGCGTATGTGAGTATGGTAACCTATATATACATCTTACGGTTTGTTCAAAATGCACAATAGCCATAAATGGGTTATTGTGGTGGGGGTCTGCTATAGACCACAAGACCAGGAGGAAGTGGTAGATGAGGCTTTTTTCAAACAGCTACCAGAAGTTTCCTGATCACAAGCCCTGGTTCTCATGGGGGACCTCAGTCACCCTGATATCTCCTGGAAGGACAATACAGCAGTACACAGGCAATCCACGAAGTTTTTGGCAAGTACTGGGGACAACTTCCTGGTACAAGTGCTGGAGCAGTCAGTTCGGGACCATGTTCTTCTTGACCTGCTGCTCACAAGCAGGGAGGAATTGGTGGGGAATGTAGTAGTGCATGGCGACTTGGGCAGCAGTGACCACAAGATGATTGAGTTCAGGATCCTGAGGAAAGGAAGAATGGAGAGCAGCAGAGTAAGGACCCTGGACTTAAGAAAAACAGACTTTGACTTGCTACAGGAACTCATAGGAAGGATCCCCTGGGAAGCCAGTCTGAAGGGGAGAGCAATAGATGATGCAGAAAAGGCTGAAGTGCTCAATGCCTTTTTGCCTTAGTCTTCAAAGGCAAGTTCAGCTTCCAGACTACTGCACTGGGCAGCACAGTTTGGGGAGGAGGTGAGCAGCCCTCAGTGCTGAAAGAACAGTTTAGGGACTACTTCCTCTAAAAGCTGGATGTGTACAAATTCACGGAGCTGGATGGGATGCACCTGAGGGTGCTGAGGGAGTTGTCTGATGTGATTGCGGAGCCTTTGGCCATCATCTTTGAAAACTCATGGCGATCAGGAGAGGTCCCGGATGATTGGAAAATGGCAAACATAGTGCCTATATTGAAGAAAGGGAAAAAGGAGGATCCCCAAGGAACTACAGACCAGTCAGCCTCATCTTAGTCCCTGGAAAAATCATGGAGCAGATCCTCAAGGAATCCATTTCTAAGCACTTGGACGAGAAAAAGATCGTTAAGAACAGTCAGCATGGATTCATCGGGGCAAGTCATGTCCGATCAAGCTGATTGCCTTCTATGACGAGATGACTGGTTCTGTAGGTGAGGGGAGATGGGTGGATGTGAAGTATCTTGATTTTAGCAAGGCTTTTGATACAGCCTCCTGCAGCATTCTTTCCAGCAAGGTAAGGAAGTACAGACTGAATGAGTGGACTGTAAGGATAGAAAACTGGCTGTAGCATTGGGCTCAGAAGTTAGTTATCAATGGCTCACCAAGCTGGAGGGAGTAGTAGATACACTAGAGGGTAGGGCTAGGATTCAAAGTGACCTAAACAAATTGGAGGATTGGGCCAGAAGAAATCTCATGAGGTTCAACAAGGACAACTGCAAAGTCCTGCACTTAGGACGAAATAATCGCGTGCCCCAATACATGCTGACGGCTGACTGGCTGGGCAGCAGCTCTGCAGAAAATGACCTGGGGGTTACAGTGGACAATAGGCTGAATGTGAGCTGGCAGTGTTCCCTTCTTGCCAAGAAGGCTAACAGCATACTGGGCTGCATTGGTAGGTGTGTTCCCAGTAGGTCCAGGGAAGTCATTATTCCCATCTATTTAGCACTGGTGAGGCCACATCTGGAGTACTGTGTTCAGTTTTGGACCCCCCACTACAGAAAGATGTGGACAAATTGAAGAGAGACCAGTGGAGGGCAACAAAAACTGGTGAAGGGCCTGGGGATCTTTTCTTATGATACAAGGAAAGACTGAAGGAACTGGACTTATGTAGTGTAGAGACTGACAGCGGACTTAGTAGCAACTTTCAACTGCTTGAAGGGGAGTTCAAAAGAGAATGGAGCTGGACTGTTCTCAGTGGTGGCAAATGGCAGAACAAGGAGCAACAGTCTCAAGTTGCAGCAAGGGAAGTTTAGTTTAGCTATTAGGAAAAAAATCACTAGGAGGGTAGTAAAACACTGGAACAGGTTACCTAGAGAGGTGGTGGAAGCTCCATCCTTGGAGGTTTTTAAAGACCAGGCTAGACAAAACTTTGGCTGGGAAGATCTAATTGGGGCTGGTCCTGCTTTGAGCAGGGGGTTGGACTAAGTGACCTCCTGAGGTCCCTTCCACCCCTAATTGTCTATGATTCTATACAAACTGCACAATAGCCATAAAGCTTCAGTGATCCCCGCACTCTCCTACCACCACACATGCTATGCCTCACCGTTCCTGGGTGCCAACTGTAACAGCTCCTGCTGGATTTGCAGCAGGGCTCAGGATCCCTGCAAAGGCAGAGCTTGAAAGTTTGCAGAAAGTTGTTGCTTGCAAGAGCATATGCTTGTTTTTGATTGGCTCCTGAGGCAGGAGAGGGACGGGAACTCAGGCAGGCTCAGAGAAGGGAAGGGCTCCGGGACCAGAGCTCAGGGAGGAACAACCTTGCAGCCTGCCTGTGAAGTGAGCCTGCCCTTAGTGATGGGAGAAGATAACCCAATGTCCTTTTTCCCCTCTGAGGCAGAGGGACCCGTGTGGAAGAAAAAAGGGTGGTAAGGTAGACTTGCCTAGGAGGGCAGGGAGTTGATCTGAGAAGGCTCTGGGGAGAGTTAACTGAGTAGCAGCCTGAGGCTGAGTGGGTGATAAACCCAGGGTTATTTCAGGTACCAGCACAAGGGGCCATTTCTGAGAATTGGAGAAAGGTGCTTTTGGGGAAAGGGAGAGTGTGTGTTTCTCTGCAGGTACCACAGACAGCCAGAGCAGAGGAGCTTCTCTTCCCTGTGCGGGCTCTAGCAGAGAGCAGGACTTCCGAAGCAGCAGCGCCAGCCATGGCCATTGCATTGCCAATGCGAAGGAGAGCTGATGTTTGTGTTAAACTTGTGTGCTCCTACTGAAATTCACTGGAGTGTCAAGGTTTAAGCTGGGGAGTTGTACTGAGGGTGTCTTTGATTCAATTTATGTAGTGTGTTTTAGTTCACTGATACCTGCCTTTGACAATTAGATTACTGATATCCTGTTCTGCTGTTAACCTCATTCATATGTGGACGGTTTTGTAAACAATAAACTGTAAACAGTTAGACTGTATGTGCTCTAGTGGGTGGGGAAAGCACAAGAAAGCACTCCATGGGGAGGTGGCCCCAGCCTTAGGGGCTGGGAGGTCAACCGAGGCAATTTGACACCCCAGGACCCTGAATCCGGACGTGGCACCATAGGTAGGGTTACATAGTAGGGGTGTGTGAGGCTTCGGTCTCTGATTTGATTCGGCAGAGATTTCACCCAATTTGGTGGCCAAATCTCCAAATTCAAGTCAAATCAGAGGACCCTTTAATCTCTCCAAATCGAATCGGAACCCTCCAAATCGATTTGGAGAGATTCAGAAAGATTTGGGCATAGAGACAGCTTTAAATGTTTTTTCTACATACCTCTAGGTAGCAGGGGCTCATGACTGCTGTGATGCTGGGGTACATGGAGTGTCTCATTGAAGCATTGGGGGGCTGCCCAGCATACTTGGCAGCAGATGCAGAAGTGGACAAGAAGCACCTCTAGTCCAATTCTGGGTCTGCTGGGGAGTACGCTGGGGGTGCCCCCCTGGCTCAGTGACTGGCGTCTCCTAGGTCTGGGGGGGGCACCTAGGGTCCTCCTGCGGCTGATTGCTGGCCTGGGAGAGTGCGGGGGCGGGGGCGGGGGCAGAGGCCCTCACGCAGTCCCTGGCAGACCCAGAAGTGGACTGGAAGTACTTCCAGTTCACTTCTGCGTTTGCTGCCAAACATGTGGAGGGCACCCCCCGCAATCCTGTGGGACATTCCACGTGCCCCAGCATTGCAGCGATCATGAGCCGCACCTGCTACCTCAAGGTATGTAGAACAAACTTTTAAAGCTGTGTCTATGTCTGCATCGCTGATTCTCCAAATCAGCATTGACTCTTTAGATGCAGATTCGGCTGAATCAAACCATGGGCTGTGATCCGAATCAACTAATTGAATCGCTGTCCCTGATTCGGGCCGAATCTGAATCAAATAGGGCCTGCTTCGCACACCCTTATTACACAGGTAAGAAAGGTACCCTTAAAGAAGAGGAAGCAGAGTTTGGTTGTAGGTAACTGGGAGGCAAATTGCAAGTAGATTGCCATACTGTGTGAGGAACTCGCCTGAACCAGATACTAAATAAAAACTGTGGTCTATTTGACGCCTCCTATGCGAACGTGGCTACCGAGTTACAAAGAGTTCTTTAGTGGGTGTTAGGGCAAGCTGCTGCAGCTGGGATCTGTGTGGAAGACAGAACTCAAAGTAGATTGATATGGCTGAAAGTTTGATGGTTCCTTTGACTTGGGTTGGATTTTAACTCAGAAATGCCATTATCCCTGGTGGAGATTAAAATCTCTGTGAATTAGCCAGGGGGCCAAACCACATTCATAACTCACAAACTGAAAGTTTCACTAAGGAAACTAAAGTGGTGCTGATGCCATGAGAATTGTGTAGAGATAATTCTTGTAGCATATTACAGTATTATATGTGGCTCTATAATTAAGGTTTCCTTTTTTTAAGGTACCTTTTTTCTTTATTTTCTTATTTGCCTAGCCAGGCCTGTCATAGGAAAGTGACTGGGAAAAAGAATAAGTGATGAGTGGTGGGGCAGAGACAGATTGAATGAATAGTGAATCAGGCAGTATGAATAGGACGGGGAGCTAGTGAAGGTAGGATAACTGAAGGTGGTACCTGGAGACTAAGTTGAAAGGAAGAAATCATATAAGTGTTGTCTCTGGATCCTCTGCATCCTTTGTTACAGAATGCATAGGTGTGTAATGAATAAGCCAGAGACTACAGGAAGAGAACGGGTGGCTTTATGGTGAGGGCAGCTGGATACTGCCACTTAGTTCTTGCATAATGCTACGCATTACATTTAAATCAACCTTTACATGGTGGTCATCCATTGTATGCTCCCTGTTCTGGGGAGCCTGACTTGAGACCTTGGACTCTGAAAAACCCCAAAACCCACTTCTAAGTATTTTAAACTGAGAATCCAAAATTGGATATATTTACTTACTTTTTTTGTGCTTTAACAACCTGTAAAATAAAACAAAAATCCCTGTTCATTCCATAGGTGTGTGTGAAAGTAAGTCATTAATACCTGTAAAGCACCTGGATATTTTAGTTATGATTTCCCTAAAAAAGCCAATGAGGAAGCTAAGAATTCAGTCTTCTGAGTGTGGTCTGTAGAGAAAAAGGCAAGGTCCAGACATTGCACGTTTTGTTTTCTCCTTGTTGCTCAATATCCGCTCATTAATTTAATGCTGTCCTTATTATGCCTTACTGTTTGCTGAATGAGGTCCTGTTGAAAAAAAAAAGTGGCTTTATAACAAAAGACTGTCTGGACAGGGTACTTTAACTTGGACTAGAATGGATCCTGGTGAAACAACGTTGAGAAGCTTACACTGCCACTACCTCTGATATTTTGGTTCTGTGGATGTATGTTTAGGAATTTAGTTTCCAGAGTTATCAGTCTTTTAGCCTTCACTAGTGTATATACATATATTTGCACTTTTTAAAAAATAAAATGATTACTAACAGCAAATAGCATCCAGTTACTTAGAAGTAAGTTTTCAGTGTGGCTTTCATCCATCCACCACAATGTCCTGAGAAATGTGTAAAAGCAAGTTGTAACTATGGACATGCATCTACGCCAAGAAGAATTGTACCTGCACAACTGCTACAGCTATGCAAGTGTACAACCATTATAGCTTTCTACAGTTGGGTTCGAGACTACACTGTACTCCATTTATATGCACATTAGATAAGTGCTTGATTAGATAAGACAATACCAGTTGTAATTTGTCACCAATTACAGTGTGACAAACTCTGATGATCTGCATATTAAGTGCATAAACCTCTTAAGTGCATGGGGACTCTACTGTCTACTTTATAGTATTATTATACTCTCTGGGCATGTCTACATGTGTGCTTTAGTATGCTATTTCAATGTGTATTTAAAAAACCATGCTAATGCACATTAAAGCATGCCTTAAGACATGGGTGCCTGTACACAAGTGGAGGCTGATCTGACACAATGTAATTACAGCTGTAATTACTTGATTAATTGAGTCTGCTGCAACATGGCAATTACGGCACTCCAGCAGCCTCCTGTGTCTTGTGTATCAGCATCTCCATGCTTAAAATGGTGATGGTAAGCTTGAATTAAAACTTGTCAAAGGAGCTATAGTTCAAGCACCTCCACTGCCATTTTTAAGTGTGGGGATGCTGATACATGAGATGCTGTGGCACTTTAATTTGAATGGTTCTTAAATTAAAGCATCACCTCTGATTCCCAGAGCATGTGTAAAAGTATTCCATGCTCTTTAGTTAATGTGTATTTACACAGTCTAATATGCATTTTCGTAGTACCTCACAATGGAGGTACTAGATGTAATACACATTAACTAAAGCACGTTAATGCACGTGTAGACATGCCCTATTTGTGCATAATTTCTGAAACTGACTAGGAGCTTCAATGTCTAGGCTACTGTTAGAGGCAGAAGGCACTCTGAACAATAAAGTAACAAGCTTTAGTGAGGTGCAAAATGCTCAGCACAGGCTGTTTTGGTAGTTAGTGAGCTTCAGTTATCTTAAATTCAGGTAAGCATATACTCCAAGTAAGTACATAGGGTTTTTTTTCAGTCCTGAGGTGGTGTGTTTAAATAACATACACCATATACAAAATACATGTGCAGCTGTTAGATATTTTCATATTGCATATGTAAATATAAAATATAATTAAAAGATTTGGTCTTTAAAAACATAGGCATTGGGATATGAAATACTGTATATGCCTATCAAAACATCAAGAAGTTTTGACTTTACATACAAATAGTGAAACACTGCTAGTTCCTCTCACTTTGGGGGTTTTTAGTTCAAATCTTATCTAATCTGGAAACCAGGATAGAAACAACAGAAACATTCCCTTTTTTTCAGTTGAGCTAGTAGAATATCAGCGTCTGAACACATTGCCTGGGGTCTTTTCCAATCTTTCAGTAAGTCAAGTGAAGGTCTTTGGCAGTATTCGACCAACTCTGCCAATGTTATGCCTATGTCAGTTCCAGAGAAATAAGATATAATAATAATACTCTTTCTCTTGAGCCTAGTCTGTTTTCCTGGATGTAGTCATAGCAAATTGGAAAACTTGAATGCACAACTTGAGCAGGGTATGACTGGCCTGTGAAATTGCATGGGATATGTGGTGGTTTTCAGGATCAGCCTTTTCACTGGAATGGTCTGTGGAGATTCTTCACTGTGATAGCAGTCTTTACAAGTTTGACCATCTGATCAGTGTCTTTAAGTCTTTGAGGCTTCAAATGTTTTTTTAATCCTGAGATGGGACTATGCTACACAGTGGTTTAACAGAGAAAAGCCTTTGTCAGTCTAGATATGGAACAAGTAGAAATGTTCAGACCTGTAGGAATTCTTTGTGTGATGACTGTAGCAGCATTTATATATTTTGTTGCAAATCTTTCAACCCTTTCTTTAGTAGCCAGTTTGAAGTTAGTGCAGGCCTAATAGCAGTTAATCCATCTTTAATGCTCTTCAGGTGTTTATTTGTTTCCATTCTGTAATGGGAAAATACACATCTTTACTCACCTTTGTAAAATGTTTTCAGGTCTACAGAAATATGCTTTGGAAATAGAAAGTGTTGTAAGGTAGTATTTGCAAAATTTGGTTTCCAATAGTTTTATGGCTCTAATTACCTTAGTATGTGGGCCCCTCATGATATTTAATGCTGTCATTTTTACAACACTTTACAATATAAGGAAGTTTAATAATTAAGTCAGAGAGTGAGACTGATTTTGCCCAACATCACACAAGTTCCTTGGTAGAACTGAGGAATGAATGTGAGTATCCTGAGTCTCAGGCTAATGTCCTAAATCCTGGACCATGCTCCTCCTTGCTCTGATTCCAATGTTGTTTTATGTTCAAATTTCAAATACCTTCTCATTTGGAGGAGTTCCAATCTGGGTTATTTTGGTCCATACCCATCTCTAGTGAGATGCATTGTTTGTATGTTACTTTAAGGAGCGATATTTTTGCATGTGTCATACTAAATACATAAAACAAGGATGCTGATGACATCAGTGATTGCTTTACAAGCCACTGTCTAGACTGCCAACACAATCTGTGGTTGAAGAAAATTGCATAAGTATGGGATTTCATTAAATCATTTTCTTTGCTCTCTCTTATGGTCTTTCGTGAGAGCTGGATGAAATACAGTCTCAGGAAAGAAATTGTGTTAATTATATTCCTTGAAGCATATAATAATAACTCAAGGACGGGAGCAGTGTACTGTCAGATGGTAAATGTACAGTATGTGGTGATCATCTTGAACTAAATCAATAAACATGAGAAGCAAGTGACTTCTAGCTATTTTCAAGAATCTTTCAAGTCATAATTATATTTCTTTCGATTCTTTGGTCAAAATATTTTTCAATGCTAATAGAGAGAGAAACAAGGAAAAACAGATCCGTAAAATCAACTCTACCATAATATTGAGAAAACAAGTTATATAGCAAATGTGAAAGAGAAATGACTTAAAGTGCTGTTGCTGATAAATGGGTTTTTTGGAGTAAATAATGTATCAGGATAGGCCAGTAAAGAGGATAAAATGAAAGACTGACACAAAGCATGGATTTTGTAGTTCAATAGGATGAAATTATGAAGTGTCCCTGCTGGTATTAGAACCTGCATTTCTAAACAGTTCAGGAATCCAGTACTTTGATAGCTAAAACTTTTACCAGACTACCATAGGAACATACTTGGTGCCTGCCTTAAATACCTACAGCTGAAGCCACTAAACCATTTTCTATAGCTTTACTGGGCACTTTTCTGTGAGCTATAGGCTGTGTATGAAGTTCTAAATGTCATCTTCATATTAAAGTAAAAAATCTAACTCAAACTGGAAGAAAGTGATTACACTGTAACAGTTTTGACTCCATGGGACCAGAGCTCCATGGGACTGGAGCTCTTAAATAAACAAGACTTCGTATTCAGATAAAATATTTACTGCAGTCTCAAATCTAAGATAATTGTATCATGTGATAAATAGAAAAAAAAATCAATGTTTAACATTTGATAGGTAGTGTCAAATTTGGAGAGAGCAAAGCTCTGGAATTTGCATTAATTGTCAAATGTAATGACTGTACTGCTTTAACAGTTGGCAGGCAAGAGACCTCATTGAGAACAAATGAGTCATAGGAGGTTTACATAAAGTAATTAACTTCTCTTTGTCCTGGCCTCTGATGTGTTAAATGCTGGCACTGAGCCAAAACAATAAAAGAACTGAAGAAGACAGCAGATAAGGGAAAGCTCCCTCCTTTAAAAAAAAATCTCTCTCTACAAATGTGAATACTGCATCAGTGGTCTGTAGAGGTTTGGTGTCTGTCTCATAACAAAGCAAAGCAGGTAAGCAGAATTAAGTTTATATTTTTGAACTTTACAGCTGATCTCACAGCTCATTACTGATCGTCACAGTTCTCTGGCCCATACCCATACTGAGTAGTCCTCTTCTGAAGAGTCCAATTGATTTTAATCTAAGTACTTGTGTTGGGGGGGAGCTCTTAAATAAACAAGGCCTACAGGATCTGGGCTTAAAATATGAATACTGTGAACTTCATTATCCTTGCATAATATATTGCTTCATTATATTCTATTGCAGTATAAAATCAATCATCCAACCTTCCAATTAATAGGATATAGAGATACTATACTTCAGTTCTGCAGAAGGAGTTTTCCTTTTCCTTCTCTCATTTAAGAATTGCAACCTGCCTTCGTTCAAGTGGTCATCTTAATGGCACTGGGCTCATCTACACAAAACGCTTTACCATGCAGTTGACTAAATGACAACATAGTAAAGCGTCACCATCTACACATGTGGACACTTACTGTGCAACCAGTTAGTCAGTTCTGTGGTTAATTTGCTACCTGCAAGAGCAGTCATGGAGCCATGGCCAGGAGCTGCCTTCTACCAGGGTAGGGGGACATTGTCCTGGCTGGGCTCTGTGATCGGAGCCCACCTGGCAGCAGGCAGTTCCCAGGGGCAGGGAGCAATCTCACAGCCCCTGCTCCAGTCACAGAGCTGGGGCCAGGAGCTGCCTTCTGCTGGCATAGGAGGACATTGTCTTGGTCTGGGGACAATTGCCCCTCCTCTAATCGCAGAGCGGGGACCAGGAGCTCCATGCACAATGAGAGTTCCCCACCCAGCCTGGAGCTGGCTGGAACCTGCCCCAGAACTGGACAGTTCCTGGCCAGCCCCAGGCTGCACAGGGAAGTCTGCACATGCATCCCAGGGCTGGCTGGGAACTAACCTGTCTTGGGGCAGGTCCCGGTCAGCTTTGGGCTGCACCTGCAGCTTTCCACATGCAGCCTGGGACTGGCCAGGAACTGTCCTGTTCTGGGACAGGTTCTGGCCAGCTCTGGGCTGTGTGGGGAAGCCCCAGGCTTGTCCCCATGTACATGGGGCAGGAGAGCTCCGCAACAGCAGCTGTCTCCCAGCCCGTGCACCTCAGCACCTCTCCCAGTGTGTACAGGGCCAGAAGACAGTGTGCAACCAGCAGAACTCTCCTGGCCCCTGTGCTTGCTGCCAGCCTCTGGGCTAGCACCCAGGGGGAGCCTGGGTGCTGCAGGGGGACAGAGCAGGGCAGGGGCAGCCCTGTACTGGGCTGCTCCCACTTGGAGTAAATCTGCTCCCAAGATGGAGTATGTGTAGACGTGCTCCCCAGTAGGCTTACTGCACAGTATTTTTACTGCACAATAAGCCTGCTCTGAATTAATAGCATGTGTAGATGTGCCCACTGTGACTGTTTGTGGGCACAGACAGCTATGACAATTTTCATCCAATCTAGCCCCAGAAAGCAGTCTGTAGCCCTGACCAAAAACAAGTGCACGGCTGCAGAGCACTTTAAAGGGCCTGATCCAAAGTCTATCCCAAGACAAAATGGAGCACCTTCATTAATATATATCTGTGCGTACCAGGAGCAGGGCTTGACTGATGCAGTCCAGCTCTACTCCTGCACTGTCTTCATAATGGGAAGGGGGAAAGGGAACATAGGGAGCTTGTTCTGGGGGTTGCCCAGCTGGCATCGGAGGTTGGGTGGGTATATTGGAGCCCCCCTGAGGTGTAGGGCTCCAGTCTACCCCTCTCCCCACTCCAGGACACCTGGGGAACCCCCTGAATGAGTTCCCTTCCCTGTCTTCTCCTGCTTCCCATTCAAACATAGCACCAGATCTGCAAGAGGGGAGACAGAGCTAGAGATGCAGCCTGTCTCCAATTTCAAGCTGATGCTCCACCTTCCTGACCCAATAGCTAATGTCGGTTGGCTGGGGAGGGCTGATCCAACTCATGGCGCTTTCTGTGAAGTGCCATGATTATACTGGGGAGCTGCATTTCTGTCTGTGCCTTGTGAGAGCAAAAAGTATCTGTATAGGTAAAGTTGGAAAAATGGGGCTCCTTTATTTGGAAAAAGAGGTTTATAAAACCTTATGCAAGGAGCAAAAAAGCAAAGAAACTGTATACAAGCAGCAAAGTAAATTACATGTTTAAAAGTAATTTATACATTTATAGAAGAGGCTTGATATCCCTAGCATATATGAAGACATTTGTGCCTTTTTAAATATACACAATTTTTATCCTGATACTGCCCCTATGCATTTTAAATTTCAGATATTTTTTCAAAGCAGAGGTATGTGCTTCATCACTAGAGACACACAATATTTATCATTAAGCTTTTACTTGTGACCTGTCTAATATTTTTGAGACTAGGCACAAGGATGATAGCTTGGGGTCTCTAAATACAGCCTGTCACTTCTAGTTATTAGTTTAAATTTGATGCAAATTAACAGTACTTAATACCTGAAGTATGTTCAGGTAAAAAAGCTGATGGACACTTCTAAACTTAATGGACAAATGTATCGTCAATGGGCAGTCACAGTGAATCAAGGACTGATTGGGTGCAAAGGCTCAGTTATCACTTCTCAGAACATGCCTTACTTTTGTTCCCACTCAGAACTACTCATTTATACAAAAGGGGAGGATTTTCAGGAGGAGGCCTTTGCTTTGGCCCTAAAAAATTGTCAGTGCAAAATGTGGGTGGGTCCTCCCACTCCTCACCACTTTCAATGACGTGGTTTAAAAGCTAAGATGGAGATAGTGTTGGCTGCACTGCACTGATGGTTATGCAGGGACTTGAGCAGTGGTGAAATAGGATTTCATTTAGACACCTAAGGCCATTTATAGGATCTAGACCTAAAATCTTTTTTCCCAGCTTCTCTTTAAAAGACTAGGGCAAATGGTTTTTTCCATAGAGAAACACACATTTTACACTCGGAGTCCAGTCTTGATCCTATTGACCTCAGTGGAAAAAACCCTTGCTGACAACAATATTAAGCGCTTGGGATTTCCATAAAACTGTACTTGAAAATTGTTCAGGGTGTCTTTTATGGCATGCTTCTGAATAGAGATAATAGGGAGGAAGTTTTAAGATACAGTGGTTAGACAAGTCTGTAACTTCAAGCATGTGAATAATTCCACTGTAGTTTAAGGCCTTGTACAGACATTTAGTTTCTCCTGGGAGAGTCGCTGGTCACTCATGAGAAAACACGAGTGTACAGATGTTCAGGATTTTTCTCCTAGGGTACGTCTCCCTCCCCCTTTCTCCTACCTCTCCACTGCCCCCACCCCTACCCTCTACTGCCCAGCACTGCAAGCTGTCCACTCTTCAGGGTCTCAGCATATACACAGCTATGGGTAATTTTCTTTACTAGGAAAGCAAACCTGGGAGAATTATCCCAGATTATTTGAATGCTTGTATGCAACCTTAGATTATATTTGTATTGTTTAAGTTGTGTGTGTTTAAATGTTTTGCTGGATCAGGGCCTAATTCTGGAAGAACTTTCCATTCTTTACTTACCTGTGTCGATAAGGCTATGTATGACAAATAATTCTGCCTTCATTAGATTAAATGAGGCTCACTGTAAGCATGGAATATGTACATTGAATAGAAAAGGTATTATTCTTTCCTAGATGGTATTTGTAAATCCTTCTCTTTCTGATATCTCCTGTTCTCTATTCCAGATTGCTACTAAGTTTTGAAGCCTTATAATAGTATATTATACATTAACATGACTGAAATGAAACGAAAAGGAACTTAAAGTGATTTCAGAAATCTATTATTGGTCACCGAGTACAAATGCATGCAGAACTGTTATAAGGTTTAAAAATCCATTTCTTTCTTACTCTGAAGTATGATCTTCTGGGTGTAATTTTCCCTTTCATCGTATTAAAGGGAAGTTGCCATGTTAAAAATCCTGTAACTGCTTTATCTGTGTTAAATGATCCTTTAGTTTTTTACATCTTGGCATAGTTGGCAGGATTCGAACCTGCGTAGGGATGTTAAACCTCAACCCCACTTGAGGCCCAATGACTCACGGCCCATGGGAGCCTGATACTCATTAGCCTGAGCAGAGCAGGGGGCAAACACAAGCACACACAGCTATACTGAAGTGGAGGCAACTTCGGGCAGGTCCCCACCAAACAGAGGAGCAGCCACCATGCACACACTGCACAGAAGACCGTGAACACCGCACAGAACATCATTGCATTCATACATTTATATTTTCCAGTCCACACTCATTAGCATTAAACCATGCCCAGTTCCCGACTGTCGCCCACAGCTCCACCCCTGTATTCACATGAAATTGCCTATGCATTAAGTCATTATCATGAAACTTTCTACTCTGCACCCACAAGAGATTTATCACCCGTACCTCACCCCTACAGTCTGGTCACTTACAGTTCTCAAAAGCCTTCTTTTATACCTTCATATACCATTGGTTTCCCTTTCCTGTTTGGTTGAAGTCCCTCTACTTTACAATTAAACAAACAGTCAAACAATTAGACAAACAATTAACCACTTAAAGCCCCTAAGTAAGCAATGCCTGGTTAAATCTCTAACTTGAAACCGAGGCCCTTCAGTATTTAGGCTCAGCTCAAATCAACAAGGAAGAAAAAGCAGGTTGTAAAAAAAGGCAGGAAAAAGCAAGCATAAATAAACAATGCATCAGCTGCAAGAAATCAGCAGGAAAAAACGGCAGGAAAATGCAAGAGACACAGGGCGGGAAAATGCAAGGGTTCACCATCCTAACAGAATGATGATCTAGAACAGTTATGGAAACATACTATTAAATCTGGGTTTTGTAAAATCTAAACTTCTTTAGAAACTGTCAGTTTGGGCAAAATCTCACCCAGCTGTTTTACTTCAAAGGACTTCAGAAATCATGTGTACAGAACTGTGTTTGCGATTCTCAGAACCAACAAAGCACCAATAATTTAAGGCCAAAGTAATTAATTTAGGACTAGAATGGGATAATCCTCCAGAATCTAGAATTAAAGCAAGTATGTGTGTTGTAAGAGTGTATCAGTGGAACTTGGTGAATGGGTTGATTAAAAAACAGTTATACTTTCAAACCAGAAGCCTAGATGAACAGAATTGTTTCCTGTCTGATGAAATCTTTATTTCAGTAGTAATATTAGTGGCAAAACTCCTATGAACTTCAATGGGGCACTGTTTCACCTGTAACAGCGAGCCAAGGAGTTGCTCCTGGTCTAATTGAGGTCAAAATAATTACTTTGCATAAGAGTGACTCCCTAGTGTGAAGGCTTATCAGTATGTATGCATTTCCTTTTTTGAAGTATGCTAGTAGTCCCATTGAGGCCTACTTGTTAAAATAGTCCTAGTGGCACTACTGATTTGTTTAGTTAAATGTGTGTAATTCTTTTTAGGATTGGGATCCAAATCTATACTTATACAGGGAGCTTTCCAGAAATAGTAAGTAGCATTTTAGTATTACCTACCCCAGGGTAATGCTAAGAATAGTTGACAAGGCAACATATAATAATGTGGCACTGTCATGAAAGAGGTTTCTTCTCAGTTGTGCTAAAATGTGATTACAAGGCCAAGGCTTAAAAAAGAGCATTAGTCATCTCATCTAGAGCTGGAACTTAAAAGTAATGATTTGTCCTCATTGGATTTTGCCTCTTTCTATGGATACTCTTTGCCTATTTGCAAACAGCTGTTTCTCCGCAAACAGCTGTTTCTCCACAAACAGCGTGCAAGTAGTTTATTTGAACTTTGGTATCTGAACTCAAAACTGGCACTATATTGGATGGGTCTTAACTGAGGCATTATTTTGGCTCACTGACTTATGTGACTAACCATAACAGCACAAATAACACATCTAAATCATATCATTCAGAACTTGATTTTAGAGCAAAATTCACCCTGGGAAGCATGAGTCTATTATCACTTTAGCCCTATGATGTGGGTGTATGTGGAGGCATCAATAGCATGTGAATAGTAGCATAACTACAGGTGGGTGAATGGAGCACCAACCCTTAGCACCAACTTACAGGGGGCACAGGATCAGCAACGGTCACTCCCCAAGGCAAAAAACTGCTTGTTATGCCTCTGCACGTGACTCTGTTACTGGACTTCAGGACAAAGTTGAGTTTCACCCCTGGTGAATATTCAAACACTGGCTCTTAATATTGCTTTGCAGAAGTATTTGAGTCGTTCTGATTTACTGGCACAAATGCAAAATCGTTAAAATAGACATTTCATTTCCTTTTTGAATTCAGATGAACATTTTTTCACTGAACATTCACTTTTAGCTCAGTTCTAGTCTCAGTTCATTTCTCAACATAATTATTTTTTCTTTGTATAAAAATAACCTTTTGTGAAGGCTTTTCAGATGTTACGTTGGATGTTCCTGCTGAGTAAATGTGTATTAATAGCGTTCATAATTGTGGTTGAGATCCATATTCCAAAATGACATCTAATCTGCTTAAGAAAAATTGTGTGTGTGTGTGTGTGTGTGTGAGAGAGAGAGAGAGAGAGATCAGCTTTTTAACCTCTGTCTCAGACATTTTATTTTTTCTTTTAAGTGGTTTGGTTCATTTTCAGTTCATAAAGCTAAGCCAATCTTAAATCCAGATAAAAGAAAAAGCACCCACAGCTGTTAAATTACAATTTCTTTGTCATGTGTCTGTTGTTCAAAAAGTTAAATGTACAAAGCTTATTCATACCAACATTTAGGAATGAAAGTGATCATTTTAAAAAATGTGTATCCTTATGAGCCTCTGATAATCCCAATCATTGCTTAATTGGCAAGTTTCTGTGCCTATTCGGATGTGTCAGTTAAGAGGATTTGACTTTACCCAGTGTCCTCAATTCTTCAGATTATCATAAATTAATTTAAGTATCTGTGTAATAGTTGGGAGATGTGTTCTGCAATCCTTACAAAGATCAAGCAGGAAGAATAATTGTCCTTTGGTCTTAACTAGGGAAAAGGGATGATGACATTGCAAATCTTTCCCATGTAGAATCCCCACGGAAGCATAATATGAGTTTTGCTTATGAAAATTTGTAAGATTGAGCTCCAAATTACTCTAAATAAAGTAAGTCAGAACCACTAAAGGTATTTTCTATCCCCACCATGAAGACTAGATCTACAATTTCTTGGAAGGTATCTGTTTAACTTCCATGATTTACCATTTCAAATTTCAATAATTTATTTTCAAGTGAAGTGTTCCATTGCTTGCTTCAAGCATCAAGGGCAATAAAAAGTCCTTTTTCAGGTATATGGGGAGCTGGAGGAAAAGCAAGGACAACATTGGACCCCTGCTGAACTAGATGGGACAACTGACGCCCAGGAAAAAGCCAACCTATTAAATGGGTACTTTGTGTCGGTCTTTCATCAGTCCCGTGAGATGCCCATGCCCACTATGGGACAGGGAGGTCTGGGTGAGGGAGATCCCCTGCCCTCCATTAATGCTGACCTCGTGAAGGAACACCTTGAGAGGCTGGATACCTTCAAGTCAGCTGGCCCTGACAATCTACATCCCAGGGTACTCAAGGAACTGGTGAGCGTCATAGCCCAGCCCCTGGCATGGATCTTTGAGAACTCCTGGTGCTCTGGTGTAGTGTCCGAAGACTGGAAGAAGGCCAATGTGGTGCTGATCTTCAAGAAAGGGAGGAGAGTGGATCCAGCTAACTACAGGCCCATCGGCCTGACTTCTATCCCAGGGAAGATCTTAGAAAAGTTTATTAAGGAGGCCATCCTTGATGGACTGGCTGACACCAACATCCTGAGGGACAGCCAGCATGGGTTTGTTGCAAGTAGGTCTTGCTTGACCAATCTCATTTCCTTCTACGACCAGGTGACCTATCACCTGGACAAAGGAGAAGAGATTGATGTCATATATCTTGACTTCAAAAAAGCCTTCGGTTTGGTATCCCATGATTACCTCTTGGCGAAACTAGCCAACTGTGGCCTTGGGTCCACCACAATCCTCTGGCTGGGAAATTGGCCCCGTGGTTGGACCCAGAGGGTAGTAATTGACGGAAGTCAATCATCATGGTGCCCTATGACCAGTGGGGTTCCCCCAAGGCTCTGTCCTTGGACCCATATTGTTCAACATCATTAATGATGTGGACACTGGAGTCAGAAGCGGACTGGCCAAGTTCGCTGATGACACCAAACTTTGGGGCAAAGCATCCACACCAGAAGACAGGCGGCGATCCAGGCTGACCTGGACAGGCTCAGCAGATAGGTGGACAAGAACCTGATGGTGTTTAACACTGAAAAATGCAAGGTTCTCCACCTTGGGAGGAAAAACCTGCAGCATCCTTATAAGCTTGGCAGTGCTATGCTGGCTAGCACTATGGAAGAAAGAAACTTGGGGGTCATCATTGACCACAAGATGAACATGAACCTGCAATGCGATGCTGCGGCTGATAAAGAGACCAAAATGCTGGCTTGCATCCATAGATGCTTCTCAAGCAAATCCCGGGATGTCATTCTCCCCTTGTACTTGGCCTTGGTGAGGTCACAGCTGGAGTAGTGCATCCGGTTTTGGGCTCCACAATTTAAAAAGGATGTGGAGAAACTTGAGACAGTCTAGAGAAGAGCCATGTGTATGATCAGAGGTCAGGAAAACAGACTTTATGATTACAGGCTGAGAGCCATGGGACTCTTTAGCCTGGAAAAGTGTAGGCTCAAGGTTGATCTGATGGCCACCTATAAGTTTATCAGGGGTGACCACCAGTACCTGAGGGAACATTTATTCACCAGAGCACCCCAAGGGATGACAAGGTCGAATGGTTATAAACTACTGCAAGACTGTGTTTCAGGCCGGACATAAGGAAGAATTTCTTTACTGTCCTAGCCCTCAAGGTCTGGAACAGCCTGCCATCGGAGGTGGTTCAAGCACCTACACTGAACACCTTCAAAAGTAAATGGGATGCTTAACTTGCTGGGATCCTATGACCCCAGCTGACCTCCCGCCCTTTGGGTGTGGGGGCTGGACTCAATGATCTTCCAAGGTCCCTTCCAGCTCTAATGTCTATGAAAACTTGAAAGGAAACAGAAACCTAAGAATCAACACCTCAGCCCATACCCATAATTTTGTGTCCCCATTTTACCATCCTTAACTCTTCCATATCTTCCTCTTTCATCCTCTCAAACACACTCTCACTTTCAGCTTGCTTCATCATTTGTTGTCTTTGATCTGCCCCTCCCACCCCCCAGGATATTTTTTCCCCAGTGACTCATTGATGTATTTGGTCCGCTCACTGCTCAGCCCCACTCCTCCCACAGATCCAGGAATCTTGACTTAATACACTTCTGCATCCATGACTGTATCCAATCTATTCTTCATATTAGTGTATTTCTCAAAGCTCTTCCTTTGATTACCAGTCATTAAAAATTACAAGTAATTGTACAGAACTGAAGAAATGAGCTGGAGGAGGAGATAATGCGCCTACTTTGGTGCTATTTCAGAATGACTTCATACTAGTTTTCAGATTTCTCTTGCAGTCCAAGCAGGCAGCTTGGTAAACTCAAAGCTTTTAAAACAGTATATGGGCATTCTTTGACTTCATTTGCACTATTTGACACCCAGCTCTTAGTTACATTATATGACTCTGTCACTTGTGCCAGTTCCTTTCAAAATCCACTACATCTCAGCACAGTGTTTTCTGCTGTTATTCTTTTTTCTTGTTTCTCTGTTTTAGACTGCATTGATATTAAACCTGGTGTTATGATCATGGCTGAATACCTGAAAAAAATAAAGTGAATAAACGGTTCAATGTGCACTGCCAATAAGGCTTAAGTACAGAGGTTAAAAAAGCCCAAGGTGGAATCAGTTCAATATACTTCGGTTTTTCTAAGCTGCGTTGCTTGAGCCAATAACAAACTGAACTGATGTTCAATGTTTGGGTGGCCAAAACAGGCAGAAGTCTGTACTGGCCCAGGCCAGGAGTCTGGGGGTTCTCATGTGCACCAGTCCTCATGGCCAGCTGCCTAAGGCTGCTATACCCAACCCAGTGGTAATCCAGGCCTGATTCATTGCTGGACACATGCCCCTCTGCCCAGCTTTTAGCTGCAAGGGAGAGAGAACCAGCAGAAAATCTTTCCCCAGCCCCACCTCTGAGAGTGAGGTGGGGAGGAGAAATGTACCTTGCAGCCCTGCCCCCCCAGTTGGGCTATGGGGTTATGTAAAGCCCCTGGTGGGGGGGCCCAGGGAGGAGGGGGCAGTGCTGGGCTGGTCCCATGTATTTTCCTCCCTCAGCTCTCACAGGCTGACAGGTGCTGGCAGGGAATAGAGACTTTAGTGCTAGCCCTGGAGCAGACAGCCTAGCCCAGGGCTAAAAAGCATTCTGGGATGCTGAGGAAGTGTGAGTTAACTTGAATCAGGAAGGGATCTGGGACAGAGTTCAATAAACTGGTTTGACCTAAATCAGTTAAGTCTGATACTACATTCAACTAGGTTTTATCTTAAACCGGTCTGGGCCATTTTGAAAGTGGTTTATGCGCACTGAATGTCTGTTCTGTTACACATTTATACCAGTTTCAGATCACTTAAACCTGCTTATGTGTAACTTCTGTCCCTAGCTGAAGTGTCAGATATGTGTTTCTGATTAATAGAGTTTTAAACCTAAGAATTATTCAATTATTCATTGTCTTAGTTATTCAGTGGAACGTAAAAATCTTATTTCATTTCTGTATAACTGCCATGCGGCATTCTCACATTTATGTGACCTTGTAGTCTTGGCTGTTATTCAAAATGAAAGCTTTGTAGTTTTCCATGCTTGTACCAAGCTACACATGCGCATTTATAAGTTTCTTTTCTTATCTGTAAGTGTCATACCTGCAGAAACGAAACTTGTGTAGAAAATCTACCTAGTAACTATTGTGTAAAAAAACAAAAACAAAACAAAAACAACAACAACAACAAAAAACCTATTGTATCCCTGTATGCTTAGCTTATATCATACTTAGTGTTATAGAGGCAGTCCAACCAACATCTATAAAGAGGCAAAGAAGCAGGAAACAGCAGAGACAACGACTGGACAACCCTTCAGGACTGATCACCCTGTAAGCCGGTCCTCAGCCTCCCCGCCTGGGCGTATCCCAGTGAAAACCAAGGCCTCGAAAATCCGACAATCAACAGCGATTCACCGCGTTACAGTTTTTTATTATTTTTCATCCTGTTCATGAGCTGTTGACCAGCCCTAGGACTAACTAGTGGGCAGCAGCACCTATCATTGAACTAGTTCCAGTGGTGGAAAGCAAGGGCTTACTAGTGAACCCTGTGGGCCAACAGACCCCCTTTGTATCTGGCATACTGTAACTGAAGAAACATCGGAGACTCCACTTCTTGACTGCCTCTCTTCGTAGCTTAGACAGCATATCTACGCTTCTGTACTTGTATTTACCGCAACTTCGTTCCAGCCAGTCTCCCCTCTTATTCGTAAGAGGGTGAGGCCAGGTGAGTGAATAAAACAAATTTTTACTTCACTTTATATCTACTCCGTAATAACTTCTACTACTAACATCCCATCTCAATGAGCTGTTGACCAGTTCTGGGACTTAAGGAGTCAGCAGTCGCACCTATCATTGGACTAGTTCCAGTGGTGGAAAGCAAGGGCTTGCTCCAGAACCCCGTGAACCAACAGACATCCTATAGACTTATTACAGAAAACTAACAACTTACTCTAACTCATCTACTTGTGCCAACTCGGCAAACCTCAAAGGTGGTTATAAAGCTACCTCCAATCCCGCCCCACAAGCCGCGTGCTCGCACAGCTCCGTAAAGCCTGCGGCTCCCCAAGCGGTGCCGGAACCGCTAGCCCGGCATTCTGCCACATGGAAAAGGCAAAAATCACTGAATACTGTAATCGCTGAATGGTATTCAGTGAGCTCCCATCAATGAAAGCATGTGTTATTTAGACTGAAATACAGCGTTCATTACAGCATTAAAAAGTGTATTTTTTTCAGTTGCCTATATCGTCTCTAAAAAGACTTTTGAGATTACAAGATGTTCAGACTGTGCTGCGTCTCCAAGTGACACAATTTAGAACGTGCAGACCAAGGACTCTGGACCAAGGTGACTTTAAGAGGGCCTTGGGTTCTGCTGAGTCTGGACTGCTCTGCATAACTGTAGCATTGGGGTTTGTCTTGCATTGAATGGCAGGGCCACAGCAGTGCCTCAGTTTCTATACAACATTATAGCACTTGGGGCAGCCTACAAAAGCTACAGGAATCAAGATGAACTGCCTATGTTGATGGCAGGGCAGTTCATCTTGGTTTCTGTGGCTTCTGTAGGCTGCCCAAGTGCTATAATATTGCATAGAAAAGTTGTCAGGGGTTTTTGAAAGACTTGCAATAGCTTCTGCTAAGTTCCTGTGCAAGGAAGTCCCCTATGCTTAGATCTAGCTAACTTTGTCTACTTAACTGCTTTATAATCTTCTAACACCTATGACTCTTGCAATCTTTGGGAATTTCTCCCCTTGTAATCTTCTTGTGTCAATGAAAGTTTAAAAACCAACTTGAATACAAAATTGCAGAACCAGAAATCAGTCACAGACTGAACTGTGTTAAGTGTGGTCTACACAAGGACTACAGATTCTTACCCCATTACCTGGACTAGTTTTTGTGACCCCTTTGTCCTTATGGGCTTACTACTTGTTTGTACCTCCTAACTCTCTCCCTTCCATATCTTTTGTATTTAAATCACTGTCTATTTGATAGACTGCTCTTTGGATTTCATTTTACAGTATCTGATGAAGTCAACTCAGGCTCATATTTCTCTCTGATTTAGTTAGTCCATAAAGTGCATCTCTTCCATACCTTCTATGTTACATATCGCCAGTGTCAACAGCTGTTTGGTTGACTGTGTGATGTCAATGAAGACACGGTAATGAACTTTGTAAACCAGTTCCACTGACATGATATACTTATTGTGCTCTCAGACATTGTTTCTAGCTAATTTACATTTCAGTTTCACTCAGGGAAGCAGAATTGAGAGGGAGCTGGGGAAAATGGCAGAAGAGCCTCACTTCTGAAAAAACACTTCTCATCTGAAGAGATGAGATGGTTATTTCCAAAGGACCAATTTCTACCATCTTTATCCATATTTAGTACTTACTTGCTTGAATAGCCCCACTGAAGCCAGTGAGACTTTAAAGATTGCAGAATCAGTTTCAAAGAGATTAAGGCAAAGGAGGATCCAGACAAACTTTCTGAAAATGAACTTGAAAAGTGGTGTGCTGAAGGAGTGGTCAAGCCACCTGTGTCTCAGTCCAATTAAAAATTCAATTTACAGACATCTGAGTTTAAGCTGTGCCTTTTTTCTCAGACCTGAAAAAAATGCCATGTTCCTAAAAGTGTTGTCTGTTTCTCTCCCAACCATGCAGTTGGTCCCATAAAAGATATCACCCTCAAGAATCCTTGTTTCTCACATATTTCCTGGACCATCATGGCTACGTCACTTCAACACTACATCACTTCCCACTACATGGGGAGATAATGAATTTTGTGTATTACTAAACCTATTTGCTTAATGGTATTTATAAAGATAACATATTAGCAATATAACCTTTCAATTTTTCTGCTCTGCAAGTGTATTTCAAAGCAGCTAAAAATGGATTAACCACACTGGCTTTTATACAGAAATGTCTGGGACACCAGATACCAATTAGGAAAGACTTTTCCAGTACTGTAGAATACAGAGTTGTTTTGGGAACAAGAATTGTTAGTGTTCAGCATGTCTTCTGCCTCCATGGGATGAAGAAAGAGAGAGAGTGTTTCATAAGTACTGTACAGAGATACTTAAGAAACAACTGAACTTTGTGTTAAATTCTTCCCTCAGCCTGATAAGTTCTTTCTATGCTTGTCTGAAGACAGAATTTGACCCTTAAGGTGATTTTTTTTCAAAAGTCCATAAGTGACTAAGGAGCCAAATCCCATCAGTAGGGACCCCACGTTTATCCATACCAAATGGAAGAGACCCTCCAAGACTTTAGCAGTTTAGTCACCAAGTCGCACTGGACCCAGTTCAACCTTGATGTATGTAGATGCTACTCCCTTGAAGTCAGTGCTGTAATGTTTAGGCTGACTTGACCCAGTTTGACTACAGTTGAGAGACAATATTATAAGTAGCAGGGGGAACTCTCTATCAAAAATGAGAAGTTAAAAAAAAGTAAAGACGTGGGGTTCAGTGGGTGCATCCACACAAGATGTTTACTGTGGAGCTGCCTAATTAGCTCTGCTGTAAAGTCTCAGCATCTAGATGTGTGACCCTATTAGGACACAGTAAACCAATTAACTCTGCTGTAGGTTAGAGTTCTTGCAAACTATCCTCTGGTGGTGTTGGGGCTGGCTGGGGCACAGGGGTGCTTCAGTATGGGGGCTGCCTACCACCTAGCCCTGCACTGGAGCACCAATGTCCCCCAGCCAGCCCCTCTACAGCATGTTGTGTTGGGTTGGAGCAGCCCTGGGCTGGCAGGCTGAGACTCCAGCCCCCTCCTAGCCGGGGCTGCTCTGACCCAGCTCAGTATGCTGCAGTTCTGGGCACCCTTGTAAATGCAGCACCCAGAATTAATAAACTCTGGTGCAATATTCTAGTGTAGATGCATGCCAAGTGTTTTGAGAAGAAGCTCCTACCTAAAAGGAAAGGACTCTGACAGTCTGGCTACCTGAGATGCTGCTGGTGCTACCTCAGTCAGTCACTAAGTCATTTTACCTCTTGTCATGTAAAGTGGTGGACTGGATCTGAGGCTGTAGTGGAGGAGGAGGCCTCACTGGGGCACACTGCTGTGTTGAAGCCCTAGCATCAGGAAGGGAGCACCTTACACACACACACACATCGTGAGTTTGGACCCCAGCCTTGAAGCCATGCCTATGGCCCACATTGGCAGTGGCTGGCATGGAAGAGACTGGCTAGTGCTGGTGCTGGTGCTGGGAGTGCTGGCACAGGAAAGTGGATCCCCCTCTTCCACATCCCCTCGCCTCTGCACTTTGGCCTCCTTGACTTTGTTGACTAGCACCTCTGTCCAGTGATCAAGGGTTTTGGGGCTGCCAGTGCACATGTTCCCCTTCACACTCAGGTTGCACATGCCCGCCATCATGTGAACTGTACTGGACTGCAAGGGATCCAGCCATCTCCTGGTGCCCTCCTTCAGCCGCCTCACCAGTGCCTGCACATCTGGTGACAGCGGCCTGCCAGCAACATTGATCCCCTGGAACTTCTATATTTGGTTCTCGAGTTCCCTTACTACGGGGATCACCTGCCTGAGGAGCGTGTCACCAGCGCTAAGGGTCTTAATGGCCTTAAGGAAGGGCTTGAGGACCACCAAGATCTGGGAGATGGTACCCCACTCAGCTCTGTTCTGAGGGCCGGTGACCCCAATCTCCCCAAGCAAGGCCATCTCACGGATGGCCTTCTGTTGCTGCACCAGACTTTCAAGCATCAGGTATGTGGAGTTCCACCGAGTCTCCACATCCTGCATGATTTTGTGCTGTGGGATGCTCATCTCTGCCTGTTCCTCCTGCAGCATCTTGTCCCCCTTGATTCTGCAGTGGAAGTAGCCCACCACCTTCCTGCATTTTGAAATCACTTGGCTTGTAGCACTACCGGTGGCGGCGGCATCACCAGCAGCCCTGTCCCCTTCCAAGGCATCCCTCACTATGAGGTGCAGCCTGTGTGCCACACAGCAGATGCCAACAAACAGCCTTCACCAGTTGGCCCTGGTGACCATGAACCCACAGGTGAGCTTGGCCTGCCCAACAAGCCACCCCTGCACCATGTGGTTCATGGCCCCTATGATTTCCCTTGCTGTGTGGGACTCATCCAGCACCTCAGCTTGCAGTAGAGCCCACTGACAGCTTGACTGAGCAGACCAGTGCCCTGTGAGGGAGAGGTAGGCATGATCGCTGCCCTGGCTGCTCAAGCTGTTGGAGGTAAAGTGCAAGGCTACCTGCGGCCCTGGCTTGCACAGCTCCTCCTTCAAGTACTCCCTGCATGCCTCATACAGGGAGGGCACCACCATCCTGCTAAAGGAGGTGCATGCGGGCACTTTGTAAGATGGGGCCAGAGTTGCCTGAACCCTGGCCACTCAACTAGGGAGAAGGGCTGGCTATCCAGAGCAAGCATCTCCCTAATGGTCTGGGTGATCTCGCTCACCTTTGCAACTCATCCCCCTTTCTGTCTACCTTTCCCCCGTGGGTCCAGGGTGGTCTACCTCTGCTTTGGGGGGAAGGGGGCTTTGGAGCAAGTGGGGGACTTCTCTTTCAGCATGCTCACACTGGTGCCAGACTGAGCAGCAAGAAGGGTGAGGGGGTGCTGCCTCCTCAGATGCAGCAGCATCGCCGTGGTGGAAAAGTGTTTTACATCCTTGCTTCAGCTGATGTGCCTTCAGCAGTGTGGCAGATGGTAAACCTGGGATTATCTGCCAGCTCAGAATGCTCCCACACTATGCTACTCACCCGCTTCTGGGTTGAGGGTGAGGATCCTGCCTTATCCCCCTCCTCAGCAGGCTAAGGCTGAACAGCAGGAGGAGCTGCCTCAGCTGAGACACTTGCCTCCACAACCTCAACCTCCTCCAAGGTGCTGCTTTTCAGAGGAGACCTGGGTCCAGGGGAAATTTGACGGGTGTGGAGCACAAACTCTGATTCCCCCTCAGTCCCCAGAATCGCCTGAGCCAGGGTGCTCAGCACCCCTGGTTCCAGCTCCAGCTCCTCCTCTGGCAGTGGGAGGCTCATGCTGAGAGATGACATTGGGGTGGAAGAGATGGTGATTCCACTGCTGGTGCCCACTTCTGGATTGAGGGGAAGTGGTGCAGGTGCAGAGTCATCAGGTGCAGACACTCCTCTCACCTCCTTGCTTCTACTGGCAGCACAGGTGTCATAGCTACTTGGGAAGAGAATGCACCTATGCTGCGGGGGGGGCTTGCAACTGTAGCTCTCCCCCTCCCTCCCCTGCCAGAAGGCCTGGCACCTGCCTTTCCAGCACGCTTCATATTAATCTTTCCTGTGCTGCAAAAAGTGTGTGTGTGTGTGTGACTCCTTTTGTGTTTTGTATTTTATTTCCTCTGTTGTGTGTGCACACTGGACTCTTCTTTGATTGTTTGATTCAGTAATACTAAGTGTTAAGAACTATGTAAAAATGTATGCTGTCTGTCTTTCTGTCGTCTTCTCTCTGCTGTGATGTGTTTATTTAGTATGAATTATGAATGTGAAGTGTGACTCTGTTGTCTGTTTTACTTCTGTGTTGCATGCGTACACGGGACTCTTCTTTGATTAAGAACTATATATGGTGTCTTCTGTGATGTTCTATTAATGTGAATGTGTGACTACTACTGTACTTCTTGTTCTTCTTCTGTGTTGTAATGTGTACCTAAAATGTCTGTGTTAAAATGTTCTGAGTTAGTCTCAATCTGAATCTGACTTCTGTGTTGTCTTCAGTCTCTATGTAAACTAACTATAATAATATTAATAACTAATAACTATTCTATATAATCTGATTCTCTTCTTCTCTTATGCATATCTGATTTTGCTTCTTCTCTGTGTATATTTTGTGTGTGTGTGCGTGCATGCATGTGCACACATGCAATTTGTGTGCCTGCCTGCACAGTGATGGATCACAGTGGCAGGGAAAACACAGTTTCCTTTTTTCAAAGTTTGGTAAAAAAAGAGAGCAAATATAAATTGAAATAAATGAATTGAATAGTATTAAGAGATGGCGAGCTAACTCCTAACCAATCCTTTCTAACAACAAAAAGGAGCAGGCAAGTTCAATTGCTGACTATAAAGCAAGCCAGGCAGTGCACAGTACCTTTCTCAGACTGTTCCCCAGACAGAACCAGCTTACAAAAGGCACAGCAAGCCTGCAAACAGAAGATTTTATGCTGTTTCTATGTCCCTCCCCTCAGACACTATGATTGGAAAGGCAGTCAGAGAGAAATCTTGCTCACCGGCCACCTAGCCATGTCAGTCTTTCCCCTCCTGCTCCCTCTCCCCGCTATTCTCTCCCTCCCTCTTCTAGGTTTCTATTTCCCCATACAAACAGCCCTCCGAAGCTCTGAATCACCGAGTCTTTTCCGAATCGATTCAGAAAGCCTAAAGCAGCCAGCGCTTTGATTCGGACATGCTGATTTGGTGTCCGAATCATCTGAATCTTTTCTGAATCTGCAGCGCAGTCCAAAGCTTCGCATAGCCCTATCCATCTTACCCAATCACTGTTGAAATCACTTCTCTTTTTCTCATTGCTCAATCACGTGTCACCATCTTCTGCATGTTGTAGTAAGGGCAATTAAGCAGATCAGCAACATCTAAGCTACTGAAGGGGATACAGGTGCTCCTGCACCCCAAATGCAATGGCAGCCTCTTCTCCTGACAGAGGCTATCCATCCTCAGGGCAAAATCTGGGAGTGGGCAAAGCTGAGTGGCTACTGCTCATGTGACAGTGCATTTCTTGCGTCTAGGAAGATCCTGAGTGTGATGTTCAGTCAGTTGTGGGTTGCTTGGTGCTAGCCCCAGGTGCTAACTTGGTGAGGGCAGGAGGTAAGGGGGAGTGGAAAAAACAGCTGCTGCTGCAGCCACACAGTTAGGGGCAGAAGTCACCACTGCCCATGTGTGTGGCAGATGCCCCAGGCAGCTGGCCACATCCTTATGTCTGTGTACGGTAGTTACCAGTATGCTTCAAAGACATGCTCTTTATTTAGTGACACCCCTCGAAATGCCTCTGCTTAACATAATGTGCTCCTATGCCAAGGAAGTAAAACCACTGGAATACAATTCCCAGAACCTGTAAGCTCTTGAATTCAATATAAGGCACGTCTGGAATGGGTTGAACAAGAATGTTTCTGTCTTGAGAAGGGGGTTGGACTATATGACCTCTGATATGCCTTCCAGCCCTATTTTTCTGATTTGATGGACTGGTTGCAGCAGCATCCTCTAAATTTCAATGATGAAAACTTTCTAGGGTCACATGCAAGGGTGGTTCTGCTACATGCATTGTATGTTTAACATCTGCTTATTTAATATATTGGAAATGTTCTAATAATATATGAAAGTACACCTTGGCTTAATTTATACAGCTTTTTATGAACTCTACAGAAGTTTTGGGGGTACTGGGGTTTTTTCAATCTATTTTTTAACTGTAAGATAGTAAGTTAAGATGGGCATTACATCAGCTGAACATAAAATTGCTATTGCTGCTGTTGTTTAACACCATACACACATATAACATGTGCCATATATAGTATATAATGCTTCACATTTAAGGATAAGGCTGTAATCTGTGCTTGACCTACCTGATTTGGCTTTTATTTTTTGCTGCAAAAGACTGAACTAGAAATGAAGTTTCAGCCCCTGATGCTTGTCAGTTTGTATCTAAACATCAGTACTATTCATGTATAATATGAAATATGCGTTCTACTTTTATCACAATGTTCAAAGTAGAGTAGGTGCAATGCAGATGTGTTTTAGTACAGCTATTATTTTCAAGTATCTGATAGATGCATAATTCTTCAGTTTCTTTTTTCTTTTATTTTCAGTGTATAGAATTTTCTTCAGTTTCTTTTTAGCATTTCATTTTCTTATTCAAATATATCTTCACTTGCTTAGTATTCACTAGTCACTATTTTTAACAAATTATTTTTCTATCTACTATTATTTACTAACATTTCTGAGCACTGTTATATGTGTTGGTTATATATATATTTTTTCTAACTCTTATTTCACAGAAGAGATTCCAGATACATTTATTTTCAGACGTTTAATTATCCTTAGAGATCAGAGGTTTGGCTGATTCATAGAGAAACCTACAGACTTTGCTCGCTGTGGTAGCTTTTCAAGTAGGAACTAGCTTCCAGATTTCTACTGCATTTTACTTATGATCAGAATTTTAAAGATAAGGAAAAGCTTTTGCTCACACCCATTTTTAGGGGGCTCGTGGATTGTCCTTATAGGTAAGTCTGTGGGGTTTCTCCCTCTCTGTCTTCCGAAACTACTCTCTTATCATTGAGTAGATCTCAGTAGAAGCTATTCATTTTATTTTAAGGCTAGTGAATTCTAATTGCTCTGTATGTGCATGGTAGTCCCCCTCCCCTGCAACTGCAACAGTTCATTTGTAGAATTCATTATCAACAAGGCTAATTTTTAAACAAGGGCATTACAGTCTGGCTCAGGGTAAAATTTTGGGATACTTAGCTGAAAATAATCTTTCACATATAACACATTTTAACAATTACTTCAAAGAGTATTAAACTTTATTTCAAATATTGCCACTAATATGACATAATATGAACATGATGCAATATAAAAAAAAAAGGCCATACTGACTAAAACTCAGATTTGGAGATAAAAAATGCTTAGATGACAGATTCTTGTCTGAATTCAGAGGATTTAGGATCCAGAATTTAAGACACTGAACATTTAAATCATATACAGATATGGTTTTTTGTTCTAGCTTTTTGAAAAGTTGAGAAATTATGCAGAAAAGTAAGAATATTTGAAATGCACTATTAAATCCTCTCTAGGTACCAAACTGCTACCCTGGATGGAGTGAAAAAAATACTTGACAAGTATAAACCCTAAACATTTTTTTGTTGTTGTTATTTTATTTAAGGGTTTCACTTCTGTCATTGTTCAGAAGCTGTGCTAGATATCAGTAATTCAAATATTATTTCCAATTGGCACATGTATAATTCTCTACCTTTATTGTGAATCCATATAATCATTTTTAATATCATGGTGCATGGGCATTTTCTTCTGGAAAAAATGCAATGGACTTTTAAGACTTTGACATAACAACAAGTTAATTGAAAACTTATTATTGAGTGATATGTAACCTATTTTGGAACACACAGATCTCTTGTAGGCGGCATGAGTAGTTTTTGGTTTGTTGAGTTTCAGAATTAGAAGATATATCATTCAAAATAATAGGTACACTATGTGACGGGCTAGTAGGGGGTGCTCCTGCATTGAGCCACCCACCTCACTGCACCCGACCCCCTTCCAGGCTCCGAGTGCCTCCCTGGGGGCACCTCATGTCCGGCCACCCCACTTCCTGGAGCACACCTGCAAGCCTGGGGGTAATGCCATCACCACCACCCAGGGTCTGGACTGATCTTGGACCTATGCCCCTTGGGAAACACAGGCCTAATAGTCTTTGAGGTTACTTAACCCACTGCAAAAACATGGGGTGTTTCCCTCAGTCTGAAGCACAAACAGTGGTTTCCCTTAGTTAGCCAAACCAAGGGGACCCCAAGGCATAATCTAGACCCTCTCCCAATGTCTCCCACACTAGGTACAAAGCAGAACTTCATTGGTTACAAGGAGTAGGTTTGGAATAGGATACATGGTAGAGTAATATCAGAGAAATATCTTAGAGCAAACAGTGGCCTGGTAGCCTTTGATCACGCATCTGAGTTACTGCAAGCTATGATTCTACTTAGATGTCAAGTAGCTTATTCACAAGTATCATTCAGAGGCAGGTGGAGATTCCCTCTAGAGGCAAGCAGTTGACTGAACAGAAGTTTCAAGAGAGAGAGCAAGTTTCAGATGCTCCAGCTTCTCTGAGAGTTCTCATCATGGCTGCTGCCCTGCCTCCTGGGCCGTCCTTAACTGATACAGACCTTATGACGTCATTTACCTGATCCAGTGAAGGCCAGCAATTGTTAGCTGCCAGTCAACTGATTTAAAATGCATCACTGGTTGCTGGATAGACTGGCAGGGTCTCTAGCCCCCTCCCAGTCATGATGACATTGCTTAGAACAATAGGGAATTTAAGCCCCCACCCAGGTGTGTGAGGTCAGTTATGTAGGCAGAGGGAGCAGGTTTTCTCCTCCTTCAAAAATGTATCCAGCTCAGGTAACAACTCCGGGTTACCTGAAGCCAATGGGGCAGAGGTGTCTGCCCTCTGCAGTGACCATGGTAACCAAATTGTCAGATTAGGCATCCACCTGATAGCAGAGTTTGGGGGAGAGACAGAGATGGCATTCTGCCACACAGTAGCTTATGGCAGCTTTACGTTTGTTATAACAAGAACATGTGAGTACTCCGCTGTACACGCAAGATTGCTAGCTGAGCTGCTGTAAGATTGTTGTTTAATCAAAAGAGATATTTTTATTTTGTCCTTCCTATGGCTAAGCTACTTGTTGATATTCAATAATATCATGGGAGGAGAACTCTAGTATTAGTGGAAATATAAGGTAATCGTATGTTCCATTGCCATATACCTTAACTTGCTATTTTCCCACAAGTCATGAAACAGTTTACCCTGTCCTGTAGCTTCCCTGTTTGCCAGTTATCTTTGAGGAGGACCTATGGCTTAGTGCATGTTCCTACATGTTGAACTTCTTTTCAAACAGCCAGACTTCCAAGTCTCAGCATGCAGTTCACTAGCTGACTTCCTTCACTATCCAGGGCTTTCAGGTGCATGATAGAAAGGAAAACTTATAATCAGCTAGGTAGACCCTGCTTCTGAGTCAAGTGGCTTTTAGCCAGGTTTGGAAATATTTCAACCTCTGTGGACCTAGCCAGAAACTGTACATTGAAAGCAGTCATTTATCTAAATGTGTCAGACTCTTAACCAAGCATGGGTTTTGAGAACCAGAGGTTTACGAACTGGGGGATGGTTTTAAAGTTTGTAATATATTTTTCCTTGCCTAATTTAAACAATGTTTTTTCTTGTACAGTTTTCCCAGACTTAGGCTGATGAAGGCTTTATGTGTTGTAATGGCTTATTTCTCTGTGGACTTCTTATTCTACTACCACCTTATTTTTATAACATTAATCTCTCTGTATGATGAGATTTCTTGTGTCCTTTCTCTAGTCAGTGTAATCAGTGAAAAAACTAGACATCAATACTGATGGATGACAGTCAAAAATCCTGTTTTTGTTCAACACAAAATGAAAAATATAGGGTAGTCTACAAGACTTATATACCAAAAATGAGAGAGCCAAATATAAAACTAATGTATTCATTGTGTTTATAGTTTTATTACCCTGTAATTATATGATACCTGTGTTTTGTTTTTCTTTTCATGCCAGTCTTTAAGATGTAGCTGCCTGAACCTGTTTTGAATGTCTACATTTTTAGGATTAGACCTAGTGATGTTATGCCAGATTCAGTGGAAGAAAAGCCAGTTGTAGAGATTATATTAATGGCTGCCATCAGGCAGGAGGTCAATCTATAGACAGTCACAGACCTGGTTAAAGCTAGTGGCTGTGCTAAGTAAATTTCTTAGAGGCTAAATGGGAAGGAGAAATCACATGCTTGTTTTCTAATGATACCTGGAACAATAGACTCTGGCACATGTGTATCACAGACTCTGGGATACATAGTAAAATCAGAGTTGGGTCAAGTCTTGAAGTCTTTAGATCTTTGACAAGTTATGTATATTGAAATAAGTACCAGCAGAAATTGACAGAGCATTTGTGAGCATGTCCTGGGATGGAACGGAGAGATGGAGCTTCTTGGACACAGTACTGACTGCAGGTGCAGACACAAAAATAATGAACAAGAAAACTGCCTGGTCTTTTTTCAGGGAAGCATTCCTGGTGAATAAACATGATTACAAAAAATATCCTGATTTAATCTATTTCTTTTCCTAGTGGAAACAACCCTTCAAGGGCTTGCAGGTTGGCAATGCATTCAAGGCAAAGGGTCAAGAACGCAATTTTTTTGATAATGACAGTAGACTGTTTTTATTAATTTGGCGATGTGTATTTCTTATGCTTTAGCTTAGTTTTTACTTGTCCTGCAGTTGTTCCCTGTTTCCAAAATGTCACTGCTGTCTATTCCTTCTATCCTATTTTATTTTATTAAACTGATTTTTAAAAATAAACACAGATGCAGGTCTAATTTGCTTCTATTTATTAATAAAGTATTAGTCTGTAAAGATGATATTTAGTACTGTCTTTTTTACATTATATACTTTTTACTCGGAGTAAAAAGCAATTACTCAGAGATTGTATTGATGGTCAGAATCTATTCCATTTGTGTTGTATGAAATCTTCCATAGTGAAGCATTCCAAAGAATTTCACAGACTATGCTAAAGCAAATGATTCACCTGAAGTAAACAGAGCACATTTTTTGCTTTCTCTTCATAGATATGCTGCCATGCACTCTGGAATGGAATATGGCTTCCATTTCTCATCAAAACCATTATCCAGATAGTCTTAGGATAGTGAGAATTTATCTAGTTAATTTAGATAGGAATTTCTTAGAAACTGCATTTATTCCATCCTTGGGAAAAGAACCATGTTTAATGACCATTCTCAGTCAAGATATTGGGTCCCTATGCTTGCCTCAGATAACATCCCTCTTCACTGAATCAGGGCCCCCTAGAGACTGCTAATATCAGCCTGGCATCTGTTTTCTCAAGTTCCAGGGTCCTGGGGTTTATCTGTAGAATTTAGCAGATTACCAATCTAGGATTTAGAGTAAGCCACAATGCCTAAAAAATGCAATATAGAAAACAACCAAACAACTCTATACATGTCCCAGACTTAGGTATAGGGCAGGGGCTAGAGGACACCAGATTTGAGTGAGGCTGGTGACTGATGCACAGGATACATAGTCCCCAGCTAGGGTTACTGTGTGCTACTGCAGTTGTTCCTGCGCACAATGATAAATACAAAGATTGCTTCAAAGGACTGAGTTGTACAGTTTTTATCTGAAGGCTGGGGGGAGCAGGGGGTTGGGGCGATTACATTCTATTGATGCCTATGGGAGTGCTAGTAACTCCCATGATTGGGAGCAAGATTGGGTGCAACATGTGAGGCTGGGTCCATAGTTTGTATTTGCCGGGAGTCATGATGTTCCCAAAGAGTGATAACCCCAGGCATGTTATAACAGTCAACTGATCTGTGTCAGTGTCCTGTCTGGACTTGTTTGAAAGTGTGATTCACTTGGAATGCTTTTGCTCTGAGTCAAGCATGTGACTTCTAACACTGGAATTTTTAGCTAATCAAAACAATTTTGCTGATTTAAAATATTCCAGGTGAATCATACTCCCATGTTGGGAGGAGTACGTGTTACAGGGAAAGAAGAGGTGATTTTTCGTGGGATTCTAAATATGCAGTATTTCCAGAGTTAGACTTTTGCAGGCAAAGCTCTTGACCCTGTTGACCATAAAATCAAGGAAGAAGGCATTCTAGTGGTGGGGCCATGGAAGGGGCTGTTGCTCCTACAATAAAAGAGTGACACCTCTGTTTGTCTTCTGGAAGTGTTTGGATCAGTAGCACCATTTCCTCTTTTTTTAATCTTAGATCCATCAAAGCATATCAGTGTATGATTTACTCAATTTGCTTCAACTGGACTTATCAAAGACTTAAATATGTACAGGTTGCTAAGTACTTTGAATCACCAAGAGGTGAGAAAATGGTGGGCTGAAAAAATGCTTAATAATATTATCAGTCAGATTCACTTCACTCATGTACCTACCAATACTAAAGCAATAGTGAAATACTGAAAGAGAACCAAAGGAGGCTGTGCATCTTTGTCACTGGAAGTTTTGAACAAAACACATGAATGCTTCTGAAGTCTAGTCATACACACTCTAACTCGGCCATGATGTGGAGTAGGTGATTTCATGGCACTTTCTAGCACTATATGTTCGTGATTCTATGACCACATACCCTCTAGTATCTCTCATGCTGATTTTTGTAGTAATTTTTCACAGGACTACAAAGGGTAAATTGGATGTAAGGGGTGAGGAGGCAAAAGCCAGTAATTTTTAGTTGTGTAGTTACATGATTCAAACACTGCAGAGGCAGATATCACTATTAACTGCTACCATAGTGCAAGGACTTTAAGCCTTGTTCTCTCCTCTGCCATTGCCTCTCAACTTAAGTTGAAGGACCCCAATCTTCTAAAGATTTTTACTGCATACACAGGCTTTGCACAAGCGGCTAGGAGTTGGATAACTAAGATCTGCTTCACAGAGCAGCTCCACAAGGCATAAATCTGGCTTCATACACGTAATTTCTTGTACCTCTCTAAATGCAAGTCCACCTTTGTCTTTCTGGGCCTGATTCATACCTACAGAAGTCAATGACAGTCTTTGCACTGATTCCAGGGAGTTTAGGATCCATCTCTTAACTGTACTGAAATGACATTTCTTGTGTGAAAGTATCCAGAGGAATATTTAGGTTCTCTTGGCCAATTTTAGGAGTATAACAGAAATAACTCTATCCAAAAGGCAAAGGAAATTTATATCCTTCCTCTCCTTCAGATTAAAGGAATGAAAATAAACTATGTTTAGGGCCTAAAGACTATAATGGATTACCTTGTCAGTAGAGAAATACACTGCAAATAATAAATAAAAGCCTGATCGTTTAGTCTGCAGATACCACCCCTTCCCCACCAAAACAATGGTAATTTTATCCACTAAGGGCTACATAATTGATTTTTGCACTTTACTAAGGGAAAATCTTCCATGTAAGTCATTCAAACGGGTGTAAGTAATTAATAGAACATTCCTATGGACTGTTATACATATGGGCTAGAGTGGAAACCGCCAGATTAAGTTACCAATATTGAGGAATCATTTCCAATTATCACATAACACAAGCTGAGATTGCTAGGTCTTCTTAATATTTATCGGAAGATGAGGACACGAACACATGCTGAAGTAGCAACAGACTGCCTGCGTGGTGCAATTCAGACTGTGCTATAACTGTAATCACTCATAAAATATTTCATTTTAACACATTAACTGAAACACTAAACAATGGATATTATAATAGTGACCTGAATGAACATAGATTTTCCAAGCGGATAATTTACATTTGTCAACATTGATTAAAAATACGTTGAAGAAATGTGCCTAAATCTCTTGGACCACATCTTTTGGGTAATCTGTTGTTTGCAAGACCTTCTAATGTTGTTCAAAGCCCCAGGAAATTACCAGGTTGAAGCTGATAGAGAAAACAAATGGATGATGCGGCCCACCGTACACTTGTTTAATGTGCTTTTGCTGCTGTACATTAAATTTAGTACCTCTACTGTGAGGTACTAAATAAATGTGCATTAGGCTGCCCTAAAATGCAGTAGCAAAGGAACATGCTCTTTTAGTGATGTTTAATGTGCAGTAATGTGTTTTTACTGCACATTAGCATATTAGCACAGTTTTTTATGTGGTACTTTAATGCAGAGTAAAATAGATTACTGCGCATTAAAGGACACGTGTAGATATGCCCAGTATTTTGCTTGTAGGCCAGCAAAGGTTGTGGATCACTCTTTGAGTTGCTATGAAAACTTCCAACTTGGTAGGTACATGAGTGAAGTGAATCTGACTGATAATATTGTTAACCATGTTTTTCAGCCCACCATTTTCTCTCCTTTCGGTGATTCTAAGTACTAACTGGCCTCACTTGAGCTGAAAGGATTGGACCAATCATCTCTTTTGTCCCCATATGCTACTTCTGTGAATATACTCCCTGAAGAGATCTGCATTTTCTTTTTTCAACAAATTTAATGTTCACTCATATTCAGTTTGTGATCACCTTTAATCCCCAGAACTTTTTCTGCAGTACTGCTACTTAGTCAGTTTTTCCCATTTTGTATCTGAATTTCTTTTCTCATTCCTAAACATACCTCTTTGTACTTTTGTGCCTGCTTCCTATCCCTCAAGACAAGTGCAGCAGAACTGTGCTTTATGCACTTTGACTAGGGATAGATATTCAAAAAGCCTGAGCCTGAATAGATTCACTCTTTGCAGGTTAGTCTAACCTGACTAAGCTGAACTAGTTTGTAACTGGACAGACGTTCTCTTTGGACTGAGGAAATTCAGGCATATGCCTTCAGTGGCTCAGGCTAGAAGCTGGGGGTGGGGGTAGTTGTCACGGGGGCACTAGGGTGCCCCATGCCTGGAGAGAAATTAAGGAGAGCTGCCAATTATCAGTGCAGCTCAGGTGCCGGTTGCCAGGGCAACCAGGCAGGTCATGTAGCCAAAAAGGGGGCAGGGCCGGGCCTTTATAAACAGCCCAGGCTGGAGCCTAGAGAGTAGTTCCCTTCTGGCAGGCGCAGGCGCAGGCCAAGTTGAGGGTTGCAGCCTGAACATGCTGACCGGCTGCAATGATGCAGGAGAGTGCAAACCCTAAGAGAGGTATAGTTGGGAGCCAGGGTGGGTTGAAGTTTATGCCATGAGCCTGGAGGCTTCTTGTTGTTTATGTTGCAGCTGTTTGGTTTGTGGTTCAGTTATTGTTGACCGGAGGACCGGGTGAGGCTGTAGGGGAGTGAGGAGGCCTCATGGGAGCTCCCCAATAATCTGGGGGTTCTTGGTGCCCAGCGTGGCACAGCGGGCGGTGTTGGGCGGGCACAGCTGTTGGCGCCAGTGGGGCGCGTGTTGGGGGGTGTTGACCCCACCCTAGTAGGGCAAGTGACACAGACGGTGGTCCAGGGGGCCAGGCATGGCTGCGGCCACCTGAGCCCCAACCGGGTGTAGAACCCAGAAGAAAGGTCAGGGGCCAAGCACGGCGACAGGCCACCTGAGCCCCAAGCGCGGGAAGCGTGCGAGCGAGACCCCAGAGTGGGGCGTGGTGCGCGTAATAAGTCTAGGAATGCCTGAGAGGGGCGTCAGGTGTGTAGCAAGCACAAGGGTGCCAGGGAGTGGCACCAGGGCGTGATGAGCCCAGGGGCGCCAGAGAGGGCGCTAGAGGGCAAGGGACCTAATAACGTCCAGGGACAGCTGAGAAGCTTGGGGCATGCTGAAGGGGAGGTAGGAGGCACACATTGCCCATAAGGCTGGGGGTGTTGGAGCACCCCACTGAGAATGGAGGTAACACCTGCGCAGTGTCTAAGGTAAGAGTTGGCAGCCTCCCATACTGAACTTAGAACAGCAAAGACGTGGCGGGCAAGTTGAGGATGCTAGATCACCTTAATTGACATGATGGGGCGCTAGTGATCACACGGCCACTCGCAGGCCCCACTCCGTGACAGTAGTAAAGCAGCCCTTCCTTCCCTTAGTGCTGAGCTGGGTGGGGGGGCATGGCCAGACTCCAGCAGGACCTCTGATTAGGAAGGGGAACAGACACTGTCCTGTCTGCCTGTCCCAGTGAAATTGGAGACACACACACACACAGACACCTCTCAGCATTAGCTAGCATACCATATGCCTAGGGTCAGTGGGACTGGGGTCTGTGCTGTGGGAGATGGGAGGGAGGAAGAGGGGGGATTCCTGCATGAGCAGTGAGGTGGGAGGGCAGGCAGGGGGAAGCCATGCAGACCCTGCTGTACCTGCAGTCTCTGCCAGAGCTCCACCCAGGGAGCACGGGGGGGGGGGCAGCTCTGCTGTGGAGCAGAGACCTGTGGAGCTCAGCCCAGAAAGCATGGCAGGATGCTGGGGGAGTCTGGTTTATCTTAAACCAGCAAGGTGTCTGGGACAGACATTACATACACTGGTTTGACCCAAATCAGTTAAGACTGATAGTACATTCAACCAGGTTTAACTCAAACCAGTTTCAGTCACTTTCAAACTGGTTTACATGCACTGAACATCTGTTCTGTTACAGGTTTAAACCCGTTTCTGATCACTTGAACTGTTTTATGTGTAGTGTCTGTCCCTAGCCTTTAAGAAGATGTTTCCTTTCTTTACGCTTCTAGCACATGGAGAAATATCATTCATCATGGCCTCTACTCCAAAAGTGCAGCAATTAAATATTTTTCACCCCTGTCTGCATCAAGTGTTTTGTATTTTTTTTTTTTGTACAATGTGGTTTCCAAAACACTCAACATGTTAAGTTGCTGTTTTCACCCCAAATATACTTAAAATCATTGTTTTTTAAACACCCCAAAAATGAGGGTGGAAACAAAAATCAGTGGGTACCTCCTGTCAGTCATCAGTAGAAAGATCAAGAACTGAATGAACAAGAGACTGAATATTCCTCTTCATGTGTCCTTTCTGTACACATCAAGATTTAGGTCATATAGGGGGAGGATTATGCTATTGCCTGTAATGGACTTACTCTGTGGAGAGTGTAAGGAAACAGAAGGAAACAGCAACGTGGGGGAGGGGGAAAGAAATTACAACGGAGTATCAGCTTGTCTAAATTCTTCAGGGATTATTCAAATTATTATTCAGGTTTATGCTGTCCTATGTTTCTCCTCTTCTGCCTCTCCTAAACTGATGTGCTGTGCATAACTTGTGGAAAATGTGATTTTTAAAAAAAGAAGTACTAGTCACCCTACATGCATGAACTTGATATAAATATTACCACATGCAAGATGTTGAATGTGACAATATAGTCCATATATAAAGCATGCAGGAACTGACACAGAACGCATAGGCATTTTATCCTTAATTCTAATGTTTAGATTATGGTGTGGCACACTCATAATGGGTGTACAGTGATGCAATTGTATCCTTCTTTGCCATATCCCCGCCCAAGCGCAATGAGCTCTTGGCCACTGCCTCGCTCCATTTTTTGCCAGCCAGGATTCACTACTGGTAAGTGCATCCTGGTAATGAATCCTGGCTGGCAAAAAATGACAACAGTTTTTCTTTAAATGAGCTATTTTGGGAAGGGTGAAGACTCTTCTATAAACTCTGGCATGTAAAGAATCAGATAAGGAATGAAATATGTTTTCAATATGTCACAGGAGCACTTGGGTGCCCTGTTCCTATGAAGGAATAAGGGCTGCTGAAGCTCCCTGAGACAGCACAGGTGTTGGTTGCTGGAGCAGCCAGGCTGGTCACGTGACCAGAAGGGGGCAGGGCCGGGCCTTTATAAACAGCCCAGGCCAAAGCCTAGCAGCAGCTCCCTTCTGGCAGTCTGAGGTGCAGGAGTGCCAAGCAGAGCAGAGATGAGCAGTGCAGCCTGAGCACCCAAGGGGCTGCATCATGGTAAGGGTGGAGAGAACCCTGACTGGGAGGCCTTTGCAAGAGAGCCAGGTGGACCTAGATCCTATGTTATAGCCAGGAGGCTTATTGTTGTGGTACAGCTAGCTGGCTTACGGTTCTGTTTAGTTATTGTTATACCGGAGGACCAGGTGAGGCTGTAGGGGTGGAGGAGGCCTCATCAGGAGCTCCCCAAGGAGGTGGGGTGCTCCCAGCACCAGAGGGGGTGCTGTATTGCGAGGCATTTAGACCCCAGCCCCAGACGGGGCGAACAGATTGAGGAGCCCGGGGAGGGCACGTTTAGTGAGAGGAAGCCCAGCATGGCATAGGTAGAAGCCCCAGGGGGGCAGGACCCAGAGAAAGGAGTCAAGGGGGTGAGGTAAGGCTAGGGCTGCCTGAGCCCCAATTGGGAAGAGTCCCAGAGGGGCTCCACAGTGGTGGGGACCCCGGTGCCTGCAGGGGCACCGTAGTAGGGGTGTATTACCCCAGCCTTGACAAGGTGCGCAGCGCCAGCGAGGGCACTGTAGTTCAGGGTGCAATACCCCAACCCTGAGAAGGGGCAAAGAGGATTTTGGGGGCCAGGCATGGCTAAGGCCACCTGAGCCCCACTTGCAAGGAGCGCCAGCGAGAAGCCCGAGGGGCTCATGTTAAGCCCAAGGGGTGCACACAGGAGGAGAAGCCCAGGGTAGGGTGCAACTATAGAGACAAGCCCAGAGAGGGCGAGTCCATGATTATAGAGAGCCCAGAGAGGGCGAGTGCCCAGAGTGATGGGCCCCAGTGGGGGGCACCATCTGTATGTGGAGAGGCCCCAGGAGGGGCGAGTATATTGTGCAGAACCATGAGGGGGCAGATATAGCTAGTAGGCCTGAGAGGGCTAGCGGATAGAGGGGCGCCGGTTGCGTGACAAGCCCAGGGGTGCCGGTAAAGGGGCTGCTGGTTGCGTGACAAGCCCAGGGGCACCGGTAAAGGGCGCATATAGGAATCTGACCAGATAACGTCTGGTATATCTGTGAGGCTTGGGGCGTGCTAAAGGGGATGTTGGAGGCATGCATAGCTCATAAGGCTGGGGTGCGCCAGGTCAGTACATCCAGGATAGGGGACAGGATATACTTAGCACTGTGTCAAAGGGGACAATAAAGGCAGCCTCCATTATAAAACTATATAACACCAAGACGTGGCGGGTGAGAGAGAGGGTGCTGAATCATCTACTTGGCACGGCAGGGGGCACTAGAGAGAGATCATGGCTGCTCCTAGGTCCCCGCTCCATGACACAATAAAATATGAAACATATGAGTGTTTTAGTTGACCAAATAGGAGATTGGATAGAACAGAAGGAGATTTCTACGTTCTTTTTAAAAATTGATTTTTAAATCTTGATTTAAAATCAATTGTAGTTTGACAGGTGTGGACTCAATTGTAGTCATGTTACAGTAAAAGGAAAACTTCCACTGACTTCAGCAGGAGGAGGAATGGACTCAGATGTCCACACTGAATCCTAGCATCATTTGCACAAGTATTTTGTGCATGTTGGAAAGGGAAGTGGGAGATCATGAACTGGGCAAGGTATTTAACTTTTTAAAAATGGTAGTTGGATGTGTGCACTAATATACTTCATAACGGTTTTTATTCTGTACTAGCAAATTGCCCATCAAGAATGATGGTGGAAGCAGGGGTGGAGGGAAGGAGCCTCGCATCCAGCCCTATCTCCCCCCCATAACTTCAGGTCCAGCCCCACTCTACCCCGCTCCCGCTGCTCTGGGTCTGGTCCCACTCTCCACCCCCTCCTCACTGCTCCAGGTCCAGCCCCACTCTACCCCCCACCACTGCTCTGGGTCCAGCACCACTCTCTTCCCACCCCCCCCCATCATTCTGGGTCTGGCCCCATTCCCCCCTCCCCACTGCTTCAGGTCCAGTCCCGCTCTAACCCCCACTCCCCCAGCTGCTCTGGGTCCAGTCCCACTCCATCTCCCCACTCCATATCAACCTGGCCTGCATCCATCTCCCTCCCTGCCTGCCTGCTGCCTCCCCCTTTCTGCCAGCTGTGTCGGGACTGCCTGGCAGGGGGGCACTGCCACCGTGACGCCCCCCTTCACCCTCAGGCAGGCAGGCATGGGGAAGCCCTGCCGCTCAGGCAGCCAGAGTGTGTTCACTGCCACCACGAACTTCTCTGGCAGCAGCACAAACTGGGGCCTATGCAGCCTGGGCCATGCAGCCAATCGCCACCTGCCCTCTCGGCAGCGCATGCACAGTTGCCCAAAAGCATTACAGACACATGGACAGACAAGCTAAGCCTTTTATTATATTAGAATAATTAACATGAGGGATGGTTACTCTTTGCAGGTGGCTAGTGCAGGGCTATGTTCAGTCAAATTCTACTTAAGGCATCAGAAGTTAAGATAATAAAGTTGTCTTTTTTCAGCTTCTATATAGGGGTGAATTGCCTCTTGGGTAAGGTTCAGTATAGTGCCATCTCAGAGAGAGAAAAGGTTTAGAGTATATGTAAATAAATAAAAAGATCAAAACTGCTGTGAGAAAGCTATCAAAATGCAAAAGGTCTAAGATTCACAGTTTCAAAATGTCCCTCACCGGTTATGCGCCAACTATACAAATGGGTACAACTTGCAATGCTGGAGATGATATCTCAGACTAAACACACAGAGCTTTACCTGATTGAGACGTTTAGTTCATATTATATGTAATGCCTTTGATATCAGTAAAGTTATGCCAGAGCCAAGCTTTATCCTGTATGTTCTAACATGACAGTTCTCCAATACATTTTGATAAGAATAATGGGATCTTTTACTATGATTATTAAAAACTAAAGGATGCATCTACATGTGTGCTTTACACTAGAGTTGATTAATTAACTCCACAGTAAAGAATCACCATCTACACGTGTGCCCTTATTAGGGCACAGTAATACATTAACTTGTCTATAAGATAGTACAGTCTAGGACAAGTGCTATCCTATGGTGAAGTTTACTGTGCCAAAATGCACATATAGACAGTGACCGGGGATAGCATGAGGGTGCTACAGTGTTGGGGTTGCCTCACTGTACCACCCTCATGCCTCAGCCAGTTCCTCCACAACATGTGGAACCAGGGCAAAGCAGCTTCAGGTGGGCCCCAAGGGCAGCATTTACATGTAATAAAGGAGTAATAAAATCTGGTGCAAACTGCACCAGTTTGCTAATTGCATGTGTAGATGCACCCACAAAAACTGTATAATATCAGGCACATCTACATGTGCATTAATGTGTTTGTAATTATGGTGCATTAAGTTTAGGTACCTGAAATAACAGGTACTAAATGCGCCATGATCAGTGCTACTGTGCAGTTGTGTTGGTGCACATCTTTTAGGTGATGTTAATGCACAGTAGACTATTTCTACTGCACATTAGCATGACTTTCTCTGTGATGCACTAATGCACAATAGAATTAGTCTACTGTGCCTTTAGTGTCTCTTGTAGATGCGCCCAGTGTTACACAACCTGAAGTCCTGTTCCTTTTCATTGGCCATTAGGTTTGATCATTGGTTTGCTGATGGTTCAGAGCGTTTGTCATAATATGTGGACATGCAGACCTAAGGACCTTCAGGCATATGTACGCCTAGATCTGGTACAGATGTTCATTACAGCGCTTTAACCTACAGCTATGAAGTCTGATACCATACCCATGTAGGGTTATCTTAGAGTGGGATCCGCCATTTTTATAGCACTCTATGTACCCTGACTGTCTCTACAGTTACGGCTGTAGAATGCTTTCTTCACACTTACCATGCAATAAATGTAATGTCTATGCCTGGCTCTAAGTTTTTATTCTGAACCTGCCCTGTGTCCGAACCTTTAAAACCTTAATTTCATTTTTTCCAGAGTTCCTTTGATCATAAGCATTGTTCAATGGCATTTTAATACCAACAGCTCTTCCAGTTCAAACTGTGGCTGTTCATGAACCTAATTTCCTGAGGTACAAGAACATTTATGTGCAATAATGTGACGATGTGTGTAGTTTAGCCATTTGAGTTGAGAAGAAATGTTGGCAGGGGGGGCAGGAATTTCCTTTTTTCCTGTAAATTCCATCTAATTCAACGTTATGTTATAGCTCCTCTTGGACCTAATCCTGGCTTAGAAATCCCTATCTACTTCAGTGAATGTTTTTGTGTTCAAAACAGCTGTATAACTGAGCCTCCATTTCTGTCCAATAACATAATATGTATGTAGTATGGTATCAATTATCAGATGCGTTTTATGTTGAAATGTGAAATTTGTTGCCTTGTGCTTTTTGTGCATTTGTGCTTCTTAGTGTGACAAAACCCATAACACTTGACAGACTTTGTGACTGATGTCCTAAAAATAGTAGTTCAGGAAACTAAACCTCTGATGAATTCTATGACTTTTATAATAACCTCAGCTTCTGAATCCAGCTTTAAGTGTTTTTCCTGTCTTTATGGCTTATAATTGCTAATTGTTATTCAGGAAAGCCACAGTATATGACAAAAATATAGACATGCACCTCTAAAAGGCAAAGGTTTTACAAAAAAGACTACATTACCTCTCCACAGGACTTTTTTGTCATTTCATGTAGCATTTTCTTGTTCATCCATGTTTGCTTTTGATAAGATAATTCCCAAATCATATGAAATTCAGCATTTTTTTAAAAAAATTTTTTTTTATATATTTTACAGTAATAAAAGAGGACTCTGAGGACTCTGATGTGTTTTGTGGAAGCAACTACATACGATATAAAACTTCAGTTAATATGCAATCATTGGGAGAGGTAGTCTCAGCAGAGTAAATGGAAATTACTGGGGTAAATCTCCTGTGTATCTCAACTCAACAAGAGTATTCAACACAGTGGGTGGATTTACATGTGTGCTTTACTGAGAAGCTGACTAAATAGTTCTGCAATAAAGCATCACTGTTTACACGAGTACCTGTATTAAGGCACAGTATATTAACTCTGCTGTAAGATGGTACTGTTGGAAATATACTGTCTTACAGTGGAGTAATTAACTCTGCCAAAATGCTTATGCAAACGGTGACCAGGGCTGGCTAGGGCACGAGGCTGTAAAAGTGCGGGGGCTGCCTGTCACTCAGCCCCACACTTTAGCACCCTTGTGCCCCAGTCATCCCCTCTGCCACCTGATGCCGGCACCCTGAATCCCACAGCTGACCCCACAAACCCCCTGCCAGCCTGAGACTGCTCTGCCTCAGCTCTGACTGCTGTGGTCCTAGGCACATGTGAAGACGCACCAATTGCATGTGTAGATGTGCCCTCTAGCGAATGCAAATTATGCCTGTATCAAAGCTTATTACCTTATTTGGCAGGTAGTTATAAATAAGCATATTAATATAGTCATTTTTATTTATATAAATAAAAGTAGGTACAACCCTAGGACCTGATTCTGTGCCTCTTTCTTTATGAATAAACTTTGTTTGGAAGGCTGATGAAGACAGGCCAGATTCTGCTCTTAGTTGGAAAGACTTAAATCTGTAGCATTTCCATTGCTATTGGATTTATGTTAAGACTTAAAACAAGCCAGACTGCAGGGATGAATCCTGAGAATTTGTGTTACATGTTCTGTCCCAAAGCATACTAATATATAGAATGTACATTTCAAACGCCATTAAACAGGAGTCTTAAAAAAAATCTTTTTTAACTTAAGAGAAAAAAGAGTCATGACAAATACTGAAGGGAACAAACATGGATCTGGGTTACTTGATTTGCTTTCACCTTTTTCTTCTCTCATTTTTGTAATTTCCTGATGTATCACAAGAGTTCTACTCTGCCATGTACTACCATCCTTTAAAGATCATTATTTAATATCCAACTTGGAGGCTCAAAATTGAAAGTTGTCTCCTTGATGAAATTATCTTTATTAGACAAGATTGTTTAGGAGAACTGTTGGGCACTCAGTAAGTTTTCCCAAATGATTTTGGTATTCTCCTAATCATTGAATTAAAAAAGAATATACTGACATACTCTTAAGATTAAACATGAAAGAAAAATGTATAGTTTATGATGGTTTTTTATGAAGTACTGTATTTTGGATTAGGAAAAACAAACGTTGAAAAATGTAAACCTACGTATGGTTTCAGAAAACCGTGACCCATCATTGAACTGTTCTGGTGGGGGGGGGGGGGTTGTTTTTTTTTAATAAAAAAAAAATCTCTGGTTTGTGTGGATCAGTCATAAATCTATAATTCAGGAATAAACACTTACTGACAGATGAGTTTTGACATGTAACAGGAGCCAAATTTTAGCTGCAAATATTCTCCAAAATACATATTTTGTTCCTAAAGGAAAAACTCCTATGAGATCATCATTTATTGCTGAGCTTCTTATTTGTTTGTATTATTTCACACCATCAGTTCATAAGCAGAGTTCCCTATTGATTTCAATAGTGAGTTTTGCTTAAAAATCAGTGCCTTAAAATGCATACCTTATGTTGGTAGGAGGAGTATACAAAAGATTTAAAATATTGCTGCAGTAATGCATAGCACTTTAATAGACACTTCAGTTGCTCCAAATCAATGGAATGTTAGTCATTGACTATACAACCAGATCAGATCCATGGTTCTGTTTTTTTCTCTTTGAAATGGGTTCTTTCCTTTACCCTGTGTATTTTTTTTTTTATATCAAATATACTGTAGATGTTTGACCTAAACAAGCAAAAATTGAAATAGTACCACAAAAGCATGCTAGCATGAAACAGAAATCATTTCTGCTTCTAGCTTTGTGAAAATAAGGAAAGATCAATTTAAGGTGTATCACTTCCAAGGTGTACATCCAGCTACAGTACTCATGGTAAATAATGAAAGTTTCTTCCTTTCCTTTCTAGGTAAATTTTAACCAGATTAAACCTTAGATTCCTTGGAGTTTTATGCATGGAGCATATTCAGGAACAGGCCTATAATTTAAGTTGCATGCAAACCTAAGGTTTTATTTTTCCATTATGAATCATGGTACATGACTTCCTTCAGTAATATCATTGTGTCAAGGACATGTGTTAGGGGTGGGAGAATGTTTTGCCAAATTCAAAATGAAATTTTAAAAATATACTTTTGCATTTAGGGGAAAAGATGGTTCTGGCAAACTGTGAATTGTTGGCTTCTGTGTCTGCATAGATTGTTTTGCTACGTGAGAAAAATGTCAAGAATACAGCTATTTCAATATAAAAGGTACAGATTTTCAGAATGTAAGATGTTCTTGCGTTGAAGATATCAGCATACCAAGAGAAATAGCTCAAGGCATGAGTGACTGGTGCCTCTTGAATCTGGGGGGGGGTACCAGCCCTACTGATGGGATCAATGTTGGCCATCAGGGGAGGCACTGGCCCCTTCAGGGGAGCACATGCACCCCCATTCACCTCCTACCAGTCGCCTATGGTTGAAGGTTCTGCATCAAACTTGTTGTTGGGTGAATAATTTAGATCCCCTGCTCCAAGTTCACTAAAGCATGTGTCTAGTTCTAAGGGTGTGCTTATTCTTAAGCTTATATGGAGTTCCACTGCACTTAAACATTTCTGTTAGTGCTTTGTTGGACCAAGGTTTTGCTGCCATTTCCTCAGAATAACTTGCAGCTAATCACTGTTACACTGTGTGTCCATATATTGACAAGAGATTTCCAAATTTGTATACTGCCAGCTAGACAAAGGTGAACTGACATATGATTAATTGGGAAACATGATCATTTTTAAACAACAGTAAATCTTCTGTTTAAAAATCTAAGGAAAAACTATTTAGTAAGAATCCAAATAAACAAAATCTAAAGATGTCGGTTTAGCTTCTGGTGTCCAATGCATTTAAGGATTATTAGTCAAGAGTAAAAGACCTTTTTTCATGGCTGCTAAGGAGTCAAAACCATGAGAGAGAGAGAAAAAGAAACCTCATATCAGAGTATGAATCATGCCTTGAACCTCAGGCCAGGCAAATTGGTGGACATCTTCAGGTTTCAGCTTGCCTGTCAACCCAGTCTTTTTTGCTTGTTTGCAAAGCAGATAATGTGCCAGATCCCACAGATCTGTACATGCAAAGGGAGCACTAAACTTGTGAAGCAACATACTGGCATTTAGCAAGGCGAGTAGTCCTAAAGGCTGGCAAATGTGAAGCATGAGTCATCCCTGTGATGGAATGAAGCACTCTAATGAAGAGGTCTGAAGAGACCCTTTCCATTGAAAGCTCGTGAGAGTTACGAGTTCATTAGGAATGCAGAGAACTCTGCAGTGTATGTAGATGACACAGGCATTCATGTAGAGCGCCTGAAATTTTTAATGCGGCTTTTTTCTGGTGCAGTGTGTTTTGTGTTTGCATGACATAGCATTTGTGTTTACATGAACGGTGCTTTCAAGCGAGTTAAGCCTCATGTGTGAATCCCTGTAGATTTCAGTAGGGGAAGTCAGATACCAATTTACCCCCTGTAATGTCTTTCCTAATGTATTAAAGCAGGAGGCGCATATAAACCACACGACCTCCTCAGTCCCTGCCCCTGGACTCTCACTGGGCAGTCCTGACTCTTACTGGGAGTCTCCCCTGGGCACAGTCACCCCCAAATCCTTGTCACTTGCACCCACCTATGCTCAGTTGGTCTGGTCTCTCTCCATCAGTATGCGATCCCAAAGACCCCATCCTGATCCCAAAGACAAGCCACGTGAATCCTTCCCATCCCGCCGCATTATAAATATGTGGGGCGGGGGGGTTCTTTTATTTACTATAACTGCTATGATATAAAATATTCAGGGTTTAGAGTAGCAGGTAGATGGGTGTTTGTTGTCACCTGGTTGATTGGTGCTCACTGTTGATGGTGGTGGTGGTGGTGAGCTCTTCTGATTTTTTTTTACTACTTTTTCCAGCATTTCTGAACTCATTGATCTTTGTACAGTTTCCAATGGGGGGATCCCATTGGAACCCTCCCAGTCCCTGCACAGGTAAGCTGTCAATCTGTTTGTGTAGTGCCACACGTGGCTTCTGGAGGTGTGTAGTGAATTGTTTTATAAATGTTTTCTTAATTTTTTTGAAAATGTGGGTTGCTGTTCGGCTTGGTCCCTCACCCAGCTAACCCACCAAGAGCTATAATAGTTAAACTTCTGACCTACGTGGGGGGAGCTCATTCAGATGTGGGTTACAGTGTGTAATGCTCCCCTCCCCCAAACCACTCATAGTCTGGAAGCAGCAAACCCCAAGCCCAGTTCAGATTTCTTCCCCCTTCCCCTGACCATCCTCCCCTCCATCCCCATTCGTAACACTGCATGCCCCTGTAGACAGACACAGACTTAAAGTGTAAATGAATTTATGTTAACATAACCAAGAGAAAAAACAAAACACTCCTAGGTGTTGTTGTCAGCAATGTATCCTGCCAAACAATCATGGACCAGGGCTGCCAGACCAGGATATCTGACAAGGACCTCTCCTTGAGGATATCTCCTCACTCCCTGTGCTGCTACTCTTGCCCAGACCCATCTGTCTTGTCTGGCCACTGACTTTCGCACTTCTTCCCGTGACTCCTTGAAAACCTTTCTACAGGTCTCACAAATATTGTGTAGCATGCAGGCTGCTGCTAGAAAGGCCATGATATTTTCTTGCTACATCTCGAGCTGTCACTTAAACGCCCTCTATCTTCCTTTCAGTCAGTTAAACGCACATTCCACGGCCGTCCTGCAGCTGCTCAGAGGGTAGTTAAAAACCAGCTTCTGCAGGTCAGTGACTTTCCCTCCATAAGGCTTCATGAGCCAGAGCTTTACGGGGTAGGCAGCATCTGCTAATATAACCAGGGGAATGGCGACACCACAGATCAGTGTCTCCTCCGTGCCAGATGCGTAGTGTTCTTTCTCCCTGAGGGCAGGCAGAGGGGAGTTTCTGAACACATGCACGCTGCCAGTCCTCCTGGTATAAATGTTCGTGAGCCAGCCCTGGTAGTCCACCACAGCTTGCAGGATCACAAAGGCATATCCTTTCCTGTTTGTGAAAGCCCTCCCCTCCCCGTAGGGCACAGCACTGGGATGTGAGGGCTGTCTAAAGCCCCCACGCAGTTTGGGAACCCCGTCTCATTAAAGCCACCTATGACTTGCTGTGAATTCACCAGGCAGATAATTTTGTTTGCAGTGATGTCCTTGAGCAGCTGACATACCTTGTGAGTTGCCAGCTCAACCATGCAGGCAACAATGCCAAACTGCTTCATGATGTAGTGGAGGCTGAATGAGCTGGCCAATTTCATGATGGCCATTGCAATCCGCTTGTCTGGTGGGATGGCCTGACACATGTTAGTGTCCTGCCTCCTGATGTGTGGCCCCAGCAACGAGACGATATGATAGAAGGTTTCCCTTTTCATTCAGAATATCTCCAGCCGCTGCTGGTTGTTCCAAGTTGTCAGCACAATTCACTCCCACCAGTCTGAGCTGCTCTCGCGGGCCCACACTCTGCAGATTCTGGTTCTCCTCGGGTTTCTCAACAGAGCCCAGTCAAATTCCATTTCTTTGCTTTCCTCTGGGTATTTCAAGTCCTCTGGGTACCTGTATCATCTTCTTGTCATTAAAGCTGTTAACTCAGGAACAAAACTTGCCAGTGAACATTCTAGCACAGTTCCTATCCTTCAAGGGATTATTCAAGGGACCTTGGGAACATATTGTGAATTGGAGTTTTATCCTATTATATTGCATTTGCTGGCAGTGGCTGTACTGTATTTAAAAAAAAAAAAAAAAAAAAGTATTCACCAATTGACTACCAATGGCATTGTTGAGTAAAGCAAAAATGTGTATTTATTGTGATTTCTCAATCAAATTGATTGTAGTTCAACTTATTATGAAAAAAATTAAGATGAGGAACAAAAAATTCTGATTTGTACTTGTTCCTGCTTGATTTCAGGGCATGGACCTGGGAGCAGGGGAGCGATTTGCAGCCGGCCAGGGGCGGGAGTGCAGTAGCTTCCCAGGCTGTGCACAAACCTGGTCAGGGCCCATATTTCAGATTGGTTGGCCTCCCCTCCAGGCACCTCAGTAATATGTCTGGGGATAGCTATCTGCTGCATAACACTTCTGGCCTCTCTATAGGGAACAGAGTGCTTTTTGAAACCCTGGCCTTGGCTGATTAGCAGCTTCCTGCTTAGCTGAGACCCATCTGATGAGGACATGCCAATACCTAGAGTAAAACAAGGAGGTATTACAAATTTCTTGAATTTGGATGAAAAAACATTATTCCACAATGATGCTTTCTTTGAATATATTTGATTCTGCAGAGGCCTAGAGGTAGCTGAACAGATTACCCTTGGCTGCCTTGGGAGTGCTGCTCCTTGCTTCCCTCTCACCTTCTCCCTGTCCTTTGAGAAGGCTGAGAGGAGAGATACGGCGAGGGAGGACAAAGCAATCCTGACCAAAATCTGATGAGCTCTCTCCAAGGGGGGAGCGAGTTGCAGCTGGCCCAGTATGCTGTTAACCTTCTTGGCAACGAGGGCACACTATTGGCTCATATTCAGCATATTGTCCACTGTAACTCCCAGGTCCTTTTCTGCAGAGCTGCTGTCAGTCCCCAGCCTTTTCTGGTGCATAGAACTGTTCTGTCCTAAGTGCAGGACTTTGCACTTGCCCTTATTGAACCTAATGAGATTTCTTTTGATCCAATCCTCTGACTTATCTAGGTCTCTCTGAATCCTAGTCTTACCCTCCAGTGTATCTACTCCTTTCCCCAGCTTGGTATGTCATCTATGAATTTGCTGAGGCTGCATTCCATCCCATCTTCCAGGTTGTTGATTTAAGATATTCACATCCCTTGCTAGCTTCAACTCCAACCTTCCTGATTTCACCCCTGGATGCCTGAGCCGGTACTTTTATACAGCACCCTAGTCATTTGTCCAAGTTTTCACTTCTTGTAATCTCCCTTTTTTGTGTTTTAGCTCACCTGAAGAACTCCCTGCTAAACCAAACTAGTCTTCTGCAATGCTTGGTAGTCTTTCTGCACATTCGGATGGTTTGTTCCTGCACCCTCAGTAAGGTTTTTTTTAAAATACAGTCAGCTTTTCTGGACTCCCTCCCCACTCCAACTGGACTCCCAGGGGGATCCTGCCCATCAGTTTCCTGAGTGAGTTCCCTGCTGGCAGCCAAAGGGGAAGAAGCCTCCAGGGAGGAAGTGCCCAATGTAGCAACCACCTAACATGCTGCACCCAGGGCTAATAGGGCTCCATGAGCTCCACAGGTACCCTTGCTCACTACAGACTTAGTGCCAGAGATGCAGTTTGATGCTTTTAAAGGGGTCTTTGTCTCTTGTATTATGTTATAGCCCAGGGGCTTGTGTTTTGTTTGTTGTTCCACAACACCAGTGGTTTGGGTGAAGTTATTTGGGGAAGGAGGCCTCATTGGGGGCCCACTGCAGTGTGGGAATCCCGGCACCAGAGAGGGCACAGCATTTTGGGGCACAGACCCCAATGCCAAAGAGGGTACAGAAACAGGGCTGCAGAGGGCCCAGCGCTGAGGGGTGCAGAGACCCCAGAGGACAAGGGGCTGACTTGCAACAAGGCCTAGGCAAGACAATGCCAATACCATCTGTGAGGCTTGGGGCATGGTAAAGGGGCAGTTGGAGCCACACTTATAGCCACTAACGCTAGGGTGCTCCTCCCAAAACACCCATGGTGAAACAGGACACACAAGCGGTCTGGGAACCCACGAGGTTCAGAAATTCCAACAAGCAGTGTCCAAGAGGACTTAAAGGCAGCCTCCCTATTTTTATATTTCCATCTAAGACATGGTGGGCAAGAACTAAGGGTGCCCATCAGGCCGAACTGGCAAGGAGACTTGGGAGATCACGGCCATCCTTAAGGACCCTGTCCCGTGGCACCATCTGCATTTCATGGGACTTCAGATGAGACCCTGCGCTCTAAAGGTGATAGACAAGTTTAGCTGCACAATCACTCATTCTCGAGCTTCTGAGCCAAACTGATCTTAAATGTATCCCTTATTCCATTGTCAGTCGTATGAGTCGTCATGTCCTTCACAGACTCTCCCCTGTCTCATCCCTAATATGTATGATCTGTTTTAGTAGGATGAAGAATTGGTGTTTAGTGTATACAGACACTCTTTGGCTATTGTGTTCATATTGTTCAATGCCTGAGAGACAGAAATAACACAGCAGAAAGTTTGTACTGTTTTCCTTAGGGTTTGTGCTGTTAATTTGCAATCACTTGGCAAGGATAACTTTATGCAAGTCAGTTAAAGTGGAAAAAAATGTTGACACATTAAATTATTTTACACTACCTTAGCACATCCCACAGCATCTTTCAGTGACATTGCACATATAGACTCATCAGCTTATGTGCTGTTTTGCATAAATTTCATTAGTACAAGTAAAGAAATATGAAAAAAACCTACACAAACCCAATTTGCATACTTTCAGTTCATTATGAAAGACTTCTCCTCTGGGCAAATGACTAATACACTACTAAACCTTTATATCCCTGACTAGTGTGGTGGCCAAATCGGGGTGCAATTACAATCTATATTAAATGAAGCTAATATATAATCAGGGAAAATGGAATTGTATGACTTTGTGTTAGAGGGCAGCAGAAACTTGTTTCTAGGTCATTTTGTGTATTGTGGAATTATAGTAATATCTGTTTCCATTATAAGCCTGAACTGAACATTTTGCAGTCATTACAAGTAAGTTTTAAATATGATTAAGGGGAAAAGAATTGGAAGCTATATGTTGAATTATCACACTTCAGATTTGAAATTTGAGCTGTGTTGGGGTCTAGTACTACAAACAGTTTCACACATGAAAAAAAAAAGTCAGTTACCTTTGTTTTAGTTGTATAAGGAGAGGAAAAAAGGTTTGCAATTGAGGTGTTTTCTAGAATTCGGAAAATCTAAATTTCCTCTTGTGTTGTAGATTCACATTGTGGCCTTGGGCAATTTCCTCATTATCTCTATGCCTTTATCTTCCTATCCCTGAAAAATGGGGATATCAGTGCTATTTTTTCTCCCACCATGGTAGTCTGTTTAGTTTTTAAGATTTTATTGATTTTAAGCTAGAAGCTTTTTAGTACTAAGGCTGCCTTTTGCTATGTCTTTTTTCATCACCTAGAACAATGGGGGCCAAGGCAGAAATTTCCTGACTAACAGCAGGTGCCACTCTTTACCCAGATAAGCTTCTCCCTATCTGGGGAGCAGGGCTTTTCCATTGCCTGGTCTCTCTAGCTGCACTTTTTCTTCTTAAAGTAATAGGAGCCTCTGGCTTTCTGTTACATAGGGGCAAAGTTAAATAAAATGAAAATTACATGGATGGGTGTGGAGAATTTATGGAAGTTCAGGCTGTGGGTGGCAGTGCGTATAATCAAAATCATGGGAATTCCAATGGATGCCAAAGGGAAAGAAACAAAGGCATGGGAGAAGTTGGAGAGAGATGAACCTTGGGATAATGGAGTGGTAGAGTGTTATCTTTCAAGGGTAAATTGGCTGCAGTGAAAACAGTATTCTTGTCAATCATCTTTTACATGGGAGGAGTGTATCCACTATTGTGGCAATGGATAAGGAGGGTACAGAGGCAGATATGTATTTTTTGTGGGGAAGTAAAAGAAAGGGTCACCAGAATGGAGCTATGCAAAGCCAGGGAATTAGGAGGCTGGGTAATGCCAGGTTTGGAAAGCTTTGCGTATAAGTATGTTCTCTAAAGAGGCAGTGGAGGGGGTGTGGAAGACTATTTCTTCCATTACCTGGCAGGAAGAATACTTAAGAAGATGGGGCATGCCTGGGGAAATCTGGAAAAAGCTGTGGGTGTGGCAGCCACTGGCCCATTATGTGAGGTGGACAGCTTTTTAAGAGTAAATAAACTTGAGGGAGTAGAATTAGAGTGCTTGAAAGACAGTAAGAAGTTTATTAATATGATAAAGGAAGATAAGATAGTAATAGCTGGGGATCTGATGGAAAGACAGATGGCAAATGTGTGGAAAGAAGTGACAGATTGAAAAGAAAACATGTGGATGATTATATGGAATGATGACGATATTCTTCCCATGTGGCATATTCAGCATAAATAGGATTTGATAAGATTGGCGGTATGCCTGAGAGAGGAGCTGAAGAATCTATACCACATGTATTTTGGGACTGCCCTTTTATGCAAGATTATGGGAAGGGGTATGTCAGGTTTTTTTGTGGGGGGGGAAGGGGGGGTTGAGGGTGATTGACGTTAACTGCAACTTGAAATGGTGTTGTATGGATTTATGTCCAAAGGACTGGAGACACAGAGCACGTCTACACATGCAATTAATATGTCTACACATGCAATAAAAACATTAAACTGTAGCCCCACATGCATCTGAGCATGTGCCCGTTGGGAACAAATTAGCGCCTTATACAGCAGTTCAGTTCAGGGCTTCTCCTACTCTGCCCTGCCCCTCTACAGCAGCCAAGGGGACATCCCAATCTCCATGTGGCTGGCAGGCAGCTGCCTGGTATAGGGGACAGCTCTCTCAGCCGCTCCTGGTCAGCATCTATGTGTACGTTTCAGTATATTAGTTTAATAAGGCAATTTCTAGTACCTATATCTACAGGTACTAGAAAATGGTACATTAGATTCATCTACTGTGTAGTAATTGCTGCTCACATGGAGATAGTGATGCTTTACTGCACACAAGATTAGTCTAATGTGCAGTAAAGCATCTCATGTAGATGCACCCGGGTGCATCAGGGGGTGTCTGAACATGAATTTAAGCCATTTTAGATGTAATGCACACTAAACTAATGAGGATTAAGTGGGTTTTGGCAGGTGTCTACACTTGGTAGGACTTGGGACTAACTTTAGTCCCAGGTAACTTCAGCCCTGCCATGTGTCCCCATGGCCACTGGCGGGAGCTTCAGCCTCCAGACACATGGCTGCCAGCACTTGGCAGCCATACTGAAGCCAGAGCCAGTATTTTGGAAACAGACCCCAACCCTCTAATCCCTGGCCAGCCCCTTCCTTGCCCAGGAGCCATGTGCCCAGCACAGGGGCAACACATGGCAGCTCCCTCCTTGCCCACCCTGCCTCTCTGCAACAGGGCTACCCTTGCCCCCATCCCTGCCAGTGATGCCCAGCACCCTCTTGCTCTAGCCTGCCCCAGCCAGTGATGACCAGAGCCCCATGCTCCAGCTGGCCATGGTGATGGCCCTGTTGACCCCAGCAGGCACCTCCCTGCCCAGGCCCCAGGATAGCCATGCACCCGCCAGTGGAGACCAGGGCACTGGCTGCGAGAGGCCTTGGCTGACCCCCTCCTCATGCACTCCTCACTCCAGCCTGCCTCCCCTGCAATCCATACCCCCTTACTCCCCGTCCACCCCCAGCACCACTCTCTGGACATGCACATGGTTGAAACAGTAAAACCTTATTACCCTCACAACACCCACTCCCATCCCTTCCCACTCAACAAACTACCACCCATCAACAATAAAAAAAAACTCCACTAACAGTGGCAAATTATATAGGGAGCAGCTGAACCCTGGGGAAGGAGAGGCACCTAGCCAGCAGTCCTGGGGCTAGGCTCCAGCCAGCCCCCTAGTTGCTGGGCAGATCCAGGACTAAGTTCCCTGCATTAATACGGAGTAACACATCTCCACATGTGTTAATCCATATGAACTAATCCTGCTAAATTTAATACTTGGTTTGGGCAGGTATCAAATTTAGGCTCACATCACCTAAAATCACCATTTTAAAGCTGCATTAAGGGGGCGCATGTGTAGACATGCATCCCTAACATGGTTTAAGTTGGACTAATCCACATTAAATGACCATGTGTACACACCCCTAGAGACTGAAATCTATGCTATTTTGCATGACAGTAACAATATGGAAGGTGAGAAAATTACTGTCACTCAAGGGCCTGGCTTTCACCAGAAGAGAGCGTTTGGAGTTGACAATATCTGAATTAAACTACTATGTGGATCAAGATATGAACAAGATGGGGAAAGAGAAGGCAGAGATGGAGGAAAGAAGTATGGTGGTGTTTCTTCCAAAAGGACAAAGGGACAGAGTAAAAGTAATTACTCCTTTCTGGATTAGGGATTTTTGAGAGAGATTAGGATTTTAATGGTGAAAAGGGGTATGAAATAGGATGGGTTGTCCTAGGGGGCCATGCTCTCCCCCTTAGCACCCCTCACCATGTCCAGTTCATCTACAAAGCACCCTTAATTCTCACCCACCACATCTTTGAGTTCAAATGTATATGATAGGGAGGCTGCTCCTTACCTGGGTTTGAGATCTAAATAATTTTCCCAGCAGGGTACAGGCGCGGCTGACAAACCACGTGGGCGGTTTTCCACCACACGCTTCCACGCTCCTCCAGACCTCTGCAACAGGTAAGTTTTTTTTCCTTCTTTCGCCCTGGTCTGGGGTCTGCCTCTGAATGAAGCTTTCCCCTTTTCTGGTCCTGTGCCCCTGGGACACAACCCCCCACTCAAGATGCCTTGGGGCACTTTGCTGTCCCATCCTCGGGCCATACCTGGCAGGCTGGTAATCTCTTCTCTTGAATCCTCTGGGCCTAGGTCTCTGGGGAACTTTGCTGGCTCTGGATGTTGCAGTGTCCTAACCCAGATGATTTTCTAGCAGGGTCTCTACTCCCTTCAAGGCCTCCTTCAATAATTTTAGCTCTTGGTATTGCCCCTGGAGTTCTGACTTGGCGGCCACCACATACTCCGCTAGTTGATTCTCCAGTACCTTCACCCTTCCCCGCATTGTATCTGCAGTGTTTATGGTTTGAAGTTTCTGTCCTGCTTCTTCGTTACCTCCTCTTCTGACCTCTCAACCTCCCCCAGGTCTTGGATTTTTATAGCCATCTGATCATTTGCCTCTTGTAGCATCTTATTTTCAGCCTCCAACCCCTGAATCTCTTTCTGCCTAGTTTGTACTTCAATCTGTAACTGTTCTTTTTCTGCATTTATCCCTACTTCTTTAGCCTGGGTATTTTCCAGGAGGGTTTTAAGGGCTGTACCTGCTTGTGAAGTTGATCTTTTTCCTCTTCTATACTCTGTAACTGAGTCCACAACTGATTGTTCTTCCTCTCTCTGGCTTTTAGTTCATCTTCCAGGGACAACTTTTGTTCACCCAATGTCTTGTAATCTGCCATATAGACTTTCATGTTTTCCAACTCCTGCTGGAACTTCTTTTCCATCTCTACTGCCTGAGTATGGCTCTTCATTATCTTATCTTTCATTTCCTGCACTCAGTCCTCTCCACATACATTTGGGGCCGTTGCTACTTCCAGCTCCCATTCTAACTGGCTTACCTCTTCTTCCAACTTCCCTCTCTTTATTTGCTTGGTAAAGTTGCCTGGTCTCCAACCTCCCCTGTTTCTTGTCTGCATGGTCCTTATCTGGGTCCTACCCTCCTGGGTCGGCCTCAGTCTTCCTCCCAAAATTTCAGGCAATGGGTATTCTTCCTTCAGCCTGACCTAGCGAGCTGTGGTAATACTGCCTTCCTACCAAACCATCTGTCATTCTATTCTAGCCCATGGGTTCATTCCTGCTTGTGGTTTATGCATGGCCAAGCTGTTCCCAGTCAATGCACCAATTTAGCAGGGTGGGGTGGCCTAGGGGTCTGTGCTGTCTCCTTAGTGCCTCTCACCATATCCAGTTCATCTACAAAGCACCCTTAATTCTCACCCACCACATCTTTGATGTCTAATGTATATGATAGGGAGGCTGCCTCTTTGTCTCCCTGGACATGGTTTTCCTTCTGTACATTAGCCCTCTTTTGCTAATGGGTGTTCTGTGCACCTTGGCCTCATGGGCTATGCATGGCTCCAACCACCCCTTTACCACACCCCAAGCCTTGCTGATGTACCGGACATTGTTTGGTCTTGGCCACAGCCTTCGTCTCTCACCATGCCCCCCAAGTGCTCTGGCTTTCCAGCCTCCATCAGTCACCGCCCCCCTGCTCTGGGGCTTCTCATCGCCCCCCTGCCCTGGGTTTCAGGGTTGGCACACCTGCTCAATGCTGTACCCTCACTGACACTCAGGTTGGCACACCCCTTTTACAGCAGCTCCTCACCCATTTGGGGTCAGCTCTGTTCTTACTCCGGTAGAGTCCCTACCCCTCTGGCTGCCAGCAGGGAACTGCTCTCCTGGCCTTAGCCCTGGGGTTTATATGTGGGCCAGGCCCTGCCCCTTCCAGTCAGCTGACTCCCACCGGTTGCCCTAGCAACCTGCATCTGTGCCTCTTCATTGCTACTCCACAAGTAGCAGGCGTCTTAGTGCCCTGCTACACACTTATCCTCTTTATAGAAGCAGAGCACTGAAGTGCTCTGTGATATGGTATAATAAGAACAAGGCATTGTTAGAGGTGGAGATTGTTAAGTTTTGAGTTAATGTAGTTTCCTTTAGTTGTTTTGTAATTAAAAGGGGGAAAAAATTTCCCAGCAGCATCTTAGCCTTTTGGCTAAGAACAAACATTTTTGGCACCAAGAGGACAGTGTCAGGGCTCTGGCCTTCCTGATGCTGGCCTAGCATTTCAGTACCTCCAGGCCTGGTGTCAGTTTCCCTCCTGGGGAAGCAACGGCCCCCTTTTTTTTTTTTTTTTAGAGAGAGACACACACACCACACACTTCCCATCAGCATGTTAGCCCAAAGTGGGTCATGTTTTTTATAGTCATGCTCAGTTTGGCTACATTTATTCACCTTCATAAATAGTTTCCGTTACTGAGCACATGCTGCTTTTGGCATCAGTTTAATGATAGCCAATTTATTTAATGGGGCTTCCTTGCGTGTGAATGTAAGATGAGGGTTTTCCCCCCCATGCTGATTGGAGGAAAAAAACTCATCTTGTGTTCAAGTAAATAGGATAGGATGTACTTCTTTTGTCTTAGTGTAGCGTATTTATGCTATTGAAAGCAGTAGGTCTACTTATGTTTTTAAAATATTATTCAGCATGAGCAAGGGTTAAAGTATCAAAATAGCAGTGAATTGAGTTATGGTTTTGTAGAAGTGATATCTGTATTGTGAATTAATCAGACCTTTTACAAATTGCCTGCATTGGTGTCTAAAGTTCTTAGCATCAAAGACTGATCCTACACTTAAAACATAACCAAAATTTTCATTGGCTTCTCAGTTTTGCCTTACCAAGGTCTTGCCTAACGATGCCATTGTACTGAGATAAAGATGGTTATACTGCCATAGTTATTTCCATAGAGAAAAGGGGTCAAAGTATAAAAGTATGGTGCATATTTATATCATTATAACTGTGTCCACAATATTTGTTTTCCCTGTATACCTATTTTGTTTAAAAACAAACAAGCAAACGAAAAACAGCTCTAGCTACAATAGATATGCCAATACAAAAGTGTAAGTGCACCAAATCTAATCAATTCCATCAAACCCTTATTTCTGTGAAATTACTCTTCTTAATCAGGATTGTCATTGTAGCCGTTCAGTTGATTAAGGGTTTGCAGAATCCGCCTCTATACTTGATCCAAAATATAAACATCTTTCCAGGAAGTCAAGCTAAAGAAAAAGATAGAACAGAAGTCTGAGCTTATGATTTATGATGTTTTAAAAACTGCCATTTTAGAAAGAGAGTAGCCATTTTAAATGGTTAAATTGAATGACACAAATTGGACTAACTTTTTTGCCTTTTCAGTGTCATTAACCCATGCAGGTGTCATAAAATTATTTGTATCTCATAATTAAACAAACTAAATCATAGGGCATGCTAAAATACAATTCTTATAGAATATGAATTCAGAACGACTAATTAACAATCCATTTTTTTCGTTCTGTTTCTGTGAAAATCTGTTCTAAGGTATAATCTGCTAATTAAACCATGAGATCTAAATCAACATTGCATTACCTTATAGCTTGACATCACTCCTTTTTCTAGGAAATCATGGAAATTTCTATGAAAACTGGGGATGTGTTTGTTATTTTTTTAATGTGTCTTCAGTTAAGATAAACAGCTCTTCCACCTTGTTTAATGGGTTGAGTCTGAATTAGATTAAGCTAGAACCAAAACAAGGTGCTTCATAGTTGGATACTAAAGATGAGATGGTCTGAATTTACATGTGCTTAAATTTAAGTACATATCTCTGTATCTTGCAAAATTGAGTCCTTAGTTTTCACAACTCTACTAATTCCCAACTGTTACATTAAATTTAAAACTGATAAGAGCATTACCTCTGCTTGTTTCATGATACTTTCCATTGTAGACAATTGCTGCATTCACTCCAGGAATGACATATGATTTCAAATGGGAGAGATGTGAACAATGAGTGGTAAAGGAAAGTGTCAATTGGAAAACTTTACTAAAATATGGCCCACACTATGAAAGCATCTTTGAAAATAGATGCTCTAGATTATCAGGTACAAACTGGATGATAACTGAACAGTTTTAAAAAATAATGACTTTGTGAAATAGACCTTTCCCATTGCAAAAAAATAGAAATAATCTATGGAGAAGTATTAAAATGTTAAGATATATTAACTATGTATGAGTGTTAAAGTCTTTTGAGATCCTCAAAAGAAAGATCTAACTGGGTAAAGGATCCTGAAGCTGTAGCCATTACCTTGGTCCTGCTCATGACAGCTCATTGCTTTCAGTGAGCTGGCTCTTTGGCTAGATCTGTCCCACAGGTCTAGAAATCTGGAGATGAGAAAGTAGAGACAGCATCAATTGCTGCTCCCCTGCTACCAAATTTCTGGACCTCTGAGGAGCCATGTGGGCTGGATACCCTGCATGCTAGCTTATGGCCAGAATAGATTCCAGGGCTGGCCTTAATGCCTGTTGTTAAGCCAGCAAATATTTCACTACCCAGGGCTCTTTTCCTCCTTCCAAATTAGTAATTTATGTAAATGTGCATGTTAGTTTTCCCTGCCAAGGTGTGGTACTCAGAGACAAGAGATAGATTAAAAAAGAGAATGATGAATAAGAGGCTGTATTCTATAAAGCATTTCTGTTTAGTATTAGTTTACTGAAAGTATATTCCACAATACTCAAGCACATAACCATCACCAAAAAGCCTCACAGCTATTTCCAAAAACCAATAGGGTTAATATGAATATGAAAGGATGAACAGTGTCATACCATTTCACCTTCTTTATGAACAATTATACCTCTTCAAGTAGTATTGGAGAACCAAAATTACTGATGTGACCTGACCTAACTTGTTCTTCTATTGTAGCTCAAGATTAAAGCATTTTATTCACCACCACATTTTTTAGAACTAATCCTCTATTGGGCTGACTCATAACAGCTGTTAAATAGCTAGATATTTAGCTAAAAATTAATTGAACCTATAAATCTAAACATGTGATATAATAACCAACTCATTCTTGCATAGCAAGCTTCTTCTGTCATTGTTCGAATGTTTTATGCTGACTTCAGCTTTTTCATCCAATTGAATGGATTTAATGTAATTGTTAATAATATTGGCAGCGATGCTATTAGCCTCATGGAGGAAAACAAATGCTACATATAAGAATGTGGAAATGGGGGAGGGGAAAGTGAAAAGACCGGCACGGTATATTTTTAAGGCCTGATTGCAGTTTGTTCCCAAGATCTTAAGTTTTAAAGGAACAGTCACATATGAAAGTAGCTCGCACACGCACACAGCTATTCACCTGCCAAATTGTTGCTTGTTTTCTTTTTCTCTCTTGCCAATTATCAACAATATTTGTTTCCATAGTTCCTCTTTTCCTGCAGTTGAAGTCAGAGGTTCCATTACAATGCATGCATTAGGTTATACTCAACATGGACAGTGAGTCAGTCTGGTCTTTGGACTGCTGACTCAGTGAATGATTCAGAATAATTAATTAATACTTAAAGCACTTTGTCCTCCCTGGCTGTTTTTCAGAGGCAGGTAAATGTTAATGCTGTTTCCTTTTGGTGGTGGGGGAAGGGCACAGGGGGAGGTGGAACTGAGGCACAGAGAAGCGCAGTCTCTGCGGAGCACCACTGCATCCTACATCCTGGCCCCACATTCCTGAAAGCCAGGCCACAAGTTAAATCTCTTCTTCAGACAAAAGTAACCAAAAACTCAGGCAGGAGAATAAAATATTTATTTGAAAAACTAACTTGTTTCTGCTACAAATACTCCCTTGCTTCAAGTTTGCACTGGTCTGAAAGTCCTTTCTGAAATAAAACCTTTGTAGTGTTGGTTTTAAAAAAAAGCATCTATCCCTTTTAGGAATTAATTCCAGGTGAACAAATTCAAGGTAACTAAAGAGATTAGACACTTAAAGCATAGCTGCATTTTTAAAGATTAAGGCCACATTTTGTAAGCTTTTATGCATGGGCTCAACTTTAAGCTTGTGAATAGTCTCATGAGACTACACAGGCATAACTTTAATTGTGTGAGGAAACATCTGCGGACTGAGGCCAAAATTCACAAGATCAGAATTTGGAATCTAAAAGTTAAGGGCTTGCTTGTGCCCCCACTAAAGTCAAGTGGTTGAAAATTTCACATGTATCTAACTTTTAATTCACTCCTTTTTTTTTTATTAGTGTAGTACCTAGAACCAGGACCTTGCTGTAGCTGGCACAGTATAAACAGAACCAAAAGATGGACCCTGATCCAAACAGCATGCAGTGTAAGTGTAAGAGCCAAAAGACAAAACCAAAGGGCAGGAAGCTAAAAGGAAATAATGGAAATTGCACTGCTTGGCACAATAGGCAGTGATAGTCGCACAATAGCAGCTGAACCATTGTCAAGTACACTTGCAGGTATCACAGCAACGCAGTGTTCAAGGAGGGATCTGGACGATGACAGTGCAGATGATTGCTGGGAGCTTCTGCCAAATGTAACAGACAGCATGAGAGAATGTATGAAGGTATTTATTTACTGGAAAACTTTAGTGAAAAAGACATGAACACTGGTACCATGAGCTAATCAGAGGTAAGTGTTTTAAATGAGGTATACATGGAGCAGGGGAGCCTTAAAAGTAAAGATAACAAGAATGGGTTGAAGAGGGCACCCAGATTTTGGGCCTGAGTGACAGCAGGATGGTAAAGGTGTCCAAAAACGGATCTGGGTAGGGGAGGGTGCATTGGTGTACTTGCACCCTCTTTTGTTTCCAGGCTTGCCTAAAATTAAAAACCAACTGCTAACAATGGCAGCAGCATTTGTAGTCTAGTGCTGAGGGAATCAACTCACTTCATGCTTCATTATAATCTACCTGATCCCTTCTAAACTCTTTATTCCAGAGGTGCTAATGACCCTCTCTTCTTAACGGTCTTGACGTTGCACCAATGAAACTCTCCTTTGTTCTACAGTTCTGCTGCCTGTTAGCTGCTCCTGGTAATGAAACCCTATTCCACAGCCCTGCAGATTGCTTTTAACTCACTGCAATGAAGTTATATTTGTTTTTTCTTTAGTCTTAAACTGAAATAATACAGCCCTAGCCCCTAGCATATTAGTAAAGCTTCTAGTTTATTTTTAACTAGAGAAAAATATTAGGGCTGTGCGAAATAGCTATGTTTTGTTTGGGTTTCAGATTTGGCCATTTCTGAGGAACAGTGTTTCATTTTGGTGTTTTGGATCACTGTTCCATTTTGCAGACACTGGCCAACTACAGAAGTCAATATCAAAGCAGTCCTTCCACCCCTCTTCCTCCTCCCTCTTCTTAGTTTGTTTCCCTGCAAGCTCGGCGGATGGCTTGGTTTCGTTTTGGAGATGTTTCAGAGCCTTTCATTTCATTTTGGATTTAGTCTTTTGGGTACCAAAACAGGCCGAAACACGTCTGAAATGAAACAGCTACTAAAAGTTTTCACAGTCCTAAAAATGTGTTATTTTATGTGATGATGCACCTCACCACTTGTACTCACTTTTTCAACCTTCTAGATCTGCCCATGGAGGTGTCCACAGCAATGGAGGCAGAAGCTAGTAGGAATATCTTGGATAAAAGAATATTAAAAATGTAGTTTAAGTGTGTTAAGTTTGAGTTGACAAACAGATTGACTTTTATTAGTAGATGTTTTGGATGGGGAATCCAGAAAAAAGATGACAAAGCTGAGATGGAAATACAAAGCGCCCAAACGAGGGACTAACAATCAAGGGATGGGGGAGAGGAGGGGAACGCAACTAGGTTACAAGCAATACAATGTTAGCCAACTAAGTCCGGGGGTGGGGGGGATGTGGGAAGGGGGAAGGGGAGGGGGGGTTCGCGACGCTGAGAGAGAAAGGAGATAGATGCACACAAACCCGTTACAGTGGTCCGCAATGTTGGAGGAAGTGGCTCGGAGAAAGCGTCTTAGTCCATAAAATCCGATCACAGGGGTCCTCTTCTGGTGGGGCGGGGTCATCCGTGGCGGAGAAATCCTCTCGACGCGAAGCGAAGTGGGGGGGCGGTTCAGGCGGCGGTGTCCTCTGGGTCCGGTCCGGCGGCGGCTCGTCTGGAGGGGTCGGTGTACTGGCGGTGGCCCGTGATGTGCTCCACGTAGATGTCGCGGGACCAGCGGATGGTGTCGGACACCATGAGGCAGCGCATCAGCTTGGCGTAGCAGCGGGAAATGCGGCAGGCGCGGAGGACGCTCTCGTTGCTAGGGTCCCAGGCTCCGAGCATCCCCACGATGAGCGTGTCCACCGTCACATCCTAGCCACGGCCCCTCAAGGTGTTGGCCAGCGGGGCATACTTCTCCCGCTTGCGAGCCCGGGCGTCGGTGAAGACTTGATGCCAGTTCTCGAAGGGGATGGTGACGTCCACGATCACAATCTTCTTGGCCTCGTGGTCCATGACAACGATGTCGGGGCGCAGCTGGCTCTCGCAGCCCAGGACGGTGCGATTCACGCAAGGCGGTCCTGGACAGCGTTGTGGTGGAGCTGCCAGGCTCTGGCATGCGGCTTGCAGCCACACAGCACGTGGGGGAGGGTCTCCGCTGCATAGCCACACCGTTGGCACCTCTTGTCCCGGTAGCCGAAGTGCACGGCCCCATTCAGAGGCAGGCAGTTGAGGCGGGCGCAGTGGAGGAAGCGCCAGTCCGCGAAGCGCGTGAAGCTTCTGCTGGGCATGAAGTGGTCGCTAGCATCCCACTTCGAGGTGACGTCGAAGACCTCGCCCTGGTCAGGTTTGGTCCTCATGTCGCCGGCATACTTGTTGCAGACGGTGTCCTTCAGGAACATCTCCAGGAAGGTCCTTGTGCGGGGCGTCATGGCGATGCGGTTGGCATGCGGGGCTGGGCGCAAGCAGATCTACAAACAGATGTCAGCCATGAAGATTTTCTCTACAACCCCAAAAGAGCTCAATGGGAAATCCCTCTCTTATAATGGACATGTTGAAATACTTCTATTAATGATTTGTGTCACTTCAGGAATATTTTAACTTTGTAGAGAGACCCTTTGGGTATGTGGTAACTCTACTTACAGATATCATGGTGTTAAATAAATGTCAGTGTGGATTTAATAATGACACAGTTCTTGACCACTTGTTTTGAGGTGTAAGCTGTTTCTCCTGGGTCTTTACCAAGGAAAAGATAAAGATGTATGCCAGCCTTATCTATATGGAGGCAGCTAACCTCAATTTATTTTCCTCATGTAAACTCACCCTATTTATATTTTGAAACAGATATTTGTTTAGTGAAGTTTAACAGCATGGCTTGGACTCAGTTATAGAATATATGTTGCAATGGCAGCACTGTACTCCAGTTAAAAGGAGAAATGAATATATCTTATTCAGTGCCTGAGGCTACGTAAATAGAAAGTTTCTCATTGCAATATATCACTCTTTCCCACCCATTCCCGATGAGCTGCCAAATATATCCCCTGTAAACAGATCAACATGTGTATCCTAGGCTCAGTTCATGTTATAAGCTTTGCTTACCTATTTTCATCGTCATACTAGTATCACATTCCTTTTAAACCCAGTCTGAAATATCTTCTGTTCAAAACACACTTTACAACCAAATAAACATCCAGATGGCTTATAAACACAGGCTTGAAAAAAGGAATTCTGCAGTGCATTAGCATCTCTCATTTATGTGGCATATGGCAGCTGTACTAACATCACAGATATTTGAAGCTTGAGAAGTTCCTTTATGTTCTCCCATCTCAATATTCTGTCAAAGAAAAAAGGTAAGACTAATGGATCACGGTTGTTTCATCCAATTGAAACTGTGTAATATTGTAACTGTCTTGTTTGTCTTTTTTGTAGGGAAACAACAATGGCTCAAGGGAGAACACTAGGTTTGTTTATGGGTAAATGATGGCTCCTATGCTAGATAATAAGAACTGATCATCACTCCTGGCTATGGGTGGCATTATTCTGAGAGAGCTCACAATGCAAACATGCAGATTCAGTGCTTTGGATACCAATATAAAGGAGTCATTAGTAGAATTAGCCTGATAAATGCTGAGCTGGGTGTGTGCAAAAGTGGGTTAATTAGCATTTGGAGTAGGAACCCCCATCATGCAGTGCTCCCCTGCTTCTCTGGTCCTGGAGTTCAGTGTAGTCCTTGCCTTGGAACCTTTGTTCTCCATTCTGAATGCTAATGGAGGTGTCTACCTGTCCCATCTCCAATGTAAATGAGACCAGGGGTGTTGTCATCCTGTCCCAAGGGGTTTAGGTGCATCTTCCACTGCATCTTCATTGCCTTTTTGTAAGTCATTCTTCTGATCAGTTCTGGCTCAGACAGAGCATATGAAGCATTGTTTACCTATAAACAAACCTAGCATTCTCCCTTGAGCCACTGTTGTTTCCCTACAAAAACCCCTACCCAAACTCCACTTGTTCTGGGGCTTGGATCCAAATGCTGCCCCAGCTCCACTGGGAGTTCACCTTCTCCTTTCCTGCCTGAATACCTTTATTGATTGTGCTGGGGGCTCTGCCTGTCTCAAAGCACCTTGGAACCAAAGCTGCACAGCTTATTCACAAGCTCTCCAAACACCTGGGAACCTTGACTGGTTCAAGCTTCATGGAGTGGTGAGACCCCAAGTCTCTCTCACTCTCCAAACAAGCCCACTTTCTAAACCTCAGACTTGGTTTAATCCCTCTATCTCTTACTCCAGGCACAGCTTTCTAAACCTGACTTTTGGAGGTCAAACTTGAGCTAAACTTCTCCAAATACCCTATTGAAACTATATTCTTGTAACTGTCTTGTTTAGCTTTCCTTGTATGGCTGTTACTACTAATATCATCATAAGTTTCCTATACCTGGCAATAAAATAACTATGGTCAAGCTGGTTGCCATACTCTCTCTCAACCTCATTTACTCTTCCTTCTTTTCAGCCTCCCCATTTCCTCTGCAGCAATGCTTTTACCTAAGCCAAAGATCCCTGTAAAGCCCAAAAATCCTGTGGGGTCTGTTCATCAAGGGAGTTACTACCAGGACAATTGTGACAAGAGATTGGAGGGAGGGCTTCTGAGTTTAGGGGCACATGAGGGTATCAGCCTGGATATGCTGAGTAATCCTGCCTGCTCAGATGTGCTCTGTTAATTGGTGTACGTGAGTCTGACTGTGTTTTATTGTTGCCCTGCTGTGCTGAGCTGTGGCATATAGGTGGGGGCGGGGGGAGAATCAGCCTGGAAATGCTGATAGAATCATAGAAGTAGGGTCAGAGGGGACCTTGTAGATCTTCAAGTCCGACCCCCCCCCCCCCGCCTGGGCAGGAGAAAAACTGGGCTCAAATGGCTCCAGCCAGGTAGGCATCAAGCCTCTTCTTAAATACCCCTAAGGTAGGAGCCAGCACCACTTCCCTTGGAAGTTGGTTCCAGCTCCTAGCCGCCCTAACTGTGAAGTAGTTCTTGTGGATGTCTAATCTAAACCTACCCTCCAATAACTTGTGTCCATTATTCCTTGTTATGCGGGGGGGCGCTAGGGGAAACAATGTCTCCCCCAAACCTTTCTGGTCCCCCCTAGTGACGGTCACCAGGTCCCCCCTCAGCCTTCTCTTGTGAAGGCTGTACAGGTTTAGGTCCCACAGTCTTTCATTGTAGGGTCTGCCCTGTTGTCCCCGGATCATGCGGGTAGCCCTCCTCTGGACCCTTTCAATGTTGTCCACATCCCTTCTGAAGTGGGGCACACAGAACTGGATGCAGTACTCCAGCTGTGGCCTAACCAGCATCGCATAGAGGGGGAGGATCACTTCCTTGACTTTACTCGAGATGCACCTGTGGATGCACGACAAAGTCCGGTTAGCCCTGCCAACCATGACCTCGCATTGTCGGCCCATGTTCATCTTGGAGTCAGCAATGACTTGAAGATCCCTTTCTGCTTCCATGCTCTCAAGAAGGGAGTTTCCCATTCTATAAGTGTGCTGCTGGTTTCTACTGCCTAAGTGCAGCACCCTGCACTTGTCAGTATTGAAACGCATCCTGTTTATGTCAGCCCACTCCTGTAACCTATCCAGATCTTGCTGCAATCTTTCCCTCCCTACTAGTGTGCTCACCTCACCCCAGATTTTGGTATCATCAGCGAATTTAAACAGGCTGCAATTCACCCCGTCGTCCAAATCGCTGATGAAGAAACTGAACAGCGCACGCCCCAGGACCAAGCCCTGGGGGACTCCACTGCCCACTTCCCCCCAGGTCGAATATGACCCATCCATCACTACCCTCTGAGTGCGACCCTTGAGCCAATCTGCAATCCATCTGACTGTGTAGGCATCAATGCCACAGTCGCCTAGTTTTTTAATGAGGATGGGGTGGGAGACGGTGTCAAAGGCCTTGCTGAAGTCTAGAAAGACTACGTCCACAGCGACACCTGCTTCCATTGCCTTTGTGACCTGATCATAAAAGGCAATCAGGTTGGTCTGACATGATCTGTCCCTAATGAAATGGTGCTGGTTGCCCTTGAGCATCATCCCTGAAGCCGGCCCATCACAGATGTGCTCCTTGAGGATCTTCTCAAAGAGTTTCCCTAGGATTGAGGTAAGACTGACGGGCCTATAGTTGCCCGGGTCCTCTCTCTTCCCTTTTTTGAAGATGGGGACCACGTTGGCTATCTTCCAATCATCTGGCACCTGGCGCGAGCACCACGAGTGCTTGTAAATCCATGCCAAGGGCCCTGCAATAACCCCAGCTAGCTCCCTCAACACCCTGAGCCTGTCTGAACCAGCTGGGTCAGTTTCTGTGCTGAGTTTGGGGCACATGAAGGTATCATCCTGGAAATGCTGAGTAACCCCACCTGCACAGATGTGCTCTGTTAATCTCTGTGTGTGTGTATGTGTGTGTGTAGAGATATAGAGAGACAGTGGTCTTTTGTTTTAATTGTGGAGGAACATGAATTTCAGGGTATTTAACAGAGTGACTTTGGGATTTTTTTTTTTATCATGGATTTTTCAGTTTTCAAATAGGGAACACCAGAATTACTGCTAGGGAGGCCAATGGCAGGACCCTGCCTGCTCAGAGCTAGCACCTTGGACCCAGCTGAAGGTGGCTGACCTCCTGGCCAACTGGGGCCAGGAAGACATGCTTTGACAGCTCAAAGCAGGCCACCACACTGGAAACGTCTTCTAGGTGATAGCTGCCCAGGTGGCCAGGCAGGAGGCACTCATGGCAGTAGTGCTGCACAAAGGCCAACCCTGCAGCCACAGCCTGCTGGCAGCTGGACCAGAGGGGCAGATGTCTCTACTGGCTGTGTAGTCTGCACCTGGGTCTGGCAGGTGCGCAGGAGGTCACAGCCAGGCAGCAGCCCCCACTGCCAGACTGCTGCAATAGGTAGATGGTGCAGGGAACTCTCAGCGCTGCTTCAGCAGTCTAACTGGCACAAGGCATTGTGTGTCCCCAGGTACCAATTGGCTGGGCCCCAGAAACTCCTGTATCACACAATTATTGTGGGCTCTGAGGCCTACCTGGTTAACTAATAGCTCTAAACGTATGGGACCAATGGATGGATGACACAACAAAATACTTAGGACAACTAATGAAAACATGAGAGTAAAGTGTTGTGTGGGTCAAAGGGTTAAAACGTGAAAATAAATGAGCCTGAGGGGGACACCAAGCAGAGCCCCCCGGGCTGCACCCACTGGTCCTTAAAGGCATCCAAGGAGCCGGTGGATGCTGCCCACTGGTGCTCCACCCAGAGATGTGCACAGACAAGTGAGAAGAAAGTGGACCCACAGTCTCTGGGCACCTTCCCGGCCAGAGTCTCCTTCCTGGTTAAATACAGGGCCCACTTGGCAAGGGCCAGGGACAGGAGGAGGTTGACCAGGAGGTCCTGGGACTTGGTGAGACTCAAGGGTCATGTGTGCCAGAGTCGCCCTCTGCCTGCAGAAGGGGCAAGAGACTGGGGTGTCCATGAAGCTCACCACATACACACCCATGGTGATGGCTCCATGGGGAAGCTTCCAGCTGAGGTCCCCAGTGGCTTGTGGGATGAGTACAGACTCAGCCACTGGGGTGCCCCAGCCAAGCCCTCACTGTGCAGCTCCCACCATTTGGTGTCAGCGCGGGAAGAGAGGGTGGCATGATGGACAGCGCGGTGCACGAGTGTGTAGAGGTGGCGATGATGGACGGTGGAAAAGCGGACCAGTCTGGTGACCTCTGGCTGGCTCAGGTGGTAGAGGGGGGAGCGCGATGAAGTGAGGTGAAGCGCCAGCCCCACAACAAATTCTGGTGGGCTGGAGGATATGGGGGGTGGGGCAGGGACCACTGGAGGTCATGGGGGGTGGACCAGGACCTGATCCAGAAAGGCAAGGGCGTTGGACAGCAGGGAAGATTTCACCTCCTGGACCAATGGGGTCCACCCACTCCTGCCTATTGTAGTTCAGGAGCTCTCCAATGTGGGTGACACCAGCCAGGATCAACCTCTGTCGCAACTGGGGTGCCTCTGTTGGCACCTCCAGCTGGGAGTTCCAGAGGAGGGGCTCAACAAGCAGGTTGGCATCCTGGGCAACTGTTGCAGGGGACCTGGAGGCAGAGACCAGCCTCCAGGCCTGGAGGAGGTCCTAGGTCCTGGTAGAAATCTAGCAGCCCTTGCAGGTCCTGCAGGAAGAAGCCCACAGGCCAGCCATATCAGAGCCCCCGGAAGTGGTGGAGGAAAGTGCACCCCAGGTGGCTCCATGCCGTGTGACTGTCAACACTGTATAGCAGTCACTGCAGGGCCTGAAGGTGGAACGCCAAGACCTGGCTGCATAGGCAAACCAGCCCCTGGATGCCCTCCCACAAGGGGAGGCTGAGGACTCTGCAGCGACCCAGTGCTGTCCTGGCCAGAAAAACTCCAGTGGCCACACCTGGAGTCCTGCCAGGACCTGAGGGGGCACAGGCAGGTCGTGTAAGCGAAGCCAGAGCATGGACAGGACCAGATGGTTCAGCACCAGCACTCTCCTATGCAGGAAGAGACATCTCAGGGCCCCTGCCCATGCCCAAAGCCACTCTACCACCCTTGCCTCCAGCTGGTGCCAGTTCTGACAGGGAGGGGCCTGTGGGGGACAGGTAGCCCCCCCAAGTACAGCAGTGAGCCCACGCTCCAGTGGATCCCACAGAGCATGGGTGGGAGTGAGTCCATCTGCCACTTGTCACCCATCCCAGGCCAAAGCTCTTGACCCAGTTGACCTGGCAGGCCTCCACCTGCATGAGGTCACCTGAGCCCTGAACCATGAGGAGTATGTTGTCAGCATACGCTGACAGGATGAGCTGTACTACCAGCTCCTGAAGCATCAACCCTGCTACCCGCTTCTGCAGGAGAACAAGGAAGGGCTCCAGGGCCAAGGCATACAGCTGACCTGACAGCGGGAAGCCATCTCCTGAATGGGATGGGCTGTCAGGGTCTAGTTTAGCTTAAACAAACATTCTGCAGAGGTGTACAGCACCTGGAGAGCCCGCATGAAACGGGGCCCAAAGCCAAAGGCCCACCGTGTGCCTGTGAGGTACCCATGATCCAATCTGTCAAATGCCTTCTCCTGGTCCAGAGATAGGAGGGTGAGAGACAGGCCCTCCCCGTGTACTAGCTCCAGGAAGTCCCAAACCAGGTACAGGTTGTTGAAGATGGAACATCCAGGCACTGTGTACGTCTGGTCGGGATGGATCTCATCCATCAGCATGGGCTGCAGGTACAATGAGATGGCCTTCACTACCACCTTGTAGTCCATGCAGAGAAGGGACACGGGATGCCAATTCCTTAGACTGCGGGGATCTCCCTTCTTTGGCAGGAGGGTCAGCACAGCCTTCTGGCATGACAGGGGGAGCTCCCCACTTCCCTTAGATTCAGCCCAGATTGCAGCAAGGTCCAGGCTGAGGGCATCCAAGAAAGCCCAGTGGTACTGCCTTGTTGCCAGGCATCAAGCGGAGGGTGACCAAAAACTCAGCCAGAGTGTGAGAAGCTTCCAGCTGGTCCCGATCATCCACACTGACCTGCAGGAGTCCCTCCCATAGGGTCTGACTGGCCTCGGCATCAGTCAGGTCCAGGGAGAAAAGCTCTTCATAGAAGGCCCATGCATGCTGGCGCATCTCACCTGGATCCGTGAAGGGGGTGCTGCCACCCACCAGAAGGTAGGTGATGTACTTCTTGGCCCTCTGCATAGAAGAGGCATAGAAGAAGCAGGAGCCATGGACAAATGCACCATGGATGCGGTGGTCATCCAGAGCACAAAGCTTTTCCCACCTCTCCCGACACTTTCTGCACAGGACGGGTTGGTTGTGTCAGTGGCCAGGTGCCCCTCCCGCTCTAGCACTTCCCGCTTGAGCTGTTCCCAGACTACCTCCCTCTGCTGGGTGTGCCCCCAAGTGTAGCCATGGCAAAAAAGCTGGATGTGCACCTTCCCCACACCCTACCATCTCCAAGCTGAGGGGCTGCTGCTGCTGTTGCTGTACCCCCCCGGGGGTGTTCCTCTGCTGCATGCTGCTGCCTCACCTCAGGGAGGGGCCCACTGCACTGCATTGCACCCCAGCACCGCACCCCTGTTCTGGCCTGCTGCCCAGCTTGCCGCCAAGCCATTGTCGGGGTATAGCCTGAGAAGGGAGCCTGCACTGCCTGTGGGCCCCTCACCCACCATCACGGCCAGAGCAAAAAGGAACCCTGCCTGCCCCAGCTACCAGGCCACCCAGAACTCCCAGAAAGCCTCCCCAAAGTCCACATCCTCCAGCAGGCTTGCATTGAAATGCCAGTAGGCCAACCCCAGACATCCAGGCCCCAGCGTGGCCTGGGCCCAGACAAGGTAGTGGTTATCGAAAGGAGTTGGCCTGATGCCAGAGGTGTGGGCCCGGGCAAAGTGCGGCAAAGAGCTATAAACCCATTCTAACTGCGAGTGGCATGCCTGGTCCTCCCTCACCCTCACATAAGTGAAGGCAGGGGATTCAGTGGGGTGACAAGCAGGCCAGATGTCCACCAGGGAGTAGCCCATCAGGATCTCCCTGAGAACACCCATGGTGGCCTGGTTCTGCTCCTTGCCTGACTGGTCTTAAGCATCTAGGGTGAGGTTAAAGTCCCTGCCAAGGACCAGGCACTCCCGAGGGTTAAGGATGCTGATATATGTGGCTGCCTGGCAGAAGAAATCCACCAACTCTGGATCTTTTGCAGGAGTGTACACATTCAGAAGGGTCAGGACCAGCTCCCGCACCTGGACCCAGAGATGCAGCAGGAGGCCTGGCATGACCTCAATGTTCTGGAGACCCTCCAGCTGCAGACCTGGGGAGAAAAGGGTGGCCATCCACATGGTGGCTGAGAGGTGACTAAAAAAGACCCTTCCTCCCCACTCCAGCCATCAATTTGGTTTGTCAGCTGGAGTCATCAGGGTCTCCTGCAAGAATACCATGGGGAATCTCCCCTCCTGAAGGAAGAAGAGCACCCAGCACCTCTGGAGACCCTTCCTGCAGCCATGGATGTTGAGGGTCATGATCTTAAATGACCTCACGGCTGGGAGGGGTGGAGTAGATGGCTCAGCAGGGGCCTTGCACATCTTAATGCCTGGGGCCCACCAGTTCATGTAGCACTCTCCCATATGTATAGAGGGAGTCTATGAAGCTGCGGCCTCAGCTATAGATCTGAGCGTTGCAGCTTTTGGGCCCCTTGCCTTCCCCCACTAGTGCCCTCGCAGTGGTGAGGACCTGGTTAAAATCCCCCCAGCAGTCCAAGGCTAGCTGTACCTTGCTGGCAGACCAGTGGGTGTAGTCATGGTCAAGAAATGCAAATAGCTCATCCCTGGGGACCGCTGTGACTGAGAGGTCTGCAGGCTCCATGGAGCTGCTGGTTCTCGGGCATCTTCTTCCTGGTCCTGGAGCTCAGAGGGCTCCTTCAGCACCATCTAAAGCCCCTGGTCTGCTAAGATCCTGGACTCTGGTTGAGATTGGGAGAGCTCTGCAGCCCCCTGGGACAGGGGTGGGGCTCCTTCACAAAATGGTGGGGTAGACCTGGAGCCTTGGTGGGGGGTCTGTGCAGGGTCCCCAGTGAGCTCAGTCTGCTGATTAGGGAACCCTACTATGACACTGTAACAGGAGTGCCACTTTCGGAGCCTCTCCGGATGTGCGACTGCCCGTTTACTCTCGCCTGCCACACCTTGATCTTGCTTATAATTGATGAATGATTGGAATTAGCAGGAAGCTGCCCATTTTTGTGCACCCCGATGACAGGGGGCACCATCTGCAGCTCCTTTTCACTGCCCCCTTAGCTCCGGGGCTGGGCCAACGCACCCCAATCAAAGCCATGTCCTCTCTGGCACCACTTGCTGTGCCCACTGGGCACCAGGAACCCCCAGATTATTGGAGAGCTCCTGTGAGGCCTCCTCACACCCCTACAGCCTCACCCAGTCCTCCGGTCAAACAAAACACAAATGTAAAGCCCCCGGGCTACATTCTGGTCCAAAAAATAGAAATCTCTCCTTACCAAAGAGAGAGAGAGAGAGAGAGAGAGAGAGAGCTCATCCACCCCCGGCAGAGATTGGGGTGTTCCAACCATCCGAGCTCTCCCCTCACCCAGGCTGAGTTCCTCCTCCCTCGGCTGCTGCCTTCTGCCTGGGCTTAAGAAGGGCTAAGCTCTGCCCCTTCCTGGCTCTAGGCTTCCCTGGTTCCTAGGGCAACCAGCACCTGCGCAGTCCTGGTGACTGGCAGCTGTGCTTCCCCTTTCCTGCCACTAGGGGACTCTCCCGAGCCATTTCTGCTCTCAGTCGCAGAGCACCTGAGAGCCCTGCGACAGACCCCTTCTGGTGTGGGACTATGGGGCAGGCTGGAAGTGAGGTTTACCTGGAAGGGGGAGGGAAGAGACCCATCAGGCACCAGGGTGGCTCTGACATCTGCCTTGGGGTCCTGGGAAAATGGACCTCCTCCCTCAGGACTCACTGGGGTGAACCCCAGGTCCTCTGTATCCCCCCAGAGCAGAGGGAGGAGGCTCTGCCTCCAGGCATTCCTTTGGGTAGGCCTCAGCCTCAGCACCCGTGGTTTTAAGGGTAGGTCTTGGTCAGCAGGATGAAGGGCTTCCGCCACAGGGTTCTGTTCAGGACTATCCAGCAGCCCCAAAACCTCCTCCATGGGGATCACCCATTTGATCTTTCCTGGGGGAGGGGTGTCAGACACAGCTGGGGAGGCCCCCAGAGGCTGGGCCGCTCCTTCCCCACCATGTGGTGGTCTTGGGAGGGAGAGAGGAGTCCTTCACATGTGTGCAGCTGTGCCCAGGCCTTCCTCTTGCCTTTATGCCCAGAGGGAACCTGCACCCACTCAGCCATGGGGTGGTCCTTGGGTGGACAGGCTTCAGCAAGAGAAGGTGAGGGTTGGGGAGGTGGGGCAGCCATGATGGGAGTATGGCTAGGGGCAGGGGGGCCCTGCTCCCTCTCTTCCCCTGGTTGCTGGTGCCCTCCCTAGGACTCCACTAGACTTGGTTGGAGGGTGGGGTCCCTTGAGCTCATAGATGGGCTCGTAGTTGTGGCTGGGGTGCCAGGGGGGCCTGATGAGGGTGGGGCTTTGGTGGTAGGGGCACCCCTTTTTCCAGTGGGACCCACAGATGCCCTCCCCACTGGGGCACAGCACCGGAAGCACCGCAGGTCCCCCAGCATATAGAAAATCTTCACCAGGGCCCCCTGATAAGGGATTACCAGGCACCCTTCAGCCTCCAGCTGCACTTCTACTACCAGCTGGGTCATGACCTGGTGACGGAAAGAGCACATGTGGTGGAGGCCACGGTCTCAGCACCCCAGTGGGAGGGTCACCACCGGGGAGATAACTCTCCCCAGGGTTTGGAGCTGGGGGAGCAGGGACCAATTACGGATATAGAGAGGAATCAAGCCAAGAACCACCCTGGTCCCCAGCTCTTCTAGAGGCTCGAGGGGAACGTACTTGCACTCCACCATGAGCCCTCTCCCCACCACCTTTTGTGCAGCAGCCTCTGAAACAAGGAAAAAGACCCCTTTGCCATGAAAGCAGGAGGCCACCATAATCTTGGGTGCATAGCCTGCACCCAGGTCTCAAAGTGCAGGTTCTCCCACTTGGGCATTTGCACTTCACCCCATGCCTGTGGGTGAGTGCCAGAAATGGGACCTTGCTGCCCAAGCTGGAAGAGCTAGCTGTGGAGGGTCCAGGCCCCCCAGGTTTGTGTCTCCCCACAGCTGCCTGTGCATAGCTCTGGTTCCCCCCACAGGGTGCCATATTGGTGGGGCCAGGGCTAGGGCCAGAGCCAGGCTGAGTGGGTGTGCTGGCTGGTGTACTGCACCTCATCCCCACAGGTGCTGGTAGTCTAGGCTTTGGGGCAGGACCCTTGCCTTTCCCACCCCCAGCTGTGGAGGAGGCTGAAGAAAAGCCCTTCCCACTGCTTTTGCCCTTGGTCCCCCTGATGATGGGAGAGGGAGCTTGAGAACCCCTCAGCAGGGGGGAGCTGGCCAGGGGTGACTCTCTGGCCCTGTTGGTTCTGGCCCTGTTGACCAGAGTCCCACCTGCCCCTCCAGTTCAGCCACTCAGGGTGTGCTTCTGGTGAAAATGGAGGTGAAGGTGGGGGTGACCTGCCAAGGCAGCTGGGGCAGGCAAGGTTCCTTTATGCTCTGGCAGTCATGGTGGGTAAGGGGCCCACAGGAAGTGCAGGCTCCCTTCTCAGGCTATACCCCAATAATGGCTTGGCAGCAAGCTGGGCAGCAGGCCAGAACAGGGGTGCAGTGCTGGTGTGCAGTGCCTGAGGTGGGGCAGCAGCATGCAGCAGAGGAACACCCCCTGGCGGGGTACAGCAACAGCAGCAGCAGCAGCTCAAGGCAGGAAGGAGTGCAGCCAACTTACTCCAAAAACTCAGAGACCAAGCCAACAGCTAATAGTAGTCAGATGCAGGAAAGGGCCTGGCCATCTTCTCCCCAGAAGCTTCTGAGACCAAAGTTGCAGCAACCAGCCACAGCAGCACCAGCCTGGGACAGGAAGGGGTGTGGCCAATTTCCTCCCAGAAACTCCTTAGAGTGAGTAGCCCTTAGCTACTTGCCAGGGCAGCTTTTTTTACTGATGGGGCCTGGACAGGGCAGCTTTTTATACTGCTGGGGACAGCACAGGTGCTGGCCCTGGGCTCTAGCTCCCCCTGGCTGCAGATCTGGTAGGAGCCAGGCAGGTTTATTTTGCCCCAAGTGGCACAATTTGCCCCACACCAAAGTACATGTCCAGGCATGTGTGCTGAGGCAAAAAGACAAATTTGCACTGCTTCTGTTTAAGCTGCTGCAGGTGCATATGTTTCCATGTGTGGATGCACCCATAGGGTGCATCTACCTGAGCAATTAAGGCATATGAGTAAATTAGTTTAATCCAGCATAATAGGGGAGCATGCATCAATATGCAATGTTTACTGTGCAACTAATTAGTCAACCATGAAGTAAACATCTCATGTAGGCGTGCCCATACAGGCTGGTTCTGGTCTTTCAGCCCAAAGTATCTCTATATATACTAATTGTTAAGGCTTACACCTTACACACTGAAATAGAAAATTCAGTCATTGGTGGAGTGTTATGCTGTATAAGGGTGGGGTGGCTTTGAAGGGACCAAAAATGTGAATGGGCAGTGGGCTGGGGAAGATGGTATTGGAGCAGAGGATAAAGACTTTCAGTGGAAGATGCTCTGTAGCTCAAACTTCACTTTGATCCATTTACATTTTAATAGGATTCATAAATTCCAATTAACATTACAGCCTCTTTTCTCCAGTGTACTGGTATTATATAGGTCCAACGGAGAGGACATGAAAGGAACTAGACTTAATTTCCTAGCTTAAGTTACGTGGCTATTGATACAGCTGATGAGATCATTGTTAAAAGAAAGTTTTTCATCTAAAAAATGCTGTCAACATACAATGTACAGTATTGTAAATCATCCAATCAAAATCTGGTTTTCCAAGAAAAAGAAGGGTACTAACCCTTACTAAGGACTATTGGATTACTGTATCTAATTTAAATAGGAAATAGGATTTAAGCAGTTTCTGGGTATTAAATCTGATGTATCTTATAAATGCCATTACTGATACTTTTATATTCATCAAAGCATATAATAAGTACCCACAGCATAAATAAGTACCAAAGGAATCACTGGCTGCTTGGAACAAGTAAGGCATCTGAAAATCGTATTAAAAAAGAAATTAATGCATTTGGATTTACCTAAAACTAGAGGTTGCTGAGTGAGATTTCAACTGTAAGTATGATGGTGAAACCTGTCTCAACTCACTTGCACTTTACACCAAAAATGCCATCTATGCAAATTTAGACAAATCAGCAGGATCCTGCTGACTGTTGTAAGAGTGTAGAGCCTCCTGGAGGTTTCCCTCTGACCCCCTTGCCCTGCTCTGGTAGTGCAAAGCATCTATAAACTTGCTTAGATCTAGGAAACTGATGGTTCTTTGTGGGAAATATGGGCAGGGCCTTCATATCACTAAGCCATGACAATTCCTGATAGATAGATCCTTTGGGAATCCCATCACATAGTAGAATCCCATCACATAGTAGAAGCCTTAAGACTGCTCCCTGCTTTGAATTTGGGCCCATTGCCTGATAGCCTTCAACTCTGGGATGCAAAAGTGGCTTGAAAGGTACAGACAGAAGTTCATAGTGCTTAACAGAAAGTGCCATGAATTAGATCAGTCCTCCGGACAACACGTTAGTTATTGGGTTGGGAAGGTGAGTGATCACACTTCAATTTGGAGCACATCCAGAGAGAGAGGCTGTGTCTCTGCAGCCCAAGCTCCCCCGCTCCTCCACCCAAACTTCTGTTCTGTCTCAGAATGGGAGGTGGAGAGGGCAGTCCATTTTGGGGTTTCCCCAGCTGTGCTGGAGTGGAAAGGTGGGTGGATTGTCATCCCCCCCACATTGGGGGGCTCCAGTCTGCCACCCCACCCTCCAGCACTGGCCAGGCAACCTCCAGAATGAGCTCCCTCCACTCTCTTCCCTTCCTCCCATTCTGAAAACAGTGCCAGGAGCAGTGCAAGGCTGTGTTAGCTGAACCCTGCTCCCAGCACACACAGACAGAAGTTAACAAGGGTGCTCCACTTTGGAGTACCTTCATCTGAACCCTGATGTAATAGGGGTTCAGATTGTAGCAGGATCAGACCCTTTTAAAGCACTCTGCAGCCATACACTTGTGTTTAGTCACAGCTGTAGAGCACTTTCAGGGGCTGGCTCAGGTTAAAATAGTAATTGAATTCTCACTTTCAAAGCTGTGGAAGCAGTCTGGTATCTAGGCCTTTTCTCAGCAACTGAGGGGTGTGTCATGAAGGCTGAAGGCAGTGCAGGGTGGCACTTTAAAAACTTAACTTATTGTTAGAGTAATGGAATTGTGAATAAGGAACAGTCCCATATCTTTTCAAAATGAAACAGTAATTATATCCAAAGTGTGTGTGTGTTTAAATCTGTCTGGCAGGAATAGAAATAATTACAAGCTCCAGATAGCTTAGGACTTGATTTTTTTCAAGCAGAATGCTGTTTTCTCTTATACTTCCCAGATGTCTTTGTATTTGTTTTAATCTGTCTCTACTCTGAGTAAGAATTTCTAATGTGAGAATACCTACAATTGCAGCATCTGGTGCATGTAGTCATTGACAATGCAGAATTAAATGATTATCATCCTAATTTCTGTATTGTTTACAGGGGCAATAAAAGTATCTCACATGCATTGAATATGAAATGAAGTATGACTTAGATTGTGTTAGAGGCATGTATATGCCACCTCCAACCATGCCAGCTGCAATAAACCATGGCACACCAGCTCTGCACTTGCTAAATGCAGTGTAAAGTGCCCATGATACACCAAGCCCCTTTCTCAGTCTGGGACATGCCTATTGGCAGAGGCCCACAGCATCTCTTGTGGAAGCTAGTTTATGTTTTTCAGCATTGTATATATGTAGAATAGGACCAAATGGGCAGGACTTGTGTCCTGGGTGGGGGGCTCATGAATGCAGCACAGAGGAGGTGTAAACATGTTTAGTGTTCTGTGAGGATACTGAGTAAGATAATTGGGTGCTAATAAGATCCTTCTGCTAACCAGGACCAGCCTAAAGCAGTACTTACAGACTTGGGTAAGGGTTACAACTCAGAACCTATGGTTCTCAACCCTGGGATCTGGCAGTTAATTTCTTATCTAATAACATCTAGGGCTGTATTCTAAATGGGTTTTTAGCCCTCATGCTTCTCTCTGGTGTTGCAGAGAGAAGGGAGAAGAGTCCAGTGTTAATCTTCTCACAGCTGTTGGTGATGCAGTAGTTTTTCGATGAAGAGCCAATGAGGGTGAGTGAGCTGCTGCATGCAGTCTGTAGTAGCTTGATGAGGCTTGTGGTGTGGAAAACAACACTTTATGATTTACAGGAACTTTTTTTTTTTTTTTACTGTAGATAGTTTTTTATATAACTGCCTTGCACTGGCCTAACCTTGTTGGTGTCCTGCCACACCAGGAAGTTCCTATTGCCTCATCCAAACTGTCTTCTGTGATGCTTCACTTCCTAGACACTGGGTTTTCAGAATGATTTAAACTGTCACCTAGTTGGCCAGGATTCTGGAAAAAAATCTTTTGTTCTACATTCTGTCTTCCAAAAAACAAGGTGTGCACCTTATTTGGGGGCATGTTATATTCAAGAAAATGCTATGTGTATTCACACAAATTTAAAAATGTATATTTTAATCAGAAATTGATTGTAATACACAGGCCAAGAAAATATAGAGTCTGTGTAGGGAGCCTTTAAACTTATGTGCAAACTTAGCATAATGAAGCAAATAGAGGTACTTACTTTTTTCAATATTTTATGTTGTAATTCTTGAGAAAATATGATCAATTTTTAGAAAGTGCATGATTCGTGTAGGTATTAGATCAAAAGATTTTAATTCTGAAAATGATTTAGGTTAGGGCAAATGTGCAAGTATCAGGCAAGGATCCTGTTTAAAGGATGTGGAAAATTTTAATCCCACTTAACACTTATGCAGCACCTTTCATCTGTAAATCTCAGAGCATTTAACAAAAGAAGGGCAGGTGTTGTGACCTTTGTCTTGCACATGCAGGAACTGTAGGATAGTGTGGTTAACTGACTTGCCTAAAGTAACATGGTCATTTTCACAAATGAGGAGTGTAAACTCTGGGAATTATGATGGCTTCATTGAAGCCTATGGGAATTTTGATCTGGATTTCAGTGGAGCCAAGGTTTTTCCCTAAATTTTCTAAATCCCAGCCCCATGACTACTGTGGTAATTCTCTTTTGCCCTTCACTGATTCTGGTTTAAGATTCTAAGCTGTAGGCAGTTCTGCTCATTAGAGTAATGGATGAGCTGAGTCTGCTCTGCTTCTATGGCAAAACTCCTCTTGCTTCCAGCAAAAACAGGAATAGTAGCTATCTGTGTGTAATGCATCCATGTGTTGGCCTCTGATTGAATTGATCAAAGAAGAATGTATGTATAAAGATGTCTGCTTTCAGGAGAGCTTTCAATTTGTGTACCCTTCTGTCAGTTGGACTGAACAGCTGACTGTGAATAATAATCACTTTCTATTTGTTTCCTTTTACTCAGTGATGAACCAGCAGCTGTGGGGCTGAAGAATTGTTCCCAGAAGTAGCAACAGTGATTCAATTCCTGACTTCTTAATGGAGTTGGGGCTAATCTTCCTATTATTAGGAAGCTGATGTTATTAATTGGGTCCTATTGAATATGATAGTAGATTTGCATATCTAGGCAGTACAAATTATGCAAGTGCTAATTTTTCTATGCTTCTTCACTGTGCTTATTTTTCTAAACTTGGCAAAGAAGTTACATCTTTTTCTGTTGACTGTTTAACCTCCAGACTGAATTGCTGTTGCATGAATGCATGCATGCACAGCTAATAGTATTTCTCATGTGGAGCAAGTTATGCCTGTGATCTGAAGTCTGTATTGATGTTGGTATTTGCTCTACAAACAATTTGTAGTTCTCTTATTGTGTTCCATCTCCTCAGTTGCAAGTTCTTGAGGGAAAAGCCCTGAGATTTCTACAAGTATCAGAACATTCTCAGTGATATGCTTTTGATTCATGTAAAAGATCCTGAATCCACCGACTTCCAGGATAAGCATCAGAAGCTGGCTTTTTTCCAGCAATGGTTGTTTATGGGTTAAGAGTCTTTTACAAAGGTGAGGAACATTTATTGAATCTTCTAGCTGGCAACAAATCATTTTGCTACATTTTTGTATTCACTGTAATTAGGTTCATAGAATGAAGTCTTTGATGAGCTTTTTAAAAAAAATTAAAACAATAAATAGTATATTTATCAAGACAACAGGCATTTCAGAATAGGAGTCACATCTGTACTTATGACTCATTTATCAAAACAAGTTTCTGAGCTATTAACAGGTAGAAGTAACATGATGAAACCAAACCTCATGTTTATCCCTAGTATTCATGGCACACCTGCTTACTTTAGTGTTCATTTTATTATAGAAGAATGTTAAAAATGTATTTTTGAAGATAACTGTTTGTGTGTGTTTAAAACCTCCTTGAGGCATTTTGAACAGGTGAAATTTGTTTTCAAACTTTGTACCAACGCTGGTATGTTGAAATGTCACAAATGTTGACACAGTAAAGAGACTGTAATTTATAGATCCCTCTAGGGATGGGTGGAGAAGACATCATCAGACATCCTTCTACAGTTTATCCTAGAAATCACTGATATTGGGATGATAGAAAAGAAGGGCTTTATTTCAGAATATGCAAGTTCTTTTCGACCTTCTCTTCATGTCATGCTTGTGGTGATAACAATAAAGCTATTGGGTAAAACTGTCTAAGGTTTCTAAATAACTTCTGGGAGACACCGCATAGGGTCAGACTAGGAAGGGCTGCAGCACAAACTGGCTCTTGCATTTGCTTTAGGCTCATCAAAGAGCTCTAATGCATGAGGAACACACACACATGCTGCAACCTTTCCTATGCTACAACATGATATGGCTATATACAAGATGTGCGGGACAGTTTTATCTTGGCAGCAGCATCTCTCTGTCAAGAACCACTGAGGTAAGCTGAGTGGCCGTGTCTAGATGAGACACTGACTGCACAGTCATTTAGTACTTGTTTATACAAGTACTTCACAGTAACACCGACCAATGGCTTTTTCATGATGCTACTGCATGGTAGCCCAAGACTACGGTACAGTAGAGTCATGTCATGGGTTCTGCCACGCAATGCTACTGTGCACTAGTCTCAAGCTACTGTACAGTCAGCATCTTGTGTAGATGTGGCCAGTGGTTCACAACTGGGGTGCCACCCAACAAATTCAAAATAGTTGTGGAGGAGAGCCCTGATTCTAAACAGGTTTAGAACAACTATTGTACAGTAATATTGGGCCTACTTTATATATAAAAAGTATATACTTACGCCTTTACCTGGCTGTTTCCACATGACAGTGTCTGGCTTGCATTCCCTGTGGTCGCAACTGCAAAGCTAAATGGCAGGCAAAATTCAGGTCATGTAAATCAGTGTGGAGGCTCCACTGATTTACACTGAGGTTTTGATTCTAAGAACTAATTTGTTCAGATACGTTTTGGGGTCTATGCATGTGGCTTATTTTTATGTTTGCTATTTTTTGAAACTCCTTACTTTTTTTTTTTTTCAGCTGAGGTTAAAATACTAGCAGTATTTGTGCTGATGATCATGAGGTCTTCTTCCTTCTTGTATTTCTTTTTCTTATGCATGCATACACAGTATGGGTCTTTAGGATGAGGCACTGATTTCTTAGCTTAATCATAAGGGCTAGGGATAGATATTACACATAAACCAGTTTAAGTGATCAGAAACTGGTTTAAACCTGTAACAGAACAGATGTTCAGTGCACATAAACCAGTTTGTGCACTGGTTGGCTGAAACCAGTTTGAGATCAACTTTGTTAAATGTGGTATCAGACTTAACTGATTTGGGTCAAACTGGTTTATCCAATGTCTGTTCCAAACCCCTTGCTGGTTTAAGTTAAACCAGACTTCCCTAGCATCCCGGCATGCTCTTTGGGCTGGGTGGGGCTTTCTTCTCCATAGCAGGGCTGGCCTCTACCCTCTGCTCCCTGGCTGGAGCTTGGCAGAGACTGCAGGCATCTGCCTGGCTTCCCCCTGCTCCCCTCGCCACTCCCTGCTAAGCAAGGATTATTTCCCTGCCCCCTCTGCCTTCCCAGACACCTCTCAGCATTACCTAGCAAACCACATGCTCACATGCTGTGGCAGATGGGACAAAGGCAGAATCAACAGGTAGCTGGTAATGTCCCTCTGTTGTTTTCTTAATGGGGTGATAAACACTGTGTTATCAATTCCCTGCTGGGCTCTTCAGAAGCATGGGGGAGAAACCCTCCATAATCAGAGCATCCTGCTGGGACCTGGGCATGCCCCCCCCCCCCAGCTCAGCACTATGGAGGGGAAGGGAGGGCTGCTCTAGTGCCCCCGGCTTCCAGCCTGAGCCACTGCAGGCATGTGCAGGTATTTCTGGAATGAAAAGGGAATATCTATCTACCTCCAAATTGGTTCAAGCTTTTCAGGTTAGACTAACACGCAAACATTGAATCAATTCAGGCTCAGGCTTTTTGAATGTCTGGCCCTAGCCAGGGTGTTGACTTCAGGTTCGACTTTGAGAGTAACATTCATCCTCGTACAAGCCCTGCACACCAGCCAGATTCCATGTAAACCACTGAAATGTAGGCTTAAGTGTTGGTTAGGTCTTGGTGCAGACCCTCTGTACTCTGGGTGTATTTCACTCTGTTATTCATAGTCTATGTGGAAGGCCTGTGTGCTTTATGAGACTTGGGTAAATTTGTCCTTATGGGTGGCTTTTGGTACAATTTAGGCCCATTTAAATCTTTAAGGAAAAATCCTGATCTCTTTGAAATAAGTGCCAAGAATGTGTTGTTGGATTTAGTACTTAAGGCTTAAGTGGCATATGGGGTACCATACAGATTATCTGAACTGTAATGGATTTCACCTTATCTGAATAAGGTATCAGTCATAGAACAAGTGCTTCTTAAGCAGTATTTGTACAGCTAAGTAATGCCCTGTCTGGGTTCTCTGTCTTTCTTTCTTTCCCTTCCCCCATTTAATTTGATCCTTACTTTAATGATCAAAGGTTGGAGCTTTCTGTTTATCTTTCCAATTTAGAAAAAAATATATTCTGAATGATTTTCACCATGAAATCTTATCCCAGTGATCTGGTGGTAAATCATTCAGAACGAAGCTTTGGAGGGCTTTTAAATAAATCATAATATTTACACGTGCAAATATATATCTACCAAGCTGGGAAGTGCAATTAGATGACTAACTAGGTTGCCTCTTCCCCAGCTGTGTATTCTGTAGTGAGATGGGCACATACCCAAGCCACTCATTGAATACATTTGCTCTTATTTAGCATAACAATATTTTCTTTACTATTAGGTGCCACCTGTCAAAACTTTTGAAAGTGTGGGAAGCAGACCTAGTACAAAACACATATAACAAAGTCATGACTCACCAGTATGGTTTTTGAAGTGCTGGAGTGTACTCCCCCTTGCTCTGCCAGTACACTCCTCATAATTGACACCCCAAAAAGACTATAGGAGTGGTCTTTACTCAACTGACCTTCTAAGTCTCTATCCTTTCCCTTCCTGCTTCTTATCCCAAGTATACCCAGCTTTCCAACCTAAACTTCAGATATTTTCCCATGGTGAATGATATGCACTTACCAAAAGTTTCCATTATCACAGGATGAACAAGCCATTAGTATACATCCTTCGTGGAGACATGCTTTTCCATATATATATTTGCACAAAATCAGGAACAAACCATCAAGATGTGCACTTTCCTCATGTAACGTTATACCATAACAAGGCCAGCAGCAACCCAGAGCAGTTGTGCGTATTGCACCCATCAAATACATGTACAGAAGTGTGCATATACAAAAATAACTGTACATGTGCACAGAATTAATGCTTGTTTGACCTTTTCCTTTTCTCATAGGAAATTTAATTATGATGAAAATGGTGTGGGGGAATAAAAAAACCTGGAATTTTGCCCAGAAATGGATTTTGTTTTTGTCCAAACAATTTAAAAGGAAAACAGATACATTGTGATAGTATTTCCAAGTCCAATTTGTCATAACAACTGTCATTTGAGTGCCTCGTTGTTCTTATTTTTTTCTTCCAAACAAGGCTTCCTGTCTTCATTACATTTCCCATGATGCAGAACAACCTTCCCTCGGGTAAGCAAAGGTGGTAGATTATGGGAGTCTTTTCATATAGTGCCTCATGGAAAATATAGTTAGTTGAGTTCATGAAGCATGCAAACTTCAGGTCCCACAAGGTCCTGGATCAGTGTTTTTGAACCAAAAAATTCAGGAGTATTTTCTTGTTTTTGTTCTTTTTCCTGCCAAAATGTCAGATCTTTTGCCTGTTTGCATGTACCTTTTTGATGACATATTATCAGATGCTTTTGAAAAGGGGTTCATTTTTTGTAAGCAAAATCAACCATTAAAAACCCATCTCCATGGAAAAATTTGAACCATTCATATATGATGCTTAGCCACAAAGGAAGTTAAGCATATTATTAAATTATTTGACTAGAAATGAGATCACTTATGCTAAAGCATTGTGCTGAATCAGAGGCTATAATAGCTTTGATTTTGACTGGCATAGCCATTTTTTCCTGATAACAGATATTTGGGGGGTATTTAATAGGACTGTGTGAAATTTCTATGGGTGTTTTGTTTTGAAGCTGTTTTGAAACATTTTGAGCTCAAAACAGCGAAATCGAAATGAAATGAAAGTCTTTGAAACAGCTTTGAAATGAAACGATGGCACTTGAAACATTTTGAAAGTTTCAAAAGGTTTTGAGTTTCAAAGCCAGGCTTCCTTGCAGCTAAACAGAAACTGTGGGGGGAGTACTGCTCTGATACTGACATCTGGTTCCTGGTTTGATTCCCCAGTTCTCTGATCATTTCTCCAGCTTTTCCCAGGGGACGCGGGCCCCGGATCTGAGCATAGGGTTCCAGCAGCAGCTGCTTGACACAGCCTGTGCCAAGCACCAGGAAGACTGCAGCACTACCACTGGCCCCAGCCTGCAGCTGCTGAAACCCCGTGCTCAGATTGGGGGCCCACACCCCCCAGGAAGAGCTGGGGAAGTGATCAGGGAGCTTGGGAATCGAACCTGGGGCTGGGGAATTGAACAGGGGAACTGGAGAATGGAGCCGGGGGCTGGGGAATGTTTGGGTCCCTGAACATTCCCTCGGTTCCCAGTTCTATTCCCCAGCTCCTCAATCTTTCCCCAACTCTCTGATCACTTCCCCCAGCTCTTCCCAAGGTGCATGGGCCCCTGGATGATGTGGGATGACAGCAGGCTGCCGCTGCAAGCTGGGGATGGCGGTGACTGTTTCTCCAGCTGGCAGCAGCAGCCTGCTGAAACCCCCTGTGCACATCTGAGGGCCACACTCCCCCAGGAAGAGCTGTGAGAATAATCAGAGAGCTGGGAAATTGAACCAGGAGCTCTGGCTGACAGGTAGATCCACCCCAGCTCCAGGGTAGCATGCAACACCCTGCTGAGCCGTGCTGCACCCATGCAATAGTGCAACTGCTGTGCGGGTGGCCAGGTGGAGGGGAGGGGAGGGACGATCTCTGCTGCCCCCCATTGCCAAACACTGTGCAGGGGAGCTCTGCCATGAGCTTCCAGAGGCCCCAGTTGCCACCGCCAGAGCAAATAAGTGTGGTGCTTTTGGGGTTTTTTTTAAAGGTCTGCACTTACCGGCTGCAGAGCATGTGGATAACAGCACGCTGCCCTTCCAGCTGGGGCCAGCACCAGCACCTGAGTCTGCCTGGTGCAGCCTGTGTCGAGCACTGGGAAGAACCCAGTGCTGGCACTGGCCCCACCTGGCGGCAGCAGCATCCCACATGGAGATCCAGGGGCCTGTTCGCACCGGAGGGCACAGGCCTCGGGATCTGTGTGGAATGACAGCATGCTACTGCTGCTGGCAAGTCATACTAGGTTTGCTTTGAACAGTTTGAGGTACAGTGTCACAAAACCCCCTGCACCTATTTCCTTGAAACTTGGCAGGCTTCATACCCTCAGAAGGGGCTACCATCCCTGCAATTTTCATCTGAATCGAGCAAAAATGACAACATTATAGGCATTTTTGTGATTCTCCGCTATAGCCTATGGGCGAAACATTGAAATGCATCAAAACAGTGAAACAGCTTCAATGAAACAAAATGGAACAGTGCTTCAAAACTGCAAAATGAAACACCGTCCCTTCAAAATGGTGAAAGGGAAGTCAAAATAAAACAGTGCTGTTTCACACAACCCTAGTATCTAGTAATGTTTTGTAAACAACTGCCTAGTTCTGTTCATACCGCTCTGTATAAATGCCAGTTTCCAATATTTTTTTGTGAGGCAGAATGTACAGGGGGAGGAGAGGAGAGAAACTGGATGTTTTTAGATCAGCGAATACGGTTGAGCATATGTCTGGTTTGCAAAAAAGTATATATTGTGTATTGTAATAGGTAACCATGATTGTTATGTATCTTGATTTGTCAGAGTAAGTTCTCCTGCTGAATTACAGTTGAATGCAATGCACTTTGTATCAAAAGCTGTCATCTAGAAGACTGTTGTAGCACTGGCAACATGAGGTCTCCAGAACATGTCCCCAGAAAGCCAATGCCCTTGATAATACAGTTTTTCTTTCTACACTTTATAAATAGGGTGAGCAGCTCTTGAAACATCTGTCTTCTAGTCCAAATTGATCATCTGTAGCAAGCCTTTCATAAATACTTCATTAGTTAAAACAGTTATCAACAAGAATCAAGATCCCATGATTCTGAGCTCTCAGTGAGGAATGTCTTTGTTATGGAGTGCTTCTTTTCTCCTCTTTTACCAATTCCATCTTTTCTGAAGAGGTTGCAGTTATTTTAAAGGTTATTCTTTTCTTTTACATCCCCTACCTAGCATTGTGATTCATTATGTTCATGCTTGTTGCTTATTTTGCTTTTGTTAGCTTTAATTTAAGCTGTTGTTTTATGCACAGATCTTAAACCCTGGAAGTACTGTGAAAAACACTGCAGTTATTAGTGCAGAAGTGACCAGAGTACTAATTAGCAATGCTATGTAAATAAAGTTTTACATAGGGAATTTATGAGATCATATGGTCAGTTTGTAGGCATTTATGGGTAGTCACTTTGCCTCATATCCAGACATTGCTGTCCTCATACAACCTGTCTGTCTCTCTATGTGTATATCTATGTATATCTATATAAATGTATATATGTATATATTCTGTATTTACACAGATAGACAACGACCTTGATTATAAGATGCCCCCCCAATAATTAGATTCTATATATGGAACATTTATAAATTTGTTATAATTTTCCAGATTAAGCATAGTTGTAGCAATTGGCATATCGTACCCATATACTTAGTTAATACAGAACTGATGCAAGTTACCTTTTTTTGCAGCTGCTACAAGTTTTATCACAGGTACTCCATAAACATGCTATTAAGCAGCATTTTGGTGTGTATAGTACAAACTATGCATGATATTAGTTCAATGCCAAAAGGCTCATCATCTACCATATAGTTCATTGGGCTGGGCCACACAGCTCAGCTCAGTTCAGTGTGTGTGTGTGTACTCCAGATACACCCCCCCCCCAAAAAAAAAAAAAAAAAAAGATCCATGTGCTTATTAGTCCCCCACTCATGACTTGAACTGGGTGTTCTGGTTCCAAGTCCTGGGATGCTCCAAAAACATATATGCAAATGAGGCACAGGGCAACCTGGTCTGACTTCACCTCATAGAGGGTGCGGTCATACTAATCATATGCAACAGGCTGAGAAAGCAAGTGACAGATTCTGGGTGAACTGTTTGGGGCCCTGTTTCATGGTGTTTGCCAGTGGTGTTTGTTGTGGTTTTGTTGGTCTAAGCACAAAGGCAGACAATGTTCTTTGGGTAAATCTGATATCTTTTATTAGACCAGCTAAAATAGTTGGTAAAATTCTCCTTTGAAAGCTTTCAGGTACAAACACCCCTTCTTCAGGGTGCAGATGTTTGCCAGGCATTTAAGGCTGGTGAAGAAACAGGAATCATTGGAAATAAAGAGAATTGCACAGCTCAGCTGTGAAGTGAAGAGAAAGTCAAAAAGTATGCGAAGTCAGGACTCACCATGACATTAGAAAAGAGTTGACAGTGAGGGGACCTGCGCTTAATGGGGCACTACCATATATCTTATTCACATGGGTTGTACTAATCTATCCTTGTGGGTTCCCATTAGCATTTCAGCCTTTTGGCTAAGATCAAAGAAAGGAGACAGAGGCAGGAACAGTTGCAGAAGGATCGTCAGAATCATGACCAAAGATGTGGCAGTGGCATAGTGGGGAGATATGGAAGAGATGCTGTGGGGTGCAGAATCGATGATAAACAGATACAATGTTGTGAAGAAGGTATTGTCTGAGATAAACAGAACACCTCACCAGCATGATTCCTTTCTCCAACTGAAAGCAATCGTGGCAACTGACTTACTGTAACAAAGAAGGGTATGACAAATTTTAGGAGAAATATGCAAGAGCAACAGGGTCTGCCGCTTTCTCAGTGTTACCAAAATAAACCTGTTATTAGCATGGGAGATGGTACTATATTGACTCATACCAAAGAGACCACAGGAAACATTATTAAACATGTTTTAAAATTACTTTATGTAAAGTAAGCAGGCTCCAGGGTTTTAAGGGGTTGGCTTTTACTGCAAGAGTGTGCCTGAAGCTGGGGTTGCATGAACTGAAATACTACAGGGATCAGGACAAGAAAGAGGTCAGAGAAGAGGCAGAGACGTGGTGGAGGAAAAAAGATTGGATCCACTTGTTGCTAAACCAACAGAGGGAGGGGCAGACAGTTTCAGGTGGTTACTGAGGTAATAGTTTTCATGGGTTTCTGCATGAAGAGAGTTCTGTTACGGGTTCTTTTGTGGGAAGTTGATGTATGTTGTTTAAAGGTTTAATATATGTAGTATATTTTTGGACATGTAGTTGTTTTTCGCTATACACATTTTTGGTAAAACAAGGATGCTCAGTATGTGGAGTTTTGTAACTGTAGGGGGATAAATGTGTTTTAATAAAATGTATTATTTTAAAAAAGGTTCCTATCAGTATGTTTGCCCAGTATGGGCATATATTTTAAAGTCATGCTCAATGTTAGCTGCATTTAATTACATTCATATTTGATTTCCATTGCTGAGCACATTACTTTTGGCAGCAGATTAATGGATAGACAGTGTATTTAATGAGGCTTTCTTGTATGCTATTATAAGATGAGGGGCTTTTCTTCCCACACCAGTGGGAGTGAGGGGGACGGTGAGGGGAGAGGAATGGGATGGGACCTTGTCTTGTATTTGTGTAAATATGATATTGAAGTTGTTGTGATATACTTCTTTTCTATGTAAGACACAGCTTTCCCATGTAGGATCAGGATTTCAAACAGAGGCCTATTGCCAATCATTGTTGCCCAGTCGGAACAGCTCTGGCTAACAGGGGGCCCTGGGGCTCAGCCTGCAACCCAGGGGCTGCTCTGACTGGACTCAGTGTGCTGCGGAGGCAGGTGTCCCCTGCACTGAGGCACACTCAAGTCCCAGCCAACTGTGCCCAAACCAATATAGCCCCAGGGTAGTATTTACAAGTACTACCTTGCTGCAGAATGTATTAGTTTCCTGTGCCCTCACGTATAAACACTGAGACATTTACCGCAGAGCAAATTAGTCAGCTCTGCAGTGAACATCTCATGTAGATGCACCCTAGGAGGAACAATTTACATCTAGGGTATTCACAAAACCTCCAGCACTAAGTAGCAGACAAGACTTATCCATCATGAGTTCCTGGTGAAGCCCAGAGCAAATAAGTAATGCAAAAAGACTTCTAAAATTATTGTTTGCTATCACATTAACTTTACATGACAAGACATGACAAAATACCTCAGAGGAGGGGGGAAATGTTGACCAGCTAGCATCTGTCAGTCTCTGCTGTGGTAGTCAAAGCAAACTGTAAGCAACAAAGGACCATTTGATATTCGAATACTGGCAGACTGTACTGTATCAGACTTGGCACAATATTTCTGAGTTGTTTGGCACATCTCTTGAAACATTATAAGGCATAAAAGTAATTGTAATTATGACTAACTCATTAAACAGGTTTTGTTTTAGTGAATGTAATGATACTGAAGGTGCTATACTTCTCAGCCTAAAGCCTGAAATGCTCTTTTAAGCCTTAAGACAGGCACAGTGCTAGTTGCTTAATGGAGCATGGACCTCACCCACAAAGAATTTCTCTTGATATATAAAAAAGTAGCTAGCACTACTAAGCCCTTGCACCCCCTCCCCCTGTCCCCTGTTCCAGCACTTGACAGCCTTTCTTTCCAGGGTACTAGCATTCCTAGTTATACCGCTGAAGAAAACACCCATATTCTATGCCCTCCTTGGTGCTAACGTAATAGGAAGTTAGAAAGGAAAGACAAGATTTTCCAGATCACACAGCACCACCCTGTAACAGCTGCCTTTGGGTTAACAAGAAACTCAGTGTTAGCAGGCACCTGATTTGCAGCAAAACAGCTGAATTGATACAATGCAATGTTCCACCTGGGGATGCAACAAAAAGGTTGGAATCAAGTGGAATGATAGTGCTTGAGGTGTTTACTCCAGAGTATTTTACACCAGAGTAAACAGGCTGGATTAAATGCATATGTAGAGTAGATGCTGAGTTTTGAAATAAGTTTTTACCACCTGGTCGTCAAATAGCCTGAATGATTTTCTTTTATAAATCAATGAGAAATTATTCCAAGTTCTGATTTTTTTTTTGCCTTTTGGTGGGAGATGACTCTTTATTGTTCTTTGATTTCAGCATGAATATTTTCTGAATGGTGGTTTGTTTGAAAATGGAAACCCTGATTCAGCAAGGTCCCTAAGCACACAGCTAACTTCAAGGATTTAAGCCAGTAGGACTATATGCATGTTTAAAATCTGGCACATATTTAAGGACCTTACTGTCTCAGTCATATACAACAGTTGTCTGGAAAAACAAATGCTTTCTGACAAACAAACAAAGAATACACTTGGCCCCTTGAACTGTTATCTCAACTCTGTAGCATCCTTTAATTTAAAACCCTTTACAGCCGCTCAGTGTTATAGAAACAGCAGAAATAATCTGAATATTAGTTCTAGGTATATTAGTTCTAGGTGGCGCTAGGTATATCTAGTTGTATAAAAATGTAAATAAGAAAAATACAGTAGCATGAAGTAGTACGAATGATTACTCTACAGCAAGCTGAAAGAACCATGTACAGGGTAATGTCTGTACTTTAAGGTGTATTATATCAAAATAAAAATATGACTGAATCATTAGAAAGAGTGCACAGCATATTATCTGTGTGCTCTTTCAGTTTGAGATTGCCAGTTGTTGACAGTTTTGACTGTTTATAATGCTGTGGACTGAGAAGTTTAATATTATTGGGAAATGAAGAAATTCTGTTGGTTGAAGTTGTGATCAACCGGTAGGTTAAAAACTGTTTTTAAAGCCAGCTCAAAAAAAAGGAGATAGGAAAAAAAAAAAAAAAAGAGGTTTCTTTAAGTGAAGAAACTTGCTATGTACAGAGATGCTGTTACCTGAAGGATCAGAAAAGCAGAACACTGGCCACACTTTAGCTCCCAGAGCTGTCGCTTCTTCTGTCACACTGTAGTAACTTGACAGTTTTCTCCAGTTTTAGGTGTGCTGTATTAAAAGGTTGGCCATTGAGGCCTGGAGGAGGTTGGAGAGTCTCCCGTTCAGCCTCACTGCCTGCAAGAAACTGCCCAACCCTTTCTAAGTATCTGTTGGATACTCCTGCCATTCACTTATACCCACCTCTGATAATGCCAATATTAGCACCTCCACTACTCATCTGGTTCCACTCCTATGCACTTATAATAATAAGCACCTTGGGGCAGAGGTCTTTCATCATTTCAGCCTTTATCACAGCATTTACATTGTATTTATGTGGCAGTGAAACCCTAGTGCAAATTCCTTGCCCTTTGCTACCTGCTACCCTACATGAATTCTTTTCAGTAGAATGAATGGAAACTTTTTTTCAAAGCAGTCTGGATGTCAGTTCCCACAGTTCCAAGCAATTTTATTAAAATGAGCTATTTTGCAGAGGATGTGCTGGACTGCAAATTCAGATCTGCCTCAGAAATGGAACGTTTACACCAGCTTATATCTTTCATTGAAGGTATGAATAACTAATGAATAGTCTTCCCCATATGCACACCTAAAACTTTTGAAAAATACCAGTTTAACAAAAAAACTGTGGTTGATCAATGAACAGCTGGTTCAGTGCACATGGGCACATGCAGACATAATCAATGCAAAGGGAAAAAACACTCTGTACACCCTCAGCACCTTTAGAAAAAAAGTAATATTTTCCACAGTCACACATAATGCATGATGTTGAAGTTTAAACTCATTAATCTTTTTTTTTTTTGCACTTCCCATTCCAAGTATTGTCTAAAAATATAAGGGGCTTAGGGCAATACTTTTGAAGGTATTTCAGTGCCAAACTCCCACCAATTCTTATGGGCAACCAAAAACTTATAAAAATCTGGCAGCTGGATATTTTGAAATGTTAGGTTCATGTTATTTCATAACCAGCTGTTTTTGCTCATGAAGTGGCTTAAGACTTGATTAGAACTCATACTTCATGTCTAAAATGTTCTGTTCTGTATAACAGATGCTCTAAGACAGCAGTATGTTTGGCTTTATTGATCATATAATAATAACCTAGGTAGTTAAGCACCTGTTTCCTCAAATATTGAAAAAGGCTTACTTTCCATTGGAAACATTTTAAATAAAAAAGCAAGGACATATTTTGGTTGGTCTTGTCTGAAACAAAAATTTGTTTTATACAAAATGTAAAGTGATAAGACAAATTGATTTTGGTTTAAAGATATAGTAGAACCTTTCTCTTCTGTCCTCTTGCCAGGTGGAAACATACAAAAAAGTATATTTTACCTATTGTTTTGTTAATAAAAGTTGAATCATGGCTGATGTCCTGCATTTTACAAATATATAGCATTAAGTATTGACCTACTGCCTAGCAATCTTGAATGGCAGTCACATGTTCCATTTGGTATAGTGTTCCTTGAACTTGATTTCAGGGACAGCATTTTAAAGCATTTTAAATTGATGCAAAAAGCGGTTCGTTTCTCTGGAGGCCACCAAAATCACAGACACACACTTATTAGCAGCACAAAAGGTGTATTTGCAAATAGGGTCAGAGCAGAGTCAAAGACTCAGATTACTCCGAACCCCTGAGGAACTTTGCAGCTTGTATTTATCCTTTCCCTCCTGGGCACATGTGCAGAAACAGGAACTCTTACAGCCCATTTCCGTTTTATACAAACATGTATGTGGTTACGTTACTACATCCGTTGCATGTACATTATAATTAACTACTTAAGTATGCAGGGTGGAGAAGTAAATATGCATCAGCTAATTGCGCATGCTCAGAAAGTTCTCTAGGTCACCAAGAGTTTAAATCCCACCCCCCCTTTCAAGGACACAGTCAGTTGAATTCCAGCTTCTGTAATCTGCATGAGGAAGGCTAGGGGGAGGCTGGGGGAGTGTGTGATTTAGTATAAGAAAAACTGTGGCAAGGCTGGCCAAGGAAAAAAGTCCTTGGCAGTGTTTTTTTTTTCTTATCAGGTACGAGATGCAAACTGTGCATTTCTAACAACACTCCATTTCTAACAATATTATAACAATACTCCATTTCTAACAAGAACATCATAACCTATTCTTTAACTTTAAGCAATGAACAGTCCTATTCACTTCAGTAGGACTACTCCTATGAGTAAAGTTAAATCCATGCCTATAGTGTGGCAGGGCACTGGTAGTGCCTGCCACTTTAAGGACTTGGCCAGGGTGGGGCAGGTGCCTGATGAGGGTGGCCATTTTAAGACCCAGGTCCTTGAGATGACACTTAACTCTGAGCAACATGTTAAGAGATGCTGATGCACAGGTGAGTGTCGAAAGGATCAGAGGAAAAATCATAAGAGCAGCTAATGACTGGCTCCCAAACAAGGACCGGAAGAGTGAATAATTAGCCAGCGGAGATGAAATATTGCTCTGCTGAGCTCTGCCAGGTACACTGCAGAGTCCAGGGTGAGGCTATGGGGATGGAGGAGGCCTCATTTGTCCTAGGTAAGAAATGAAACTACACCTTGCTGGGCAAAGTGGGGTCTGGTGGGGCTCCCTATGGTGGGAGTCCCCAAGAAATGCCAGGTTAATCGCCTTCCTGGTGAAAGGCAAATGCAGGGCACCTTAACCCCAGCCCCCACATCCCTGGTGGGTTCAACCAGTCCTGGGGGAGCCCAGGCTCATGGGAGTCCTGAGGCAGGGCCCAGGTTGGCAGAGAGACCTGGAGCAGTGCCCAGGCTCTTTGTGAATCCTGTGGCTGTGGGGACCCTGAGAGGGGCCAGGCATGGCTACGGCCTCACAGGGTATAATACCCCAGGGCAGAGGGCCAAGTAGGGCTGCAGCCATATGAGCCAGACAGGGTGACAGACCCCAGTGAGGGGGCAGTGTGCAAGCTCCAGTGAGGGGGCTGAGGACTTGGAGCCCAATATGTGTTTGTTTTGTCTGTTCGTGTGCATGCGTTATGAAAGACCCAGTGCAAACCACTAGTGGATGCCATCTAGGAGGCTTAGGCCATAGAGTAGGGGTGGAATGGAGTTGTGGATGTCTCTCTAAACATTGGGGTTCAAAATGGGCAGCTTCCCACCTGAATAACATCCTACTACTATTACATCAAGGTATGGCACAAGTGAGGTGGGTGTCTGGCCCATAGGCAGGAGGCAGGCCAGTGTTTGTGCCAGGCAGGAAAGCTTGTCCCTGTCACAACAGGCCAGATTTTAGTGGCCATGGTGGGTCATCATGGCTCTCTTATAATTAAGGGTGACCGTGCCATAGCTGAGATAGGCTTTCATTATCCCACCATGCTTGATTCAAGTATCACAAAATTTCCAGGGCTGCTCATTGTGTGAGTTGGTTGTCTGCTGCTACCACTGCATCACGTACCTTGCACACTGTTTCTATCCAATGCCACACTCCTGCTATTATAAAATGTTTATACCTTCCTGCACCTTGGTGCTCTATTGCTGCCTACTTGTGTCTGCGAGATCAAAAGAATATCCAGTAAGTTGCATTTGATCAAAAGCGTACTTCCAATGTCCTTGGAATTTTCTTGGGCAAGAAAATGGGAAGCTCCAGTAAGTGTTATATTGATGCCACCATGTACATATAAACTAACATTCTTTTAGGTATTTGATAGGACATGTTTAAGGATATTAGAATACTAGGTGATCCTATACAGATATCAAGCTATCTTTGTTTTTGCTTTTTCTCCTGTGATGTATTTCTAGTTCTTGTTTTATCCTTGGAGCCAACATAACAAGGACTACGGGAACTACTGCAAGAGAGCAACATTTTGTGGTGGTGTTTGGGCTTGTCTTCTCTGTTTCATGTTCTTGTTATTGAATTTCAGAAAGGAAAATATAATATCTCTATTGAAAGAATGACAGATGAAGAACCAAGTTAAACAATTGGGTGTAAATGAAAGTGTATTTATACATGGTAGGTGGACAATCTAACCTTTTTCCCAGTAATGATAATCTATCTGTGCTTCAAATAAAAATTTACATTAAGGATAGAGGCACTGAAAAGCTACAAAATGCCACAATACAAATAATCATAAAGCCAAAATTAAAAGAACATTCTCTGTCAGCTTCTGGTCCTGATTTCAGAAATACTTAAGATTGGCTGACACATGCTGTTGTTGAAGTCAATAGGGATTTGCTGAGTGCTTTTGAAATGTTATCCTACATCTGTGCATCCTCTTCCCACACACCCCATTCTCTACACTTGTAACAGCTAGATCCTCCAGTCACATACCCACACAACACACAATAGCATTTTGTCCTATATGTCTGTCCACACCTGTTTCTTACTCTTATGTTATCTTGCCAGTCTTCCCCCTGCACATACAAACTTCCTTTCCACAATCTGAGTCGTTAGTCAGGCAAGCAATTCCAGTGTGAGCTAGCTTCACTGTAGTGGCAAGAATCATGATTTTTTTTTAAAATTAGTTGTTTTCTTTTAGTAAATAAGATACTCTATTTTTTCACCCTAAGAATTTTGTCATCTTTCCCCTTGGTGGATTTAGCCAGGAAATGAGAAGCAAAAATCATGAACTATGGTATAACCAGTTTTAGTAAAAAAAATGCCAAAAAAAGTTCTTTATCTGAGAGAATCTCACAGACTGTAGTTCACTTAATTTGTCACAAAATCAAAATACAGGTATGGTGCAGAGCCCTAGGGAAACTTGCAGTGTGTACGTGCAATAAATTGTTTCCCATAGTTCTGTGGTTTTGCTTAGGATAAGGACTACAGATATGCAAAGCTCCTTTATGGCTGCAGACGTTTACACTTCTAATCACTTTTGATAGTGTGCTACAGCTTGTTAAACCCACATTATTTTGTGTGCACGCTAGTAACAAGACAAAACAGTTGTCACATTAAGTACTTCCCCCCCCCCACGCAGATTTATATCAAATGCCTGCAAATTGGGACTCAAACTGGGCGGTGGGGGGAGGGGAGCAGCCTATATTCCCACCAAAAGCAAACATTTGTGAAAAAAAAATCCAGCCTCATTAAGCTAAATGACAAGGCAAGCAATATTTTTAAAGAGAAATTGTGCTTGCTGCCCTTGTTAACAAAATTGTACAGAACCTATTAAAAGACTTCTTTAATGGTATGCTTCTGCAAGTACATAAAATTAGTCCCATTCCATTCCTAGATTCAAACTGGAAAAGGACAGAGATTTGTGCCATCTTCTTTCTGATTTCAGTAGTTGTCTGATAAAGCTCTGAAGTCAACAGTACATAAACATGGGCTTCTGCGCTTTCCTGAGCCAACTTGTTTAGCACTTTAATTAAGTTCGGTAACTAGCTGAGCCCTTGTCTATGCAGGCTGTTGGGTGGTGAGCAGCCACTAATTTTAGCTGTATAAATGTCTAGCATAAAAGAGATTACATACTTATGCTCTGTATCTGGGTGATCATTTCTTCTTGTGTAAACTAAATGGTTGTAAATTGCCCAGTGGATTGGGCAGCTGATTGGGAAGCAAGGATCCGGATTCTATGCCCATATATATATTTCATTACCCCACCAAGTAAGACAGTGCCTCAGCCTTCCTCTTTGAGGCACTCTCAAAAGCTGAGTGTACAGGACCTAGCACCATGTTCTAGTTTGGAACCTTTAGATTCTGATAATCTTCTACACTAGGGATTTGCTCCAAGTGCAACTGTTGTGATGGTCATAGTCAAGTGTATCCCCAGCATACACAAACCTGACCAAAAATATTTCCCTCATCCTTTGCTTAGATTAATGATGGCTCTGCTCTGTAGCAGTAATAGCTGAACGGCTAAACCATTTTCAGAAGACCTGGTCCCAAATATTTTTAGAGAGAATTTTTTTTTTTTTTAAATTGAAGACATCTCCCTAATTCTGATAATTTATCCTCAAATGCAAATAATTTAATTTCCTGAGTGGAAGGTAGGAAGGAATTTTCTCCACAAACAATAATTTCATGAGGTCAGAGGGTTGTCTTTCACTTGAGTACTAAGTAAGGATTGTGATCATGTGAGCATATTCCTTATGAACACTTTCTGATGGACCCCTTTGGGGTCACCTCAGTCTTACTGCAACCATGGATTATGAGCATGGGCTATGGCGCCATGAAAGACTTTATAAATGTTCTCTTTTTCCTTGTAGACATGACAAGCTGTTAGCAACCACTTTCAAGATCTCCTTGCTTTCTGTCTTCAAAAGGATGTAATCTCTGCCAGAGATAATACACAAGATATTTTAACCATATTCTATTGCTGCTGTCAGAATTGCTGTCTGTTATTTAGCACCTCCCTACTTTTGGCCCTAGCAACACACTTTCCACATTATTTAGAACAAAAAGTATGTTAATTGCTATTTTTATTACCTGGTCTAGTTAAAATGCTTAAGTTCAAGAAAACACACTTACCTCTGCTGCCTGTTTTTACAGAACAGCCAGGAGTTTTAGAAAAACAAGACTACTTTCTACTTGTTACTTATATAATTTTTCTTTAAATACTTGTTAAATGATATTCAGCATTGTCCATCAAAGGCTAAGTTAAATGGCAATAGATTATTGAGTCTGCTTATGTTTTTGACCAACACAGCTACAACCAACACCTCCCAAATAGATTATTAAAGTATTTATACAAAGGGTAACATCATAAACATTCCCTAGAGTAGGGACCAGAATCTAAGTCTCCACTATACTCTAGGTGAGTGGCTTGATCATGATTTTATTTGCTCTTTCTCTCTGGTCCAGTGAGTCCTGAGTTTTTTTCTTTCCAGTTTCATATCTTCAGCTAGAGGAGTGAAGAATATGCTCACTGCATAATGGCCCATAGCTTAGTGGTTAGGGCACAGTCATGGGAGGTGGGAAACATGAGGTTAGGCAACTCCTTAGGCGATTCCTTGCTCAGCCGGAGATGCTGAACTGGGTGACCTATGAGCCTACTTGAAAGCATTGGAGTTCTCAGGAGGCCAGTGTCTGAAAGTTAGGCATTGTAAGACTCAGGATATGAACAAAGGAACAGTTTACAGCAGATTAAGTGGGGGCTGGGATTTACAGTATTTCAGCTGGTCTATAACACTGGGTACCCACTCTCAGCTACCCACCCATAAGTGAAAGCCAAGCCAGGTCAGTTCATCCCTCAAAGAAGTGGGGCTAAGCTACCATATGCCTCAGAGTGTTTGTGAAGATAAATACATTAAGGAAGTTGAGCATCTTGTAGTTATTATGGTAAAGGGGCCACAGAAGACATCAGGAGGCACTACTTCACTGTCAGGGCAGCTAGGATCTGCAACCAACTTCCAAGCGAGTTGGTGCTGGCTCCTACCCTGTGGGGTCTTTAAGACAAGGCTAGACAATCACCTTACCATCATTTGACCCCAGTACTCTTCCTGCCATGGCAGGGGGTCGGACTTGATGATCTGCTCAGGTCCCTTCTGACCTACTAACTATGCAACTATGAAGTACCTTAGATAGGCTGTACCCCCAGAAACTTAAGCTATTTGATACAAGTTTCTTCTCTCCGTTTTCTTTTCATAGATACTAAACTGTGAAGTTAATGTATTTGGTTTTTTTTTAAATGTTGATGGTAGAAACACATTTTGCTCTCCACTAGTTAACTGATAGATGGCCATACTTTCAAAAAGCTATTCCCATAGCCCTGAGCTAAATTTCAGATTGGTGATTCTCAGCTAAGGTAATAGGGCACCCTGGGGTGCCACAAGATCCTTTGCAGGATGATGCAGGAAACATGAGAGAAACAGATAAAGGCAGGCTCAGGCTTAGGTTCACTCTGCCTAGCTGCTCCCCTGCCCGCTCCATCTGCAAGGAAGTCAGCCCTGTAGTAAATAAATTAGTTTTGCAAATGGGGTGCTGCTCAGTTCACAAAAGTTATGGAGGAGAAATGCCTCAAATCAAATGAAGGGTGCCTTGAGTCTAAGGAGGTAGAGAACAACTGTTTTAGATTAAAGCCTTTACATGCCTCACTGCTTTAATAATTTGCATTAAAAAGTTTATGGGTCTTAACACTGCTGAAATCATTTTCCTCTGTGTGTCCTATGACCCCATTTTATCATGCTGGAAGATATTAGTACAAGGCAGGTAATACTTGCAGATACAGTGTTTTGTCCAGCTGTGAAATAGTCATCTAGAGCTAAACCACGATTTGCAACTAATCTGCACAAAAAGTTCTGGCACGTCCCTAGTAAAGATGCAGCTCACCCCAGCAGGAGTTATTTTGCTGATGTAGTTAAATCACCTGCTGAAGCAACATAAACCAATGCAGCAAAAGACATTCTGAAGATATAGTTTGCATTTACATAGCAGGATCGGGGGTTGCTTATTTTGGATGCCAGCAGAACTTTGCCATGAAGACCTGGCTGTGGACTATATCCCCACACAAGGAAGCATGACTAACCCTTATAGGATCATAGAAACTTAGGGTTGGAAGGGACCTCAGGAGGTCATCTAGTTCAACCCCCTGCTCAAAGCAGGACCAGCCCCAAATACATCAGTCTAGCCATAGCTTTGTGAAGTTGGACGTCTGTAACAGGAGGGGGTCCTAGGGTCACCGTGCTCTCCCCTAGCGCCCCTTACCGTGCCCAGTTAGTCTCCAAAGCACCCTCAATTCATCCGCCACATCTTGGATGTTATTTGTATTATAGGGAGGCTGTGTCTTCATTGCCCTGGGCACGGTTTTCCTCCTGTACACTGGCCCTGTTCGGTAATGGGTGTTTTGGTGCACCTCAGCCTTATGGGCTATGTGTGGCTCCAGTCACCCCTTTACCATGCCCCAAGCCTCGCTGATGTACCGGATATTGTTTGGTCTTATACTGTCTGACACTCAGGCTCTCCATAGCCCTGTCTTGCACCATGCTTCACTGGGTGCTCGGGTTTTCACAGCCTTGTCTTGCACTGTGCCTCACAGGTGCTTGTCAATTGCTGCCCCCTCTCTGGGGCTTGTCACTGTCCCCTCTCTGGGGCTCGGGGTTGGCGCACCTCAGTACCATGTCCTCCATGGTGCTTGGGTCGGCACACCCCCAATGCAGCGACTTCTTAGATGTTCGGGGTTGACACGTCCCCAATACTGCATCCTCTCTGGCGCCCGGGTCCCTACACTACCATGGGCCCCCTGTGAGGCCTCCTCCATCCTCTTATAGCCTCTCCCAAGCCACTAGTCTGAACAGCAAACAAAACACAAGTCCCTGGGCTATAACAAACTCTAGCTGCCTGGCTATAACATTACTCAAGCCACCCCAAGGATGTTCCATCCCTCACCAGCATCAAGCTACTTGTGCAGTCAGGCCTCTTCCTTTTGCTGTGTGTGGCAGAGCTCCTTCCCCCTTTGGCTACCAGCAGGGAGCTGCCCCCTGGCCTCCAGCCTGTGATTTGTATAGGAGCCAGGCCCTGCCCCTTCTGGCCAGCTGAGCAGGCAGGTGTGGGTCATGAGCCCCACTCTGGTTACCCTAGCAACCTGGGTGGTCATCTCGGCTCTCCAAGTAGCAGGCACCTTAGTGCCCTGCTACAGCCTCCAAGGCTGGAGATTCCACCACCTCTCTAGCATTTCAGTGCTTTACCACCTTCCTAGTGAGATTTTTTCCTAATATCCAACCTAAACCTCTCTTGCTGCAACTTGAGAATATTGCTCCTTGTTTTGTTATCTGTCACCACTGAGAACAGTCGATCTCCATCCTCTTTGGAACCACCCTTCAGGTAGTTAGAGGTTGCTATCAAATCCCCCTCAGTCTAGCCTTCTCTAGACTTAATAATACCAGTTCCTTCAGGCTGTCCTCACAAGTCATGTGCCCCAGCCCCCTAATGATTTTTATTGCCCACCTCCACCGTCTTTCTGTACTGGGGGCAAAGTTGGATACAGTACTCCAGATGTGACCTTACCAGTGCAGAATAGACAGGAGTAATTACTTCCCTTGATCTGCTGGCAACACTCCTACTAATGCAGCCCAGTATGCTGTTAGCCTTCTTGACAACAAGGACTTACTGTTGGCTTATATTTAGCTTATTGTCCATGTTCTTTTCTGCAGTGCTGCTGTTTAGCCAGTCAGCTCCCAGCCTGTATCGGTGCAGGGGACTGTTCCATCCTAAGTGCAGGACTTTGCACTTGTCTTTGTTGAACCTCATGAGATGCCTTTTGATCCAATCCTCCAATTTGTTAAGGTCTCTCTGAATCCTAGCCCTACCCTCCAGCATATCTACTACATCCCCCTGCTTGGTGTCATCCATGAGCCTGATGAGGGTACAATCCATCCCATTTTCCAGATCATCATTGAAGATATTGAACAAAACAGGTCCCAGGACCAACCCCTGGGGTACTCCACTTGATACTAACTGCCAACTAGACCTTGAGCTATTGATCACTACACATTAAGCTGGACAATCCAGCCAACTTTCTATCTACCTTACAGGCTAAGCAGACCCTAATCTACACAAATCAATGTAAGAAGGGTTATGTGCTTACTTACTTTCCCCCAGAGAGGAGGTAGGTAAGGAGGAAAGCAGGCAGGGACAAGGAATAGGCGGAGTCTTGACTTCAGTCTCATTACTTGTTGGTCTGCAGAGCTGAGTCAGCATGTGGTGGTGGGTGGGATGGGCATGTAATTAATTAATTGCTGCTTTAGGCCAACAGTAAATTACTACCTCCCGGAGCAAGAAGGAAGCAGGGGAGGCAGTCTGCGTCAGAGGTGCACCTCTGAGTCACAGTACTTCCTAGGGCTACTACTGAGATGATGCAATTGCAGATTACCCCTGGCTAAGGGCAGTACCTGTAGACCCAGTCAGAGCCCTTAGCTCTTGAAGTTAGGAGGGAATTCTGACTGTGCAGGGACAGGGAAAAGTAGTCAAGTTCAGGAGCTAGTCAAATTACTGTTCTGTGTAACTAATCCCCTAATTTTTTAGGGTGTCCAAATAACCCCACCACAAAGCAAAAGACAAGAAATCAAACTCCAATCAATGCTAACCATTTCAGTTTTTCTGCTTTTAACTTTTCACTGTGTGTGTAAAACTAAATCAGTCACATACGTTAAAATAAAACATTGGAAGCACAAGTTTCCAAGTTTTGTAGGTCAGGACTGAACAAGCACTGGCAGGGCTGTATTGGAGGCTGCAGGAATTCTGTCTCTAGTAAATTTTAGAAGAGCTTTTATGAATATGTGTTGTGACATTTCCATGTGCTGTATGTACACGGAGTGATAACCCTCTAGTACAGATGTGTAAATCATTGGGGCAAATGGGAGGAAAGGAGAAGGGAGGTGCTGCAGAGCATGGAGGGGAGGGGAGACGATTACCTGATTTGGGTCCCTGATTGCTGCTCCCATAGTGGGTTCTGCCTATCCCAGTGGTTGTGGGGGGAGGGGAGCTGGGACCAGGGTGCAGCCACCTCTGTAGCACGGACCCCTGTTTCAACGTTCCCCTTTACAAAATCCTGACATCTGCCCATGCCTGCAACAAAATGTCTGGAAGTCCTGCTGGGCCCCTGTCAGTGCCAAGGCTGCATGTCAATTATCTCATGGTCAGCTGAATGGGGGAACCAGGTACCTATGCCCAAACCCGGGCAGCTGCAACTCTGTACAGCCTTTTCCCCCTGTGGCCAACAGCACTAGCTCTGCTAACCGTGGGGGCTGTAGGGCTGCCAGCTGATCATTGACAGCTGTCCCCTTCCCTTACAAGAGAGATGACAGGCTATCAATCACTAGGCTCTCCTTGAGGCAGGGGGAACAGGGATAGCTTGAAGCTTTTTTTTCCTTCTTCTTCTTTGGTTTAACAGTTTTTACTGCTACAGGAACACATAGGCCACATCCAGACAGGTGTGGCTGTGCGGTACATACTAAACATTCATAGATGCTAGGGTCGGAAGGGACCTCAACAGATTGAGTACAACCCCCTGCCTAGGTAGGAAAGAGTGCTGGGGTCAGATGATCCCAGCCAGATGCCTATCCAGCCTTCTCTTAAAGACCTCCAAGGTAAGAGAGAGCACCACCTCCCTTGGAAGTCCATTCCAAATTTTGGCCACCCTCACCATGAAGAAGTTTTTCCTGATATCTAGCCTAAATCTACTCACTGTCAGTTTGTGATTGTTGTTCCTTGTGACCCCAAGAGGCACCCTGGTGAACAGAGCATCTCCAATCCCTTGCTGTGTTCCCCTAATGAATTTGTAGGTGGCTGCAAGATCACCTCTCAGCATTTTCTTGTGGAGGCTGAAGAGGTCCAGGTCTCTCAGTCTCTCCTCATACAGCTTGTCCTGTAAGCCCCTAACTATATGAGTGGCCTGCCTCTGGACCCTCTCAAGTCTATCAACATCCTTCTTAAAGTACAGTGCCCAAAACTGGATGCAGTACTCCAACTGCAGTCTGACCAATGTCACATAGAGGGGAAGTATCACCTCCTTAGTTCTATTTGTCATGCATCTGCTGACGCATGATAAAGTGCAGTTAGCTTTGCTGATGATTTCTTCACATTGATGACTCATGTTCATTCTGGAGTCCACTATGACGCTGAGATCCCTTTCCGCTTCTGCGCCACTGAAAGGGTCACTTCCCAGCCAGTAGGTGTGCTGGATATTTTTGTGCCCTAGGTGCAGCAGTCTTGTACTGCATCCTGTTGTGTACTGCCCACTTTTCTAACTTGTCTGCCTGCAATCATTCCCTACCCTCCAGAGTGTGCACTTCACCCCACAATTTAGTATTGTCTGCGAACTTGGACAGAGTACACTTCCCACCCACATCCAAGTCACTGATGAAGATATTGAATATTCAGTTCTTCTCCATGCTGCAAGGGAGCAGCACAGAGAGGGTGCAGGGGGAGATCGGCCCCTGGATATCCAGGGGTCAACCCCCCCACAACACCCCAAAAATGGGGCACTGTAGGCGGCAGCAGTGTGCACCATCCAAAGCCGAAGCCTGGCCAGCTGAAGCCACAGTCCACTGCTGGCCAGGTCACGCATGGCCAAATCACTACTGCTGCAGCCTGGGAGCCCCCAGGACCACAGTCTCCTGTACCCTACCCCAGGTAACGTGCCACACACAGCACACATGGCACAGGAATTTCCTAGGGAAAACTAGCAGCAGCATAAGGTGCATTGCTGCTAGTTGTCCCCAGGGAACCAAATGTCCACGCATGGCTGCATGTGACCATACAGTCTGTATAACTCTCATCAGAATCAACGTTCAGTCTTCTACACATACTGAGTGTGCCAGGGGCACAGAATCAGGAAGAGGGGAAGCCTCGCCCAGAGGTAAAACCCCAACCAGAGAAAAGAAAGAAAAAAGTAATGACTTACCTGTTCCAGGGGCCAGGAGGAGCGAGGAAGCTTGGGGCGAGAAACCGCTCGCACGGTTTGTAAGCTGCACCCATATACAGCTGGGGCCAGGTGACATCACGAGGAGATGCCACCCGGCAGAGATTAAAGGTGGCCGTGAAAGTGCAGGAAGGCTGCTGAGGGCCAGAGAACCAGCAGGAACCCACCAGCCAGGAAGGGACCAGCCGCAGCGGACGGCAGACAGCAGCAGAAGTGGCAGTGGCAGTGGCAGCAGCTGCAACTGGTAGCTGCGGAAGTGGTGGGGGATCCATGACCCAGGGAAGACCAGCAGGGACCAGAGAGGCCGGCAGAGGCAGTGGCTGCAGCATCCAGAGCGGCGAGAGATCCCTGAGCTGAGGATTGTTGGGGTTGAAGATGTCGACAAGGAAGCCGGCAGGAAAGCCAGTGGTGGTAGCCACAGCAGCAGGGGCAACGGGGAGCCCCAAGCCGGAAAAGCCTGGTGAGACCTGGGGGAGCCGGCAGAGGAGCCCATGGTAACCCCGGGGGAACTGGCGGACAAGCCTACCTACAGGCAACAGGGGCCGTAACCCCGAGTGGAGGCAGGGCCCAGAGAGGGAAAAGAGAGTGACCCCAGCTAGAGCAAAGGCGTGGGCCATAGGGTGAACAAGGCGTAGGGCATCAAGGGTGCTAAGTGTACGGAGCGCAAAGGGTGCTGTTTCCTCCAGGGTCCTTCTTTCTTTTCCTTTTTTCCCCTCCTTTTGGCTACACCACACCAGTAGCCGTGGTGGTGGGTTTGTTCATTCAATGTCATGATGGGTGTTTCAGGGAAGAGGGGTTTTGGCTCCAGGTAGTGGTAGGGGTCCCCTTTTGGGCCTGTTTATTTCTATCTCCTTTGTGAGGGAAGGTGAGTGAAGTCCTCAGAATTAGGTGAGGGTGGCCAAGACCCCGAGGAAGAGGAGAGAGAAAGGGGGGCAGCACAGGAACACGCTGGGAGCAGGCACTAAGGGCACCAGAGACAACAAGCCCAAAAACCCAAAGGTCTCCAGGCCCACCCACCAGAGTTTGACCGGGGCTCAGGGTGACCGCTGTTGTGAGGCAATGTGGAGGCCAAGGAAGATACTTGTGGGGGCTGACTGCAAAGTAGACTCGGAGGCCCGTCTCACAAGAGTGGCACTTAGCCGGGGTATAGGGGAGGTTAGAGTCCTGTGAGTGCCCGCCGAGACACGTGACGGCCCTGAAGGTAGCTCCAAAGGGGACCCTCTTCACTGGAGAGTCATTCAGTCATGGCAGGCAAGTTAGGGCATCTCCCAAAAGACAACTGAGGTGTCCTTTGGGGTCCGCACACAGGACCTTGGCAAACAAGATCAACTGCCTGGGCGAAGGCAGTGCAGGAGCGGACAGTGGAGTGGAGGCGGGCACACTGAGGATACAGCAAGCATCCAGAATTTCTACACCATCCAGTGTAGGGAAACCCCTGGCACCAAGATTTACATGAGTTTATGTCGAGGGTAGGTTAATTTGACCTAACTGTGGCTTTTACATTAAAGCAAACCATAAAAAAAAAAAAGTTCTTGATTTGGACTAACTCAACATAAGCAATTCAAAATCCTGGCACATATTTAGGATAATTGCATCTTTACAATGTCCTTTGACTATATTCATAAATAGCAATATCTAGCACATAATGCTTTTCATCTTCCACAGCAACTGTCAAATATTTACTTCTAAATGTGTACAAATCTGTAAGGTAAGTAGGTTTTATCATCATCATTCCATCATACAGATGTGATAACTGAGGGCAAAAGTGTGTCACTTGCCCAGTCATAAAAGAAATTAATGTCAACAATGAGGTGAGAATTTGTGAATCCCTGCCTCCCAGGCCTATGCTCAGACTACTACACAGCACCTCCCTGTGTAAGAGTACTGTAATTACATTAGAGACCTTTCCTGATTTTGTAACATGAAATAGTGGACAAGAAATAATGGTTTTAAACTGCAATGAGGGAAATTGAGTTTACATATTAGGAAGAATTATGAGTATTGTTAAGCACTGGAACAGATTACCTAAGAATTGTGAAATTTCCATCATTGGAAGTTAAATGCAGGTTAGTTAAACATTTGTCTCCAACTGTTTAGATAAGGATGATTCTCCCCCTTGTATAAGAAGTTGTACTAAATGACAGCCTGAATGATTATTATTATTCCAGTACCCAAGAAGGAAATGTACATTATTGTACCTCCACTGTTTGCCTTAGTACCTCTTATATTAAGAACATAAAAATAAGGCATGGACAAATTATATAGAAGGTGGGAAAATAATTTAGTGAGCATCAGTTGCTGTAATCCACAGTAAGCAAAAGCTAACAACATAAGGTGTGGACGATCTAAGCAATTAGACCAATTTAACTGAGGAGGTGGTAGACTTACTGCTTTTCAAGTAGATCAATTGTTTTGCTCATCTGTTTTAAATGGCACAGCAAGTGGAAACTAAGCCAGATAGTTTAGCAGCAGTTTCTTCCAGGATAAGCTACCACAGTTCAGCTTCCACTTACTGTTGGGTATGAATAGAGGCACAAAACAGTTGCAATGATCAGCTGATGCATGCTCACAAGTGTTAAATTATCCCTGTTTCTATTTAAATTAGAGTAAGTGTTACATACCTCCACAATCCTATTTCTGTTGCATTCTGTTGAATTTGGCTTCCACTTACTGTGCAACTGAAGCAAATACAAACAAAAACAATTACCTAAGAGTAGCAGATGTGCATTAGGTACCTCCCAGGCTTTTACATTCTATAATTAGTTAGTTTCTCTGCAGTTATATTCATAGCTTGAAATCTGCAGATGTACCCAGTTGTGATTTTCCTGAGGATGATTATGTAAACTGCTTTTGTAGCTCTATAAGCTATCTACCCAGTATCTTGAATATGCCAAAATGATGTCTTAACAGGATTGAGATGCCCCGTTACAGAGATGCATTTTCTAAAATGGCACACAATAAGGATCTTTACATGTGGACAACACAGCTGCCCAACTTGTGAATTGTTAGGTATAATTTTTATCTAGTGTGGACAATATCACTGCTGCAATGGATTTGTTGCTGGCACAAGGTGCCCGAGGGAGGCAACAATTGGGTTCGTTGCCCGGTGTGCATCGCACCAAATAAACACACTGGGGGGAGAAGCAGACAGAGTTTATTTGAGCTCAAGTAAAAGGCATAGGGAGACTGTATTGTCTCAAATCCTGCGCACTTAACCCTGCAACAGCAGGATTTTATACCCCGGTCAGTTTCACTGTCAGTGATTTCCCACCAGCTGGCCCCCCTCTTCCTCCCCTTTCCCTCTCCGAGCGGTGCCCTTGCATTCCACAGATAACAGTTTTAGCTTGCCTGCTTTCCAGAAGGACAGGAGATTGCAGGCGCCATAGAAAGGGTTACAAAGGTTGGGCAAGGGGGGTTTTTGGCTCATCTGAGCCTGGAGCAGAAGGACTTCCTCGGACACTCGTGGGTCTTCCATCCCTCTGAGTTACTCAGGGTTATGCCCAGTGACACCAACAGATTGGGCACATCTATACATGATATGCTTAATGCACAGTAGCATGCCAGGCAAAAGTCATGCTAATACCTTACTGCGTATTAGTATTAGGCTATTGCTCAGTAAGCAACACTAAAAACCCATGCACAGGCAGTACTGCACAGTAGCTCCAGTTACTGCCCATTTAATCTGGTACTTGCTTAATAAAGTACTAAGTGTGCAGTAACTACTGCACATTAATGAGTGTGCAGATGCACCCTCCGAGTAGCATTTTCTGATCACTGTTCAGATTTAGACATGAGATACGTAGTTCAGGTAACCTAATATTCTTTTGGACAGTGTTAACGCCATTTGAGAAACTAATCCTGTCCAGATAAAGTCTATGGGAATTTGGTTACTAACCTTGAATGGAGTGGGGAAAAAGATTCTCAGTTGATCTAGTCAGTGCTTAGATAGCCTAGTGACAGGTGCATTCATAATGGATTACATTAAAAAAAAGAGGCAACATCCCTCTCATTCTGTTACAGTACAAAAGGAATTCATCACAGAAAATGGGGAAAATACATGTAATACGTTTAACATGTGCTTACGTATATAGGCAAAACACAAGAAAAAAGTGATTTTGCAAAACAACTGAGGATTATTTTTGTAATCCATTACACATGTAGATGCAGGGTTCTGCCCCAGACATTTTTGCCAGCAATTCTCAGTAAGCAAAATCCATGAAGGATAAAGAATAAAATGTAAAGGCTACCCTTTGAAACAGGGCTATCTAGCTGGCACCATTATTCAAGTCAAGTTAAATGCTTGTTCTACTCTCTGTAGATTTAACAGGTGGCCTCTGGTCTCCTGCTCAGCTGCTGCAGCCCCCATTGCTCTGGCTGCTGCAATGGCAGTCAGAGTGAGGCAAAACAGCATGACAGGAGGCCCAGTAAGCTTGCTGCCCATCCAGCAGCACTGGGTGGGGCTAGCTCTCATTGCTCTGTTGTATACACAGTGGAAATCTTGGAGAATCTGTGTGGCCCCTGCAGCATCCAGCCCATGCAGTGAACAGCTTGAGACCCACAGCCTGTGTGGCATGCAGTCCCTGGCCTCTTCAAAGTCAAATACACCTGCTTTTTTTTTTTTTAAAAAAAGGAAACAAACAAACAAAAAAACCTACACAAACAAAATGAAAAACACACTGAATAGATATTGTAGAATGACAGAAATCTTATTTGTCTTGTTTATCAAATACAGAACAATGACTACAACCTGAGGACTGCATTAAGAGAAGAACAAGCATTTAACTTTATTGGACTCAGCTAACTTTCTTCATTTCAGTTCTTTTCCAGAGATCAAAAGCACTTTGTGGAAATGCAGTCCAGTTTTCACCAGCATGAAAAATGTATCAGTATCTTCTATGGATACCTGTATCCAAAGATCTCCAACACAAAGAGAAGTTGAAAGGCAATGCAATGCTGCAAAATAGCTGAAGAGCAACTTCCAGCTGAAACAAGTTTAGAGTTAGCTCCTGACCTTCTGGTACAATTAACCATCAGGAAGTTCTAATTGGATTCTAACATAAAGACCTCCAACCTGGAGTCTGATTCGATATGGAAGTACAGTGAAGGACAGTCATATTGAGTTCAGTAAGTGGATGGATGACACTGAACGAGCTGAATCCAGTTAATTTTATTTATTAGTAAGTAACTTCTTTGTCTTTCTCCCTTTCTCTGTGCCCCTTTGGCATTGAAGCTCTCCACAGCTCTGCCTCCCTTTGGCGCTGGGGTCTGTGTACCCCAAATACTGCATTCACACTAGCACTTGAATCCCCATACTGTAGTGGGCCCCAATGAGGCTTCTTCCTTCCCCAATAGCCTCAGCCCAATCCACCAATTTACAAACAGAACTCAAAATATGATCCCCTGGGCTGTAACATAATGCAAGCAGCTCAGGCTGTGCTCTGTCCCTTTAGAAGAATCACCCTTCCACCCCCCCAGCACTACTTGCCTTGTAAACCAGGGTATCTGCTGAGCTCCTGAAATCCCTTAATCTTACCAGAAGCCAAATGGCCAGTTAAGCCTTTTCACTTAACTTCCCCTAAGAGAGCTCCTTCCCCTTTAACTGCTGGCAGAGAACTGACTCCCTCATCCGGGCCCTGGGGTTTATATATGCCCCAGGCCCTGCCTCTTCTGGGCAGCTGACCATTGGCAGGTGCAGGCTAATTCCCTCATTCCTGCTGCCATGGTAACTTGCAGTTGAGGGGTTCCTGACTGACTGCTAGGGCTCTCTCCCCATGCAGTTTCAGCTCTTAAAGGAGCAGGCACCTTAGTGCCCTGCAACAACATGAGACACCAAGGTTGCTGGAGTATCCTAATAGAGATGACAATAGGAGGGTGTGGGGCCTGAACATGGTGGTGGCAGTGGGGGTGAGAGGGGGTGGCGAGTGCGGCCAGATGCAAACTGGCCCAGCTCCACAGGAGCTGGAGCAGTTGCCCCAATTCATACATCTCCACCACCACCCAGATGGCCCTGCTAATAGCAAACTCAAATAATCAAGTTGGTCCAACACACTGTAATTACAGTGCATCAGAGCAGACATCCCACACCTCTACAGGCACCCAAGACTAAATTGTATTTAACCATCCTAGATCTTCTAATCTAAAGCAACTGTTCTTTTGACTGATAACAAATTTCTTTAAGTAAATCACAAATAAAATCAAGTGAAGACATTTCTTACACCATGAGCTTTTTTGAACCATGAATTTTTTCACAGGGGTTGGTGGTTGGTTTGGTTTGTAGGTACTGTAGCTAACCTGGGAGTGCGACACACCCTGGAAAAAGGGGGATTATCTTACCCTCCTTAACAGTGTGGGAGCTTTTGCTTTTCATCTTCATTTCAGTGGATCAGGGAGATGCGTATTGCTTTCTCATCATTTATGTAGCCTGGGTGTACATGGGTTTGTACTTCCCTCTCCATTTGAGGGAATTATTGACAGGGCAGTGTGCTGTAGAGGGACACAACAGCCCAGTGGCCACCTCCATCCAGTATAGAGTCAGGTCCAGTCAATCAATTACTTAACTTTATACAGATTTATTATTACAACAAAACCATTAAAGGGTAAGGACATAGATTTTATTTATACACACAGATACATACACACATATACATATATATACATACACACACAAATTTACAAAACAATAAACCCTAACACACACACCATCTAAAATACAGATGAGCAACAGAACAAACCAGACCAAAGAAGATTGATTGGGCAACCTTATAACTCTATTCATATACAAACTATTACTTCAGATTAGTTACATAAACTGTAAGGCACAGTCCACAAATATAAATCAGCAGTCCTTAAACTACCTGGGTGCCCTCCAGGGCAGGGGCCCCACTCTCAAGGTACCACTATAGGAAAGGAGATGGGGAGGGGGGAAGAAAGAGGATAGAAAGACGCCAAAGACTCGTATACTTCCCCGCTATCATCCAGGAGTGGCCCACGTGGTGCCCCTTCACAACCCCTGGGGGTCTCTCCCCTGTGGGGACTCTCTCTCCAGGGTAACTTACTACTCCACAGTCCTAGAGGGTTGCCTCTTGTTCTCCAGGTCAAGCTCTGTTTCCCTCCGGGTTTTCCTGCCACCTGACTCTACTGCTGCCGTCCTGGCTTAGGGCCACATGTACCACTGTGTGTAGTGGGTGCTTCGCCTTGTGCTAGGTGTTGGAGGCCTGAACAGCCTTGTGCAGCACCAGGACTTGGGTCTGTTCCTGGACCCTCTGGGCAGCATCATCTGCACTGAGCTGCTGCCCTGTGTCAGCAGCTGTAGACCTGAGTCACTTCAAGCAGCTCCTGGGGTCTCTCACCCTCCATGCAGTGTCTCCTGCACTGAGCTCCCAGCCTCGTTCGGGGGTTGAGGACCTGAGCCACCCCAGGGGCTCCAAAGATCCTGCTCTGTACACCGTCTTGTGCACCATGTCTGGCCACACACCAGAGGTTGCAGACCCAAGCCGCCTCACACAGCTCCCAGGATTTGGATGCCATGCTGTGCACTGACAGCCTAACCTCTGGAGCTGTGCCACACTCTCCACTGATAGAAGTCTTCAGGAGCTCTTCCTGGGCTACTGCTTCGCCCTGCTGAGCAGCTCTCCTCAGCTCTTCTAAGCCCCACTCTGTCTCTCTTCTCTGTGCCCAGCGCATCTGCCCCTTGTGTTGGGCACACAGCTCCTTTTATATACTCCAGGGCTCTGTCCCCCTGAAGTCTTCTAGACCTGACCATTTGCAGACTTCAATCAGGTCCAGGGAAGCTCTTCTCCCCCTCCCCTCAGGAAAGAGGGGTGATGTTATTTCTCTTGCTGCCTCCTAATTGGTAAATGGCCTCCACCAATCCAAACAGCAGGATCTCAAGCCTGGGGTTCAATCTAAGCTATGAAAGGTAAGCTTGCTACACTTGTTAACAGCTCCCTCCCTCCCCCTTGTGGTGGTGATATCTGAAAGTTAAGGAATGTTTAGGGAAGGCAGGCATTCACTAGTAGATTATAAACTTGTGTCAGAATTTGTTACACCATATCCCAGTTTGTTGAGTGGTTTAAATTTGTGCTTCCTCTTATTCTGAAGCCAGTTTGCTGAGAACTAATGACATGGCCCTAATGCTGCTATTTACAACAAAAACATTCAGAAATCTCTGATGTAATCCCATGAACTCTTGGGGAGTGAGAATTCAAATCAAAATGCTGTTATGAATGTGAAGAGGTCTGATTCAAATTTGTGGCACAATTGAACAAATTATTCCAACAGTCAAACTGCATCTCCTGTTTCTTTTGTTAAATTATTCCAACTCTTGTTCTTCTTGCAAATGTCTGTTAAGCATTTTAACAGTTCAGTGTTCGTAGAAGGTAAAGGACTGGTGGTACTTGGAGATTTAAAGGGTTTCTTTTGGTTCTTGTAAGTACTGTGGCCAGTTGCAACATGTAAACTCAATTAGCATTATTTACCAGTGATCTAGAAGCACTGCTCTAAAGATGTGTCTTTGTGTGGGAGCTGGAGAGAGGAGTGATACTTTTTCCACTGACATTTTATCTTCATCTTGGTGTTAATAAATTCTGACAAATAAATGCTCTGCAAATATGCTAATGAGATGTGGTCTGGGTGAGGCCCAGAGCAGTTAGGGTGTATTCTCCATCCAGTCCTGTATTTTAGGGATGTAACTAAAACAGAACATTGTACTGGATCCAAATCTGCCTTTAAGTGCTTTAAATCTTCATTACCTATTGACTTCCACAAGAGTCTCTCCCCTGCATAAGGAAGCCCTTACAAAATCCAAGTAATCAAGAACTAAGCTGTTAGGGTACAGAAATGCTAGGAGGTATAGTACATCCCAGATGATGACCAGAAAAGGATTGATGTACAACCCTACTATTAGTTCTATGCCTGTATAGGTCCAAGAATAACAAACACAGCTAGTTGAGCAGTGTGCCGGGGACCATGGGACCTAAACAGGGTTACATAGCTACTCTCTTGGGCAAACTCTGTGTGGCATCCAACCTGGACCATGAAGACCAAATATAGAGAGCCTTTCAGCAGCACATTGGGGAGCACTGGCACCTATGCTGTTATCCTTCATGCTTCTCTTACTGGGATATTGAATAATGAAGATGAATCTACATTGGCTATCTGTGCTAAGAGTAAAGGTCATCTAGGACTACAGTCGAAGGCAGCTGAAGTTAAATGTCTGGTTCTGCATCTTGAAATCATTCATTTCACTACATAGTCCATGTACACTGTGTGGCCTCATTTATATGTAGGGGTCTACCTAAAGCAAGGAGGAATGGAGTTGATTTTGTGGGCAAATTGCAGGGCCAGCCACCATTTTCACAGGTTTATTACTGTGGTGGGGCACTGCTGGTGCCTGCCACTTTAAGAGCAGAGCCAAGCATCCAGCAGGTGCTTGACTGTGGTGGCCATTTTAGATCTTTGGCCTAAAGGGGGCAGTTTGCTGCTGGCAGTTCAGGCAGTAACATCACCTGGCTGCAAGGCTCCATAATACCATGGAGGTAAGGGGAGGAGCTGTAGGGGATGGCTAGGAGGCTCCTGGTTCTGGGCATGACCTAAAACTGCACCCTACCAGGAGTGGGTGGTCTGGTGCGGCTCTCAGTGGTGCAGAAGCCCCCAGGAAATACCAGGCCAGTTATCACCGCAGTGAAAGATGGGTAGGGGCACCTTAACCCTAGCCCTCATCTTCAGGTGAGTCATGTACCATCAGAGAGGTAGCTGGGGCCAGGCACGGCTGTGGTTGCCTGATCCCTGAGGGGTGCAAGACCCCAAGGAGCAACAGTGGGGGCCAGGCACGGCTGCAGCCACCTGAGCCCTGTGGGGTGCAAGACCCTGAGGAGTAAGAGTGGGGACCAGGCATGGCTGAAGCTCCCTGAGCCCTGTGGGGTGCAAGAACCTGAGGAGTAAGAGTGGGGACCAGGCATGGCTGAAGCTCCCTGAGCCCTGTGGAGTGTAGGACCCTGAGGAAAGGTAGTTGGGGCCAGACATGGCTATGGCCACTTGAACCAATGGGGGAGGGAAGCCCCATGACCCCCAGTGAAGGGGGTGGTGTGGAGCCCCCAGTGAGGGGAGTAGGCCTAGGTATGTCTCCGGATGCCTGAGGCTGTAGTTTGGGCCAGAGGCCGAGTAAGGGGGCTCAGTCTGAGAGAGATGGGTGAGTCCTGACCTTGGTAAGTCCTTCACTGCTGGGCAGCTGACTGTGGGTCAAAAGCAAGACTCATAGTTGAGCACAATGACCTGCTACTCTGGGGGGGAGTGAGAGTCCCCATGAGACCATGGAGCACCAGTCGTGGTGTGGATTAAGAATGCCCTGGGAAAGGGTGACCCCAGAAAAGGGGGTGAAGATGAGGAACCCCAGGGGGGGAGAAGAACCAGAGGGAGGGCTGAGAGCCCGGAGTATGTCATTGTATAGAGTTGCCCTGGAAGGGGCCAGAGCAAGCTTAGATCCAGTCAGGTATTTGGCTGGCCACTACCCTGGTGAGGGTCGGGGGACAGGCTCAAAAGATGGTATGTCTGCCACCCAAGATAGGAACTAGGTAAAGCCTATGGCGTAAGGGGCCCGCTCCAAGAGCAAGGCAGTATAAGTTGTTGATGCGAGAAAGAGACCCTGTGAGAGGGTGGAATGTGAGGCCCTAGTGAGAGGAGGGTGGTATGTGAGTGTGTCTGAGACCTGACAATGAGGCCTAAGCTTGGGCTGGGTGTGGGCCGGGAGCACTGTGTCATCTGGATGCCATCTGCAAGGCTTGGGCTGCAGTGTAGGGGAGGAATGGAGCTGCAAATGGTGCCCCTGGCATTGGGGCAAGAATGGGCAGCATCCCACCTTAATTAATATCATAATTATTTAACAACAAGGCATGGCAGGAGAGACAGGTGGGTGGCGTGCCCAAAGGCAAGTGGGGAAACTAGCACTGTGGCTAGTTGGGGAGCCCCACTTTGCCACAATCACCATGCTCTCCTAATGTGTCTGATTAGCCTAGGGCCCCTGATGGCCCTGCCTCTCACTGCTGACTGGCTGAGAGAGCTGTCTATCACGTTTCCCTGCCCCTTACTGCTCATTGGTGAATAGGGGAAGGGCCACATGACAGGCAGCCCTCTAAGCCAATCAGTGGCAAGGGGTAGGCAGATCCCCCTTCCCCAGGCAGGCTGCAGTGGCCATGAGGACTGCTGGCTCCCACTGGAGAGTCAGGATTTTATTTTTAGTATGTTGGGTTTTTTTCCTGTGAGTTTTGTGGACATGGCCCAATTTTGAGATTCTCACAAAACCCATGAAATTGCTATTTGAGTAGGTCCCTAGTTATATGTATGGTATTTTAGAAACAAAAAAAGAACTCATGAGTTTTTGGCCCCTAGGAGCTGCCTGGAGTTAAGGTGGAATTGCTGACTTTTATAGTGATTGATGAATAGGGTTGTTAGACCCTGACTACATATGGCGCCCAACAACTAGAGAGATGATGATCCAATTGCTCATGTATCCTGTTACTCATTAGCCAGAGCAAGCAGGGAGCAAACACCAGCACACACTGCTTGCAACAGCTTTATTCAGAATGGAGACAGCTTCAGACTAGCTCTCAAAAAACCAACAAACAGGGAAGCCGCCCTGAACATTAGTTCTTCCCACATTTAATAGACTGTAGCAGGGCACCAGGGTGCCTGCTACTAGATAATGTTGTGTTGCAGGGCATTAAGGAGCCTGCTACTGATAATGGTGATATAGGCTTAGCTGCCACTCAATAGGGCAGCACAGGTGTGAGTTGCCAAAGCAACTAATTGGGTCAGCTGACGGCCAGGGGGCAGGGCCTGGCCTTCATAAACAGAGAAGGCTGAGGCCAGAGCCAGTTCCCCTCTGGCAGCCTGGACAGCAGGAAGCTCTGCTGTAAAGCAGAGCACAGCAGAGCAGCCCGACCACCTGAGCATGGGCATTATGATATGCGGTGGAGAGAACCCTGACAGGGAGATGGAGAGTAGCCAGGGTGGCGTTGAATGGAGGTTATAGCCAGGAGGCTTATTCTGTATTTCAGCTGGCAGGCTTATGGTCTTGAGTTTCTGTTTGGGTTGTTTGAGCAACACCGGAGGACCGGGCAAGGCTGTAGGGGTGGAGGAGGCCTCAAGGGAGCTCCCCGTAGAGGGGGAGTTCCTAGCACCCCAGAGGGTGCCGTGTTGTGGGGGTGTCCCGACCCCAGCCCAGTGTGGGCAGCTTCGGGAAGAGCTCGGTATAGGCAGAAGCCCAGTGGGGCTTGGGCCCAGGAAGGCAGGTCTGAGCTAGTGGGGTATTCCGACCCCAGCCCAACAGGGGCGATACCGGGACGAGCCCCAATTGGGAACCTCAATTGGGAAGAGCCCCAGTGAGGTGTAGGCCCGAGAAGGCGGGTCTGGGGGCCAGGTGAGGCTAAGGCTGCCTGAGCCCCAACCTTGGGAAGCCCGAGTCGGGCATAGAAGGCCCCAGCGCAGGCGGGCTCCAGTGCAGGCGAGCGTGGGAAGTGCGAGCAAGGCCCCGGTGAGGGCAAGGAGCGCGTGAGCGCGAGAAGCGTGAGTGAAGCCTCAGTGAGGGCAGGACAGTGAGAAGCGTGGGAGACAAGGCCCGAGTGTGCGTGAGACCGTGGGAAGCATGAGGCACAGGCCTGAGTGCAGGTGACCGCGGGACGTATGGGAGGCAGGCCCGAGTCGGACACTGCCTGTAATTGAGAAGTCCCGAGAGGGGAGTAAGCCCATTGAGAAGCCCGGTGAGGGCGCAGTCGGAAAGGAGCCCTGGGAGCAGGCGCGTGCGGAGAGGAACTCCGAGGAGCAGGCACATGCGGCGAGGAGCCCAGGAGAGGGCGCGTATATTAAGCAGGCCTGGGAGAGGGGGCGAGTATATCGAGTAGGCCCCGAGAAGGAGTGCGCATATCAAGTAGGCCCCGGGAGAGGACCAGCACAGGAAATAGAACAGAATCCCAGTATAGCAAGACCAGTCCCGTGCCAAGGAGGGCAGGAAGGCAGCCTCCCATTAATAATAATAAGATCAAAGACGTGGCGGGCGAGATAGAGGGTGCATTCATGACCCAGGTTGGCACAGTAGGCAGGGGCGCTAGGGGAGGTCACAGCACCCCTAGGGACCGTCCTGCCACAGATACCTTGGTTCATACTTATTAACATTTACTCCGCCTATGTCCCTCCTTCAGTTCCACCCATTTCTCCTCCCATCTCAGGCTCCACCTCTGTTTACTGTTGGCTTTCTTAGCATGGTATTGCCTATGCATTTCATTTATTTACATACCTCTCTTCTAAGAGCGCATGCGTAAGGCTTTGACCCCTGTTTTCTTCCGGTTAATTGTGGTTTCTTGCTGGTTCTTTCTAGTTTCTTACTGACTTCAGCACCATCTCCAAGGCTGTACTTCTGTTTTGTCCCTTAACGATAGCCATTGGTCTGCATCCTATTTTTACACAACACATCATGCACTTTGAACCCTATCCTTTTGTTAAGAATCTGCTTACTTTAGGAGCAATTTAGTTGAGCTTCTGACCTATTTGACTAGAAAAACAGATGGGGACCAGAAGGCTGATACTGCTTATTTCAGTTACATGGTCTGAGATAAAGAATTCTAAGTTTATTTTTCTTTCTGAGAAACCAGAAGCTGGTAACTATTTCTATAAGCACAATGTTTCATTGTTCTTTAAGTAAACAGCCTGTATGTCTGTGCATGCGTTAACGATCAGTGATTTACTGTCCAAGGTCGTATTTTTTTCCCCCTCTTTCTCTGTCTTAAGTATAAATATGCTTGTAAACTTAGAGAGTGTGAGAAATCCTTTGAAACAGACAAGTGGGTGATTCCCCTTGCTGTATGGAATTCTCCCTGTGATCACAGTATAGCCCTAAATAAAGAAAAGCTGGCTCTGTCAGTTCTGATTCAACCACAACGCGAAGTTTGATTTCTTCCACATTACTTAAACATTAGCAAAGTTAGTTACTTTTAATATATCATCCAGCCTCGTGACCAGCAGCTTTTGCTGAGATATGGGGAAAAAGCCTTCATTCAGTTGCAAACTCAGTGCTCCCCAAAATCCATATCACTACCTAAATAAGGGGGACCGCATTTCCTGAGACCCCCACCTTTGCTGTCTAACATACTTGACTGTCTCTGAGCTCCATGCCCATCTAAGTGTGCTGGAGAGTCCCAGAGGAAAATGTAGGTGGGGGTTAAGCATTGTGGGATTCTGGGAACTGACAACCCCTTATTGCGCCTCCTGGTGGGAGATTGTCACTATCACTGCATTCCTGCTGAACAATGGACAAAAGGTCCATAGTGAAGATCAACAGTGAAGCGGGTGACTCTCCTTACTCAAGACACTGGAGACTGCTTTGAGGCTCGGAAGAAGGTTAGTGCTGTCCTGGTGGACCTTACTGCTGCATACAACACAGTCTGGCTCCATGGCCTCTACTACTAGCTCCTCCAAATGATACCTGACAAAATGATTGTCAACTTTATTATGCTGATGCTTCAGAACTACAGTTTCACTCTCAAGACCATTGATTGGCAAGAAAGCAACCCTAGGAGTCTGAAGAACAGTGTCTGACAAGGTTTGGTACTTCCTCCCTTGCTTTTCAATATGTACGTTGTTGACCCAGGCCAAGACGTATGGCTGTGCCAAAAACCTGGCTCTCGCTAAATCAAGCAAGCAGTGGGAAGCCACTGAATCCACTTTGAGATCAGACATGAACGCTCTTGCTGATGTTTTACTTCCATAAATGGCATCTCCAGCTCCAGTAAATTTTATGTATATAATAGCACAAGTTTTCATGCCTTACTAAAACAGGGGCAACAGCTTTCCATCTAAATAAGCAAAGAAAGAAATAAAAGTCAAAATTGGTGACCAGATACTTGGACCAGATTCGACCCTTACCTACCACCAACATCTGGAAGGAAGCCAGGGTTAGGGTAGCAGCAGAGGAGCTCTTATCTGTCACCTTGCTGGCACTACCCGGGGTGCAAGTTTCCAAACACTTCACAACTCTGTTTTAGGGCTGTTGGCTGTAGCCATGTTGATCTAAAGGCATAGACAAACAAGGTTCTTTAGGTAAATGTGATATCTTTAATTAGACCAACTAAACAGTTGGAAAATTTATTCTTTGCAAGCTTTCAGGTACAAACATTTACCTAAAGAACCTTGTCTGCCTAAAAGCTCTGCTTTGGCACTTGCCTTTTCTCCTGCTGAGTACTGGGCACTAGTATGGGATCAGAGCACGTGAACTAAATTATTGGATTCCAGCCTTAACAGTGTCATGAGGACCATTACCAAATGCCTTATGAAAACCCCAGTTGACTGCTTACCAGCCCTCTCAGTCATTTCCACCCCCCACCACCCCACCAACATCCAGAGACAAGCTGCTACCCTGGCCCTAGGCCTCAAAGCCCAAGATCCAGATAGTTCTTTGCACTCCAGCCTAGCAGCCAGAAGCCAGAAAACCAACTGCTGCCTGAAGTCTCAGAACCCATTCTCCACTCAGGCCAATACGCTCATCGAATCTGCAGATGGCATGTTACCTACAGCAGTGGTTCTCAAACTTTTTTGCACCAGGACCCATTTGTAAATATTGGTAGCCAGTTCTGACCTAGTAAATAGCTTAAGCAGAAAACACAGAAATATTTTGGCCCCAAAGAATTTATTAAACACTACAAGTTAAAGCATCTCAACAGTCTTCATTTTAAAGACAGAAATCAACATCAACAGGAAAACATTAACAGCAATATCAATACAAGGCCCTCCATAGTCCCAAGTGACATTCATCATTACACAGTTTGAAAAAATACCGTAAGCTGGTCACTAAAAAGTTAAATATTACTGGAAACTATAACAAAATATAATCAACTGTGGTACTTGTGCTTTGTTGTATAATAAATCCTATTAATCAGGTTCCATTTAATGAGAAACCTGAGCTTGCTTCCCTTTGTGTTTATTGAAATTAGGTATAACTGGCATCAGCACATCTCGAAGGTCATGCTCAAAATTCAGTCTGTTCCTGCTTTTATTCTTCAGCTGAGTCAAGACAGAGAATCCAGTTTCACATAAGTATGTTTTACTGAAAGGCAAAATGACCCTAATATCATGACAAACAACAGCAGGATTTTCTTCAGCAGCACTGCACCAAAAGTAGGTAAGGCTTATCTTAGTAGTCTTTTTCTGCAGACTGTGATTGCAAGATAACTCAACCAGCTGAGATTTTTCCTCCATAAGTAGATGAACGTTTTCTAATATAACTTCAAATGGATCCAGCATCAGTTCTTTGCCCTTGAGTTGCTTATCTGGAAGGTAATCACAGAATCTTGTGCATAAGCTAGTTAAATGATTACTGATTGTTTTCTTCAGTGCTTCTTGGGTAGCGGAACCTTTCCAATTTTTGCTTTCTAGAAACACATTATGAAACATGTCCATCCTATCATTTGAAACTTGTTTGTTCCATAGAGAAAGGGTTGGGGGTTTTTTGTTTTATTTTTTTTAATGCAGCAATTTTGTCAGTTTGCTCAAAGTGATTGTGCCCTCTGGCTTGGTAAGACAGATTCATATCATTCAGCTGATCAAATATATCTGCTAGGTATGCAACATGAGCAAGCCATGTGTCATTATTGAAATGCTCTGCCAGGTGTGACTTATTCCATTCAAGACAAGCTGCCAACTCACTTCTAAGTTTGTATAAGCGAGGTAACACTTTGCCACAGGACAGCCAATGAACCCCAGCATGGTAAAGCAGATGTGCAGCTCACTTCCCATTTCCTGACAGAAAACTTGAACGCGCTGTGCATTCTTGGGATTTTGTTTGATGTAATTCACAATTTTGACAACATCTTTCAGGGTTTCGTGGAGGTCGGGTACCATGTCTTTAGCTGCTAATGCCTCCCTGTGCAGAAAACAGTGGTCCTACGTTGCACTGGGTGTTTTGAAAGGACTCTTTGAACAACTTGAATGTTTCCCCATCGCTGCAGCAGCCCCATCAGTTGAAACACCAACACACTTAAACCAGCTCAATCCTACCAACTCCAAGTCATTACCCAGTGCAATTAATATATCATCAGCAGTAGTAGAAGTAGGCAAACCTGTGCTAAAAAAGTACTGTTCATGAAAATCACCTTCCTATGCATGCCACACATAAACCAGCAAGATAACACAATTTGACAGATTTGCAGATTCATCTGATTGTAAAGCAAAATAGTTGCTTACTAAAAGACAATCAGTTGCTTGCACTTTGATGTATTTTGAGATATCATATACTCCTCTATATTGTATTGTTGGAGAGAGGGATTGTTTTTAATTTTTTTGGAGCTGACTCTTCCAACCACTTGGTGCACCTGTCAATAGCAGCAGGTAAAATTAACTCTGCCAGCATTTGAGCTTTTTTATATTTTGCAGTGTGCAAAGAGGTAAGAGGCACTCAGTGCTTGCTCCTGAACACACGTTCAAGTCTTTTTTGTGATGTTTCCAAATCTTTGCTCTTTTTTTTAAATAAAAGTCAAGAGGCTGGTCTTTATAGCTAGGGTGTTTTGTCTCCAAATGCCTACATAACTTTGATTTTAGGCTTTCATTTGCCAACAATCCACTGCATATAACATACTGAGGCCTGTGTTTACCCTTTTGGTCCTCAATCAATTAAAATCTAAACTTTAAGCAGGGTCATACCTACAATTAATTTTCTTCTTGGGTTCTGATGAATTCCTAGTATCACTGCTACTTGTGGTTGCAATAAGACACTTTAAAAATGTGTCTATTTCATGGACTAAAGTAAAGACTTGCTCTTTGTGATTAATATGAAAACTCTTTTCCTGTAACTCTTAGCGCCTTTTATATTAATACTGTAATGTTGCATTTGCTTCACTAATTGGTGGCACATGCACATTTTAATAACTCTATTAGCAGAGATCCTGTCTTTTTCTGTTTAAAATATTACGAATTTGCTGATTTAAAAAAACAAAAAACCCCAAACTATCTGCATTTTTCTGTGATTAAAATGAAATGCCACTACATACATATGTGTGGATTTAACATGGTGTTTTATTTATATATTTACAATTTTTAAGTAATTTGGAAGCCTATCAGTGCTTCAATCACTATAATAAATTCTAAATAGCTATATATTGTAGTGTTAAATTTTTGGGGTTTTTTATCATGGAAAATCAGACCTTCCCCTGCCAGTATCGCTCACCAGGATGCAGGTCCAGCTTCAGCTGTTCCCCAGCTGCATTGAGGCAAAGAGCAACCTTGATATGCCTATGCCTTGCCCATGGCTTTGCTGGAACCCCTCATCCCCAAGGCACAGCCCCCTGGTCCTGCTGGTGCCTCTCACCTCCAAGCCACAGCCCCCCGCCCCCCAGGCCATGCTGGTGCCCCTCACTCACAATCTGCAGTCCCCTGCTCCCCCAGCCCTACTGGAGGGGGCCCCCAGCTACCTCCGTCTCGCTTGGGCCAGAGCATGAGCAGTGGGCGCAGGCTCCTGCATGTTGGGCACCGGCCCTGTGCTGCTAGGCCAGGCACGCAGATCCCCACTGTGAAGGGCTGCCCCTGCCTTGTTGCCCTACTGAAGGGCCAGGTGCCTTCTCACTCTTCCCTGCCACAGCCCTGTGCCTGGCCATTGTCCCCAGTGCAGACAGGCACACACGCACGCCCAACCCAGCACTCCGGACAGTCCCCTAGATTTCCATTGCCCGCTCCCCATACTTATCTGTGTCCAGAGGTTGGGGCTGCTTCCATGATCTGGCCTCGCTGCGTTGGCCACGTACATCTGCATGTGCAGGCACACATGTGCGCACTTTCTCTAATCATCCCAAGCAGCCAGTTGCAGGCTGAAATGCTGGCAGCCTGCAAGGGGAAATCTGTGCTTTCATAGGTTTTTCTGGGAATCCTTTCAAATATTCTTGCAACCCACTTTTGTGTCGCGACCCACTGATTGAGAAACCTTGACCTACAGCATGGACCTCCCATCAGTGGAGTAGGAAATATGCTGCACAAAATGGTGGCTAAAGAACTTTATCCACAACACTAGCTTCCACCCCTCTGGGTGGCAGCTGCCCTGTGGGACTGGACTGCTCTTAACCAGCTCAGAATGGGAACTGCATGGTTTAAAGCAAGCATACGCTTTTGGGGCATCTCCAGTGATGCTGGCTGTAGCTGTGGTGCTCAAGCTCAGATGGCTGACGACATAATCTATGAATGCCCTTACCACCCTCCTTCCGGCACCCAAGGTCTTACTGACATTGATCATTCTACCTGTTGCTGGCTTTCTGGCTCTCATGATTCCAACATATGAGTGTGATGACACTTGCTTCATCATCATTGTCATCATCATCACTGGACAAATGCATCTATTTGACCTAGTCAACAGGACACCTGAAGAAATATTTAAAATCAGACTGTTCTGACAAAAATGGTCACCCTATTACTAATACATGTTCCTAGAATTTTCACTTTCCAAGTCAGGGTAGAGAAAATAGTATTTTTCTTCACTGTTTCTTAGTCATATTTTCATATCATGCAAATATGCTGCCATCTACAGGATAGCGATTAACATTTCTTGGAAGTTTTGGCAATATTTAATTTTACTTTATGACTGGTTACCCTAAATCCTTGTTACCCTGAAACAAAGATGTTTCCTTGCAAAAATGCTTTTCTTCACCAGGTTGTAAGAGCAACGTGGGTGCTTCTCAATAACTTCAGAATTTCATCTTTAAGTCTTTAAACATCAGTAGTACTTTATTTTTTGCTTACAGGGCATCCCTGCTTTCTACATATTTTGGTATCTAGCTCACATTAGTATTTTCTCTGACTTTTCTTTCTTTATATACAAACACACAGCTGATTTTGTGGAGTTGTTATGAACTTTAATGAAAAACTCTTATTATGTAAGCAGCAAAGTGTGTTTGTAATTTTTTTTTAAGTTTGTGCTTATTCTTGTTCTTTTCTGCAAAGTTTTGGCTCTGCAGTATTCTGTAACAAACAGTGAACTATGTATAAAATTTCTCCTCTTTCTTTTTCAATTACAATGTCCTCACTGTTAAAGAAAACTGGGTTTTGACTATACACCTGTGTATGTCCTGGATACCTTGTGAATTCATTTAATGTATATTGTCCTGTTCTGTATAAATATGGTGTAATTTTTAAAAAATAATTTTGCTATTATATATATCTATTGTTACATGCATTTCATTTAAAATACAGATACATTAAGAAAGAAGAGGGAGGTCTGATATACCTGTATGGCACTGGATGATTTGTTTATTTACTTCTAAATATCCTAATCCCACTGTAAAGAAAGGAAGAACAATTGTACAGCATGCTGCAATACCCAAATGAATGCTCTCAAGTGACTGGCTGACTTGCTACTGGACAGCACAGAAAGAAAGAGGAGTGGAGGAGTTAAAGAGGAAAACAGTGGGTGGCCTGATGACTCAGTTAAGAAATTAGTTACTCATCCATAGGTGAGGGAAGTGGGCTGGAGGGAGATAACAGGCTACTTAAACACCTACCCGGGTATGATTTATTGATTTATGGATATATTTTTTTAATATTTTGACATGTTATTTCATAAAGCTTTTAACAGTATACTATCATTATTAAATTGTCTGCCACCACATGCCTAATATTGTGCAATCGTGAAAATTTAAACTGATAAAAATCAAATAAATGCTTAAAAATAAACATTGATTTTAGCTGCCAAAATTATTAAAAAATAAAAATCTAATTCTGCCAAGCCTAGCTATAATGTATTAAAAAGGAAGAGACAATTTTTGCCTCTTGGACATTTCCTGGAGCATCACAAATACAACAACTGTCTATCCCTACTTAAAAAAGGAAAAGTGTTACTGTACAACAGTGATTCTCAACCAGGGTGCAACAGCATTGTGGGCCCTTAAAATCCTTTCAAAGGTGCCATGGGCTGCCACGTGATATTAGCACTGTTAGATATGCAAACATGATTCCCAAGATAAACCCAGAAATTTCAAACAGGAATCCAGGGGTGTAGGTCGTAGCTGTGTTGGTCTAAGGTCATAGGCAGACAAGGTTCTTTGGGTAAATCCGATATCTTTTATTAAACCAACTCAGATAGTTGGAAAAATTCTTCTAAGCAAGCTTTTGGGTACAAATGCCCTTTGTCAGACTGAGAAAGCATCTGTAGATGGGCTGGGCTCTTCCTGGATGGAGTGGTAAAGCAGCCAGAGGCCAGTATGTATGCAAGAAAGTCAGTCAGTAAAAATGCAAATTGAGGTGGTCAGTAGGTGAGAGAGAGGTGAGGGGTGGGGAGGGGGAATTAATGTAGCTGTAGTCAAAGGATGAGAGACAGGAGCATGGGGGGAAGGGAATGAGAATGTTAAAAAGTGGAGGGTTTACCTGGGGAGTCAGATGTTAGGCAGGTTATAATGCGTCATAAATCCAATGTCTATATTTAGTCCATGATTTTTTTTATATCCAGTAGACTGATGAAGTAGAGTTCATAGGCTTGTCTGTGAAAGGTATTTTGTAAATTCCCTCTGAGGATTAGAACTGAGAGATTGAAGAGAGAGTGGTTTTCTTGTGAGAAATGTGCACCCACAGGTAACTGAATATTCTTGTATTTGATAGATTTACAGCATGTGTTCATTCTGGTGCAGAGTTGTTGTTTGGTTTCTCCTACATGTTTTCCATGAGGGCATTTGGTTCACTGGATAAAATATATTACATTTGTGGAGGTAAAGGTGTTAGATCTAGGAATGGTGATGGTTCTGTTGTGGGGGGTAGTAATTGTGGGGGTGCTAGAGATCTGTTGGCAGGTTTTACATTTCTTGTCCTGACATGGTCTGAGTCTGTTTGGTGTGTTTTGAACTATAGCAAGTTTGCTTCTGGTGATGAGGTTGGTGAGGTTCGGTGCTTGTTTAAAGGATAGAATGGGTAGTTCTGGGAAGATCTCTGAGAACTGGGACTCCTTCTAGAATCCATAGTGTTAAAAACATTCTGCCCTGCTGTGGTCTTTCTCAGTTCTTTACAACAGAATTACTCTACTATGTTTCTATGTTCAAAAAAATTGAGTGAAAAGTAAGACCCAGCACTTTCCAACAGGTGCTTTGAATTAAAAAAAGGTGTTGCATCAAAGAGCCAACATGAGGTCTTGATCATTCAGATTTATTAAATGGAAAGTAAAGATCTGATATGAGTTCAGTGATCACCCCCAAGGTAATGCACACGCAGATGCACAGCTGCTGCAGCAACAGTGGAGTGAGTACTGATGTTGATTATTACCTATCCGAGGTACTGCGGGTCTGCTGCTGATGGCCAGTCAAAGCTTCTCCAAGGTGGTGTTATCTCCAGAAGGGGGTCACCAGCTTTGTCCTTTTGGTATGGTAGGTTGGGTACTGGATAAAAGGGGTGCCACCAGGACTCACTTTTCACTGCCCTTTATACCTGTATGGCAGACTTCTGTAGTGCCCTAGTGATCAGCTGCCCAGTCAGGTGGAGCAGGTCACTTCATGCCTTCTGGCACGTAGGTAGCAATCCTGTTCTCAGTTCTGTCAGTTCATGATTAACAGTCTGCAATGTTGATCTCATTAGCTTGCAGTTAAAGGAAATCCCCTTTGTCTGCAGCAAGTGCTATCAATTCTCATTCATACTTTTCTTCATACTTCCATTCCTGTGTGGTCAGCTAAGGTGTGAGTAGTCTTACAGAGAATACAGTATTTGCAAACTATAATTTAATAATACAGAACAAGCTTAAAAGACAGTGTAATGCAAAGCATGGTATATCACTTATAAATTTAAAACATAACAAAAAAACCCACAAAATACAATTTATACAGCTCCAATTTATTACATAATGCATAGTACAATTTTATATTAACCACTTCAGACCAAAAAGTGGAGGAGGGAGAAAGAAAAAAAGAGAAAAATCCAAAACTAAAACAGAAAAGAAATCCAAGACTATTCCATTATGCCACTGCTGTTCATGGGCAAAAAAAGAGTTAAATTTGGTTACAACTATATGAAAAGCAGCATGTCTTGGATGCCATCAGCAACAAGGAAATCCAAACTTACATGTTACCAATTGCAGTGGTCTGATAAAGCTTAGTATAAGGCAGGGTAGATTCAGGGAAATTAAAGTAGATTATATATATAGCACAAGTTTTCATAAGCTGACACTCACTTCATCAGATGGCTTTGACAACACCTGATGAAGTGAGCTTCTACTCTCAGAATGAAAGGCGGACACTGCTGCATTGTCCTGGACACCGACCACCTATGAGAAATCTAAGAGGCAGAGGGTTATTAGGCTTCCTCAGAAAGCCAGGGCCTTTCGTGTGTTATTTCTGTTAGAGGTGGATTTTGAAGTCAGGGATATACATAGAGCTACAGCCTGCCCTCATATACCCTATAAATACACCGAGGCTCCAATAAAGTTCAAAAGTATATTAGAAATTCATGATCACAACAAAAACAATATTAACAGTAGGAAATGAACTATATACCCTGGTTAACTGAAATGCAGCATAAACAGAGCTGCCAGGGGGCAGCCAAGGGCCTTCACAGGCTCCCTGAGCTGGAGTGCCAGCCAGGCCCTTGCTGCTTTCCCTCAGAGGGACAGAGAGTGAGGGAAGGGTGATAATTACCAGTCCAATGGATGACTGAGGTCCTGATCCAATAATACTTTTTCAGGTAAGTATCCAATTATAATCCAATCTGATAGGTCACCCCTCTCTCTATCACTGCTACAGTCACTGCTCAAATGCCTCAGGTATGATCACCAATCAAGTAAGCTCACACACCATTCAAACCTCAAGTACTCTCAAACCTCCGTATTCCATTCGTGCACTGAATCACTCCTCAGGATTTCTTAAATACTTGCCAAAATCACACCATGTGTCAGTCATTCTTCTCACCAGTCATAGTCCTGTGCACACGACACCCTACTAGCGTGCTCCCGGCATTCAGGTGTAGCACACGGTGCTCTACTGGACCACGCAAGCTACTGTGCCGGCTCCCAGATGTAAGTGGGTCACTGACATCGTCAAGGTGGAAAGTCCAGCTATTCTAGAACCTGCCCACCTCTAATCAGTGCACACATGCTCAGGAGGGATCTCATGCTGTGGACCACATCCAACAGAAAGCTTGTGCTATGCTCGTGCACACGTGTATATGTAATCTATACTATTACGTGTACTAAGTGCCATCTCCATTAGTAAGTATGAAGCCTCACTGCGACAGATGAAATCGTTCAGAGAGGGAGTTGGGTGAGAGAACCGAGTTCACCAATGTGTGTGCATGGGTGAGGTGCTGCATGCTGGCCAGGCTTACATGCAGCGTTACCCTTCAGGCCATTACAGTCCTGAATGTTTTAGCAGGGCATAGCCATATCGGTTAGTTCTGGACTCTCGAGTCCTACTATATATAAGCCACATTCGGCTATTCGCACCCTTTAGTATTGTCTGTCAGTTTGTCATTCAATGCAACAAAGACAAGAAGTCAAGTACGATATGTGACAAAAATACGGAGTAGGAATGAGAGGACATGACAGCAACGCACAGCTGCTTATTGCGTTCCAGATCTCAACATAACATTGGGAACTCAGCAGAATTTCAATGTGTGCAAGAGGAAATGATCGCCTATGATCCCAATATAGCAGTGAGAAAAGCAGCCAGGATCCACAAAAGAAACACCAGCAACATAAAACCACACCTAATGGACGAACACCGAGCCTTACAATGACAGCAACAACGACAGCAAGAGGAATGACAACGTGCAAAAAACTCAACAGCCTATGCAGAGCAGAATGTATCGTATCAGCGCTGCCAATGTGCAAGACAATTGGAGGGGGAACGTGAACGAAATGCATCCTATCAACATCAGCGACGTTCAAGACAGCACAGGAACGTCAACAGGAGCAGCAGCGAACTGCATAGGCAATGAGAAGACAGTGTGCTCTGCTTGATGAGGCAACACAACATCAGCAGCAACAGCAAGCTGCAGAAGCCAGACGATGTCAGTATAGAGCGCAAGATGAATCAACTCACATTCTGCAGCGGGAGCAGCGAGCTGCACGTGAACGTGCCTGCTTCAGCCAACTTAGTGATCAGGAGCAACTGGAAATATGACAACACCGTGCTGAGGCAGCAAGAAGTCGCCGAGCTGAAAAGAAGACTTCAGAAACTGTGAGGGTCTCATGCACACAGCTGAAATACTTGCTGGGCATCATGAAGTTGATCCTGTAGCACTTGCAGGATGCAATCATTGCAGTGCATATCTTTGGGCACAGGAGCACACAGACTTCAATTTGTTGTTGGCAGGGACAGCTGAACCTAACTTTATGGAAGATACCTTCTGTAGGGACCCCACAGTACAAACTACATACACTCTGGGCAGATCCAGGGCAAACCCAGTAACAAAACCAGAAATGTTGTATATATGGAAATGTTGTAAAGTTCTTACAGTAAGGAAGTGTGATATGTTTCAGGATTTCGTGTACACGGAAGTGTTGCGAAGCTACTGAAGTTCAATAAAATGTGATCTCAAGCATGTCGCACTAGGTTGGAGAAGCCCAGGCATGGCCGGGCTGGTGGGGTAGGCACCGACAAGGGCGCAGCTTGAGTTATACCAAACTTTTTATTTCTACTTAACAAAATGCACAAAACACTTTGCTACTACTACTTCCCATGCTAATCTCAACGACTTACATATATAAACTATTAAAACAAATACAAACAGTTAACAATGGGGAATTGTGTCTGTTGGGTCACGAGGTTCAGGCCAAGGCCCCTTGCGTTCAAAACCACGAGTGGTCTTGGTGCGGCTGGCCAGGGCCCTAGTCTCAGACCTGGTCAACAGCTCATAGATTTCTTATGGTTGGTCCAATGGGTCACGAGGTTCAAACTAAACTCCCTTGCATTCAAAACTACCCTGTGAGTAGTCTTGGGGCGGCTGAGTTTAGTTCTAGTCCCAGACCTGGTCAGCAGCTCACAGATTTCAAGAGGCTATTTAACAGTTAGGCTTGCATGCTTACCGCAAAGGCAAACAGGAGCGGCTTCATGGCTGGGGAACGCTAGTCACTTCACGGAGGCCTCAAAAACCGACCCGAGATGGCGCTTGGGGAGAGGCGGCCCTGGCCGGTGATCAGTCCGCAGGCCCTTTGATGCTTGAAGTTTTGTTCCAAACTTCCCACATCAGGGCTTTTCCCGTGACTGCTTTTGTACTGTTAGGCTGTAGCATTTTATTTCCAGCGACCAATCAGTCGTTTTTTTTCTCAGCAATTTGTTCCCAGTGACCAATTGTGTGCCACATCAAAACTTTGGGCTGCAGTGTTTTGTTTCGACTCACACCAGCTATTATTACCTTGCTTTTGTTTGTCAGGCAGTTTCGAGGCGAGTGATCTTCTGCTATGTGAGGGTAGCAGACGCCGCTTGTCCAGAGACCTTTACGTCGAGGCCTAGCACACTACCGACTTATAATGCAGCCTGGCCATTCATCCAAGTGTGTCCGTGACAAAGCAAAAATTGACTCATTGGATCTTCATGCAAGCAATACTGCATGGGGCATCTAGTGTAGGTATATAATATACACATACAGTTACTGTAACAGGGAGCTAGAGGTTTCTGTTACTTTAAGAGGAGAGTGCAGCAAGCCAAGCTTAAGGTTTGGGCAAGCAACTGAGCAAAAGCAAACTGCAGTACAATAAGCAGCCAAGAGGCAGATCTCCAGGTAACTAACGGCTGCAAGCAGCCAGGTTAGCCTGCAGCAGAAGTGAGCAGACTCATGGCTAACCAACCCTAACCCTGTGTGTGGCTGGAAAGTCACATGATTGGCAGAGGTGGTGCTTCAAAGCATATAAGCCCAGAGCCTGAGGGAAGTGGGGTGTACGTACCCCAGGGGGTACAGGAAGAAAATATTAGAACTTCTATTTATATTTATATAAATATACATATATTGGGGGTGCATGCTCAAAAATTTTGTACTGATAGAGGTGCATGATCAAAAAAGTTTGGAGACCACTGGTCTAGCCTTGCATGCTTCAGGGAAAGGAGCTCCTGGGGAAGAAGACAGAATGGCAGGCTACCAAGCTACTTGATAAGAGCTTTGAAGAAGAAACTAAGGGAGAAAATATGGCTCGTGGTGTAGCACTGACTCTTAGGTTTAAAATGGGATTCGGGACTAGTGTATAAAGGATTGACATGACAACTTGTATGAATGACAGAAAGATTTTTATTTACTACAAGTATTCACTGTTAAATGAACACTGCTAAAAGCAAAGCCCAGTATATTTAGCTGTGAAAGTGACAGTTATCCTCACAGGCAAAGAGGCAGTCTCTGTCTTTCAGCTTCTCTAAGGTGTGGCTCCAATCACCCAAAGTTCAGCTGGGCATAGCAGTAGTTCTTGTCAAAATGATCCCCGCCTCCTTCCACCAGCCCCACAGAGCACAGCCTTGTGGCCGGAGGCGGGGAGAGCCAGGGCTGTCCTCCCATGGGGCTGTGGAGCTGCTCCGAGCCCAGCCCTGGCTCTCCTCTGCCTCCCACCACCTGGCTGCTTTGAAATTCGAAATGTTTCGAAACTTTCGAAACGTTTCGACTGCCCTCGTTTCGGTTCAAGGCTGTTTTGAAGCCCTTCATTTCATTTTGATTGTGCTGTTTCAAGCTCAAAACAGGTTGAAACAGTGTCAAAACTAAACAACCAGTGAAGCTTTGCATAGCCTGGAGAGCTGCTCCAGAGGTAAGTGACAGGAGGCGATTGAGGTCCCCATAGGGAGGGAAGGAGGGAGTTAGGCAGGACTGGGTCTGCTGCCAAGCTGGGCAGTCGTGGGGATTGGGGCCCGGGCCTGCAATGCACGGCCACAGGGCCCTGGTAGGGCATGGGACGGGGCCACAGGTGGCTTCTCTGGGGGTGGGCCTGGCTCCTTGCCGCTGTGCGCACTTCTGCAGGGGAAAAGAGAGGGCATGTGCTCCCCAGATCTGTGTGTGGGATGGGGGTGGGCCCAGTGGGCTCTGCCTGCCTCCTGCCACTGGGCTGAGCTCCATGGGACTGGCAGAGCTGACTGGAGCACAGCCTGGCAGTGGGAGGTGGGCAGAGCTAGTGTTGTGCTCTGATCCGCTCTGCCAGCCCCACAGAGCACAGCTCAGCGGCAGGAGGTGGTGAGAGCCAAGGCTGTGCTCCCTGCTGGGCTGAGACACATGGTGCTGTGGAGCTGCTTGGAGTGCTGCCCTGGCTCTCCCCTGCCTCCCGCCACCTGGCTGCTTCAAAATTTGAACTGTTTCAAAACTTTCAAAACGTTTTGGCTGCCCTCCTTTGGAGGCTGTTTCAAAGGCCTTCATTTTGTTTTAATTTCACTGTTTTGAACTCGAAAGGAGTTGAAACGGTGTCGAAACAAAACAGTTGGTGAAGCTTTGCATGGCCTTAATGTGTATGCACGGGCCACCAGGCCTGGGGAACTGTTCCTGCAGATAAATGGGTGAGAGGGAGGGAGGTCCCCATAGGGAGGGAGGCAGTTAGGTAGGGCTGGGGCTGCGGCCAAGCTGGGTAGTGTGTGGGGATTGGGGCCCGGTGCTGCAATGCATGGCCACAGGGCCCTAGTAGGGCAGGGGATGGGGCCACATGCGGCTTGTCTGGGGGTGGGGGCTGGGCCCAGCTCCCCGCTATTGCGCACGCTCCCGGCGGGGAGAGGGCATGTGCCCCCCAGATGTGTGTGTGGCATGGGGGTGGGCCCAGTGGGTGTGACCCAGCATGGCAGGGCAGAGCAGGGCGCTGCCTGGTAACACATCATGTACACATGCAGGGGCGTTGGTGTGGGGTTGTGCCCGTTGCTGCTGCCTCACACAGGGGACATATTGCCACAGTGTGGGGCTCGCAGCGACAAGCAGCTTTCCTGCGTGGCCCCACTTTCTTGTGGCGCTGGTTCACACCTGCTGAGCTGAAGAAGCCCCAGGGGAGGGCAGCAGGGCAGGAGCCCGAGCCCACGGCGCTCACCCACTCCTGCCCCGTGTACAGTTCTGGGGGGCACGGGCGGGGCGGGGCTGCCCGCTTCTCTCTGGGGCTTTCCTGACACGCTTGTTGCTCTGCCCGGTACAAGATCAACCAGCAGTTTCTCTGGACTTCTGCCGTCCCGAGGCCGAAGCCGTGCAGGCGCACTCCGTGCCGGGTTACCGGAGCGCACCAACAGCAGCCGTGACTCCTTCCGTCGCGACTGCCTCTTTCCGGCCATGGCGGCTGTAAAGGTAGGTGGCGCGGCAGCGAAGCCGTGCGCCCTCAGTGTACGGGCCTAACGGGAGCAGCCCAGGGCCTCGCGTGCCGCCTTCCCCGGGAGCGGGGCGCGGAGCTTCCGGCCCTGGGCAGCGCGGGGCTGTACGTGGGGACGAGCCAGGGCTGCAAGGCAGAGCTTCCCAGTCCCGGGCAGTATCCCCCCCGCCCCAGGCACTTTGGTGTTTCTTTCCAGTAGCGCAGCACCGGGGTGATGATGTGTGCCCACAGGCTTCCGGGGTGGGTGGCCGCTGCTGAGCAGGGAAGAAGCAGCCCGTCCTTCCCTCGGTACCTTGCCTGGACCGGGCCCTCATGAAGTGCCTTCCGGCCGTACGTCGCTATGAACCTGCTGAAAAGCCTGCCAAAAGGGGAGGGAATCAGTGGATCCTCCTCCTTCTCCCCAGGGTTTTGTGGCTTCAGAGGGACAGCTGAGAGCGAGGCTTGGGGCAGCCCTCCAGGGACCCAGTGCAGTGGGGCTAGACTTAAAGTCAAGACAACCGCCGCAGGCAGGAGAACCTGCTCCTTTGGTCTCTGTGCCCCTGCTCCATGTGCTGTGCCATTACATGTATTGTGCGGTTGCCTAGGTAATGGTGCAGTTCACTTAGGCTGGCTATGCATGCATCTTAAAACAAGGTTCATTTGGCTAGGAAGTTATTGCTGGAGAACGTGTAATGATTTCACAGTTGGTTTTGGTCCAGCTTTAATTGGCATGGGTAGCCTGTGTCCCCACAGCTGCCAGGGGTACGTCCTGTAGCTGATGTGGGGTACAGCCAGGGCTCATTCCAGTCAGCTGTGGGACTGGGCTCTGGCTACATGTGGGCTGCAGCTGGGCCTGAATCCTATCTGCCAGTGTAGGGGGAGTGTGGGGTGGCAATCCCAGGTTCCCCCCTGTACTGGCAATAAGACATGATAGGATCTGATGCTGGATTCCACAATCACACCTCCTGCTATGCATGTGTGGTGTGGCAGGAGGTTCAATTGTGTGGATCATGCAGTGGATCCCATAGCACCTTTACCTGCACTCGGTTCCCCACTGTAAAAATAGGCTTAATACCTACCAGAATACTTCCTGACTTACGTTGGTGTACTGCTCTAGGAATCAATACATTAAATCTTTGGGGTGTTGTTCAGTGCGATAAGAGCCATATGAGTATCTTGACACAGTTGCATCTGAGGGGATAAACAAAAATTAGACCCAAACTTAAGAGGTTAAGCAGGCTGCCTTAATAATTTTTAGAAGAGTTGAGTAAAATATATTTTGGAAAGTTTACATGCAAAATATGAGGCCTTTGTAATTTTTCTCCTAATAAAGATAATTTTTTTTTCTTTTTTACAGCTGCTTTTATTTTTCCTAAGCACTGAGGGAAGAAATTGAGCTGCATTTCATTTTACAATTTCTGCAAATTGAGGACTAGTTTTGGTGTCAGCTGTGTGGTTTAAAAACAAAATACTCAGTAACTTAAGCAATTTGCCCTTTCGGGGTTTTTGTTTTTAGAATATCAAAGAATAATAAAAATGTTATCCTGATTTCTGCAAATATATTAATTACTCTTCTGGTACTTGCTAAGTAGCATACTTGAACAAAATTCAGTGGGTGATTTGGTTTTTGTTTTTCTTTTTAGACCTTAAGTAGCATTGTTCCACTTCTATTCCATATTAGGATGACTGTAGTGTATTTGAATTTTGAGTAGCAGATATTCTATAACACACTTCAGGTATAGATTTTCAGGTATATAATTCACACAAATTCTAGCTTTCAGAAGTCATGATTATTTCCATGAAGAAACAGGCATACCTTCCCCGCCCCCCCCCCCCCCATACTCCTAACACCACAGACAAATATCCTACTTCATGAAAAATATTTGAACACATCTGTTGTGGTTTCTTTTCGTGTAAACCTGCTCTACATCAAATGCATTAAGGGTTGTGGTGAGGATGCACTAACAAACAGAAGCACAAGATGGTGCCAGAAGGAGAATGGTATCTTGTTAAAATGAGGGAAGTATGGCTCGCATCATTATCTGTGCAAGGCTTTTTCATAGAAGAGTATTTGGCACTTAGTGAAAACCATGCATTCTGTTTATTGAAAAAAAGATGTCCAGTGAGCTAATAGTCATAGAAAAAGAGTCAGTGAGGCTTTTATAAACACAGGGTTGCAGAAATCAAGAGACTGATAGAGTGTTGTCTTGTTTAAAATTCGGATCATTGAGATTTCTGCTTGCTGGACATGGGTACATGGTTTGTTTGTTTGTTTATTTATTTAAAAGCTACTGATCCTTAACTACTCTGAGAAAGCTTTGCAACTGCTGACAGAACAGGCCTGTCATTCACATGGTAGCAGCTCAGGATGATTTAAACTCCTCCACTTAAAACTGCAATAGTCCTTGCAACAGTAACCAGCAATTAAAAAAGCAGCAAGCTTTTTAAAAGCAAGTATAACTGATAGCAAAATTAGTTTTTAAATGGTAGTGTTTTTATCAAAGTAAAGTGATCAACTGTCTTGGATACTCTAGGATGAGCCTGAATTTTGGGAATCTTAGTGTCCCTGCCCCCCTGCTTCCCTCCCAGGTCTTCCTGAAACAACAGTTTTGTCCTGAATTTGAAGAATTGGTCTAGATCAGTACCAGGAGATGCCATGCTCACAGGTAACATTACAGCAGTATAAACTCAGCAATTAGATACTTGGAGCCCCTGTAGCATTACTGGCCATAAAACTGACCAACAGCCATTCATTGCAAGGCTGCCATTAGTCTAGTTGTTAATAAAGAGAAGAGACATTACTCAAACCTTGCTTGAAAACTTCAGTTCTGGTCCAGCCTCATCTAGATCTGCATGATAGTTCATGGTGCCAAGGAAAATGGCTATATCACTTCCACATTTGGAAGTAGTCATGGGGTTACTTCCTTAACTACATTTGCATGTCGGTGCAGGCAGGCCAGCAAATTAGTTCCATCTCTCAGCATCACGTGACTTAGCACAGTGCCAACTAGCTTGGGCGCAGTGCTCGTGACTACAGCTACGTGGCCCCTAATAGGCAGGTCACCATGCTGTGGTATTCACAATAACCGGAAGTCTTGTAATCTACTTCTGGTTTTAGAAGGCTATGGAGTGTTTGGGACTGTGCCTGTATTTTGCTGTGTGTAAGCTGCATTATGCAATAAAAAACAGCCTTTGCAAGAGCCTGATCTGACCTAAATTGCAATTGCATCAACCTCAAAAAAACCGAAGATGTGTGCTGGGGAAATCCAGACTCAGAAACAACTTTCTTTCTTGCTATATTCCATAAAGCTAAACAAATTTTCCATAGTTGTCAGAAATTCTATGTTGGAATTAGTTGACTCTAGTCAGGCTGCACCAGCACCTAGTGGTGGGGTTTTGTTTTGTTTTTTCACATCCTGAGTAGAATTTTAATTATATTGTTCATATTATTACTAGCTGAAGATGCCTTTGTGGGGTTTATGAAAACTATTCCCCACAGAAAACCACACATAGAATCAGGGAATAGAAACATGGATGCTTTCTTTAGATTTTTGCATTTGTGTAAGATGCTTGATAGCAAAACGGACACTGCTGCTATGTGGTATTGCAAATGTCCTTGCTGAAAAGCTGTACCCATGCATCTTTGTTGTTTTTATACTTACCTGGATGTGTCATTTGTACTCAGATGCTCATTTTTTTTTCTAAAATAACATGAGAAAACTTGTCTGGCTTTTGCAGGGAATTGTGGGAAGTTATTGGAAGACTTCCTGAAGGCAAATGATTGGTGTGTATTCTTACTGTAAAGTGGGAGAATTCTAGACCAAGAGAAAGCAGTTTCTGGATTTGAACTTGTGGTCTCAAAGTGCCTCCAAATCCTAGGGAAAGATTTTAGTGTTCAGGTTATATAGGGTTTGTGGCTGAGAGACAGGTAAGGGCCTTATTTTACTGTGCAGTAGATATATTTTCTCCCATCTTCCCCATTTCCTCTTCTGGTTTATCTAGAGCTGGTCAAAAGTCAGAATTTCTGTTCTGTAGGAAATTCTAACATTTCGACTATCTTTTCATTCTATTGTTGGAAATAAATTTAATATAAAAAATTTCAAAAAAACAAAATAAGTCACCCTCTACCCAAATGTTTTAGGGTCTACCCAAATGTTTTGTTTCAAATACAATTTGTAATTTGATTTTTATTCTTTACATTTAGATTTAATTATTTTAAAATATTACACCAATATAATAGGATTGGCATGCAAAACAGTTATTGGAAATTGTCAGTCTAACTGGTTTAGTAGTGAGTATTTGCTCTTTGCCAATAATCAGTATTATAACTGGGCACTTGATCTTGTTGGAAGGGCTTATTGTAGATGAGAGGAAAACTTAGACCTCAGCCTCCATTCTGAGTCAAAGCCTTGGTGCTCAGTCTTATTGTTGTGTATCGTATGACCTCATATAAGACCTTCTGTGGGGCAGTAAATAGGTTTGAAAGACTCAGTATCTTGCTTCATTTGGTCCTTGGAGCTTAATAAGATTTATTTTTGAGGCCACACAGCCAAAAAAATTGTCTGACAGTCGGATCTAATTAGTTGACAATTCACTAAAATGATTCCTTGTCTTTTCCGTATATAACTTGGAAGCAGTAGCTGCTGGAAAGTTATTTATATATGTCTGGTTCCAGTTTTTGTGACCACCACAGTGTGGCATATGAGTCTTTTCCTTTCTGTGGTAGGATAAATGATTAACCAGTAATGCTTTTTTTTGTGCTGTTTTTATAGCTTTTTAATTGGATCTCTATTTAAGCAGGGAAGTAATAGTCAGTACCTTATATATGGCAAATTAAATAGCATAGGATCTAAAGTCTGCCTGTAAACTTACCTATATGTCTCTGGGGGTAACTGCTTTGATGATAATGACTGTGCTTCTGGGGTCCTTGGTTCTGTGTCGTTTCTAGAAGAATGACTCAAAAAAAATTCCTTGCTGGTGACCAGGAACTGAAGGTAAGATTTAAAATGCAGTGTGATTTCTAGAGTTCTAATGTGAGCTTTTGTTTGTTTATTTGTAAGATTGGAATTATAGGTGGAACTGGCCTGGATGATCCTGACCTCTTAGAAGGAAGAACAGAAAAATACATTGAGACTCCATATGGCAAGGTCTGTATAATTGTTTTTTTACTGTTTACTAAGACACACATTTTTAGATGTTTGCTTGCTCACTGTTGAATTTTTCAGTTTAGGTCCCTTTCATAAAAGGGAGATATCACAAGATCAGGTTTTTTTCTTCCATTCCCGTTTGTTGGCCAGTTAATGGCACTGAGAAAAAAGATCATGTACAGAAGAGAATAAACTTCATCCTGAACCTTTATATAGTCTGTTCTTTAAATATTAGGGGTGAGATTAGAGGTGCCACACAGAATTGGTAGTCCAGGAGTGGGATGCAGTGGCTTTAAGTTGCTTTTGCATCTTTTCAGTTTTTGGCTGCTCTGCAGCTCCTGGTGTATGTTAAAGACCTTCCAAAATTGCAGCAGCCCGCTTTTTGGGGTATGGGGTAAAGAGAGTCTTTTAAACACAGCCTGTATGGCTCTAATTCAAGGTTTTTGGAACTGTTTGGGCATGTCCAGATGTGCGTACACTTGTGGTTTACAGCACCTCAAAGCTATTTGAGCCACCACAAACCATACACAGGGCATGTGTACCCACTTGCCATGCTGCTAATTTGCAGCACAGCACCAAAATTTGACATTAGGAAATCCTGGTGTCAAAACCCCCCACCCCTAAAAAAAAAAAAAAAAGCATGGCGCAAGTGGTAGCAGCATGTGCTGCCAGAAACAGAGCCTGGCCAGCTGGAGCCACACTCTGGTTGCTGGCCAAGCTCTGAGTGACTGGACTGGTGCCACTGATGCCCCGGTAGGCCCCCCAGTAAGGTTGTCTCACCTACCCCACCCAAGTTAATATGCTGTGTGCTAGAGCACACGTGTAGGGGCATGCCCTGAGACAAAAAGCAATGGCACAAATATGTGCTACTGATAACTGTGGTGCAGGAAATACGTGCTTCTGCATTTGCATGCATGTCTGGACATGCCCTTTATGTTATTTCAGCCTTCAGCTGCAGGGAAGAGAATGCAGCTGTAATGAGGATCTTGTCCTACAGTTATAAGTGTAGCTGACTCTGCGTAGATTTTACAGTTTACATAGATGAGGCAGATGAGGTGTGGAAGACAATGCATATTAATATTCACATTTTACAGATGAAGAACTCAGATAAATGACTTGCCTAAGGCCACCAAAGAAAATTTGTAGAAAACTTGGGAATAAAACTCAGATCTTCTGCGTAGGCTACCCTGAAAGCCAGACCTAGCCCCAAACGATTTTACTTTGTCTAGCTGGGTCTTGAAAACCTCCAAGGATGGAGATTCCACATTTTCTCTGGGCAGCCTATCGCAGGGTTCATTACCCTCCTGGTGAGTTTTTTTCCATAATATCCAGCCTAAACTTCCCTTGCTGCAACTTGAGACCATTGCTTCTTGTTCTGTCATCTGGCAACGCTGAGAAGAGTCTAACCCCATCCTCTTTGTAACCGGTGTAATGCTTGTCCTCAAAAATCCTACCTTTTCCACTGTGTTATTTTCATGGCCACTAACATATAAGTAAATATAAAATGCTGTTTTACAGTAGTGAAGGGTATAAGAGATTATGGTTAAGGTAGGTGGCAGAGGAGAAGTTAGCAGGAGGGAATCTAGCTACAAAATCTCACTACTTGCAGATGTTTCTCAGACTGTAGCAGCCTAACTCTGTAACAAGATAAACAGTATTATATGCAGGGTTAACTGTGTATCTTTGTCTGCACATGTGTGTCTCTGACTCGCGGGGTTCCCATGAAAAAATCTAATATAAAGTGGTTAAAAAGAGATTTTTCAATGAAGGGATGCCGTCTGTTTTTGGTAAAATAACCAATGGCAACATGGAAAACCAAAACTGCAAGGACAAGAATTTTTCAAGGTAATTCAAATATATTTTGATGTCTAATGTATGTATGGCATATTTGAACAGCTGTATTATATAGGTGGTTGGCACTTATATTAGCTTGCTATATGCAAATGGTGTTCCCTATGGTTTCAATATGTGCCAAATCTTCCATTCCCAGTAGTTTACTAATGAAAGTAAGTACAGCTGGGTTTTTTTTTCATAGTCACAAAGTAATTAAGGCATGTTGCAACTATTTCTTGTTTACTTGTTTTGCAGCCATCAGATGCTTTGATATTGGGGAAGATAAAAAATGTTGACTGTGTGCTTCTGGCAAGGTAAATGAGCTCTTCAAAAGATTTTGTGGGGTGTTCCTGTCTGGAAGTTGATTTCCTCAAAAGTTTTCCAATTTTCTTTTTTTTTTCTTCTTCTTTTTCTGTTTGTGTCAAATGGATTAACTTCTAGTCATGACTGATGCTTATTCTGCTTTTACGGGAAAGCCCGTAATGTAAAAGTAGCCTTACTGGCAACAATAGTCTTTTTTCTAGTTGTAACAGTGTCAGCATTAGCTACACTTTAGCTTCCCCTTGTTCTCCTCCAGGCCATCCTGATCTCAGGCCTCCTGCCATCAATTCCCTCCCTCCTGACTGCAGTTTCTAGGCCAGTAATTGACTTGCCATTCACCATGATCAGGTTAGCAAGTCTACCTTTTGCTTAGCATCTGCTGTTTCACTCTTGTGTATATAATGACAATGTCAAACAGTGAGCAGCCAGCCAGCCTACAAACCGTAGTAGTATTTATTTCATGCCAAAAGTATTGCTGAGAAATTATATTGTAAAACATTAAACAATCAACGCACATTAGCTTACTTTGTATTGTCTGTCACCTGTATGGGATACAGGTAGGTGCAGACGTCAAGTTCATAAGTTCTTTGTTCCACGCTGTCTCCAGGCATGTCTGTCAGGGGCCAGATTTGGTAAATATCTCTTTTTGGGACAGTTTCAGGCCTGGTTTATCTGTCAAATGATTCTGCGTGAATTGTCCCTCAATTATTTGAAAAATGCAAAGATGTAAAACAGCCTTTTTTAATATTCGCTGCATCCCTAGTATATAATAGCCTTTGAAGGTACCATGCCTTAGGACTTTACATGTTGCACCAATTTATCTTACTACATGCAAGGAACTGGTTTAAGCTATAGGGGCAAAAGAAGATATTAGTAGGAATTTGCAGTGTAGCTAGAGTAAGCCTAAAACTTTGAGAGTCGTGCCATCGCTAGATTTTGCAAGGCACATTTTTAAAGTTAAATGATCACTTTTGTACACACTCAAAAGACTATCTAAGCTGCTCTTACAACGGAAGTTACAAAAGCATGCCTACAGGGAGGTATTGGGAGAATTGCATGTTTTCTGCTCTGCCTGCAAAGATTAAGGCTAATACTTGAACAATCAAACTTCATTTAAAGAAAGGATGTGGTTTCACATTGTCCCCCAGCAAAATTTCCGTGCCTGGTCCGCTGCTATTGAGAGACAGAGAGAACCTGGTCTAGCATGATTTTTCGAAAGTTCTGTTTTTTTTAATTGGAAATCTAGATATTGTCTACCCTGAAAGATTTTGTGGCTTCTGAAGAATTAGTGTAATTCTGACATGACAAAGGTCTGAAAACTGAGAAATAATGAAAGGAAAGAAGATTTAGTTCTAAAGTTAAAATCTTGGGTGTCAGCCTACTTTTTATCATCACCTGTTTGGCTCCAATGACTAGTTGATTAAAAAGATTACTGCTAACATGCAGCCAAGGTTCTTTAGGTAAACGTGATCTTTTATTAGACTAACTAAATAGTTGGCAAAGTTGTTCTTTGTAAGCATCTTGGTACAAACACCCTTCTTCAGGCAGAGGGAGAGTTTGTTGTTAACATGCAGTTTTTGCACAAGAGCTAACTATATGCATTTTCTGAAACTTCAAGAGATCTACCAGAACTAGAGAAAATCAAACATAACATTTCTGATGTGTCCCAGACTTTATTAAAGAGTGAATCTCCCCTAATTTTCTTAAGTTGTAGTCTCCTCTTTTTCCCTAAGGATCTCCCCTTTAGTTAAGTCACTGACACAGAGGCAGTAATTTCCCAATTATTTTTTCTTTATTGATATGCTTTATTGCACCTCTTAAAGCATCTGCAGCTTTAGCATTGCTCAGTTTGCTTTGAAATTGACACCTCTCCTAAGACGCATGTAGGCATCTGGAGTAGTTGCCATCCTTCGATAGTACAGTTTCTGATTTGCTTCTGTATGAAATTTCTTTTTCCTCCATGTCCATTTTATGTACACAAATGCTTTTGCAATCCTCAAGGGGGTGGGTTATAGTCTTCCTAGAACTGTAGGGCTGGAGTGGTTCTTCCAGCCCCCCATATACAGAGGCAGGATGCCGTATTCCTGAACCATTCCAAACAGTGTTAATAGCTGTTTGAACATATTGGGCAGATGCTGCATTTGTGGTTTTGTTTTTCTCCCGTTGTATTCTTTTCCTTAAGTTATGCTATGGCTGGACACAATTGCTGAATGTGGATATTACATCTGGTCTGACCTCTCCCATGTTTATTCCTTTGGGTGCTTTATGTCTTCTGTTTTGTTTCTTTGGCTTTTTATGTTGGATTTTTTTTCATACACTTCAAGATTTGGATTATTAAAAATAAGGTCACACCACTGGAGGGAAGTTCTGTGCACTGGAGCTGGCTGCCTTCCCCACTCCCTGCTGCACGGGTCCCGGGACTCTGCCAGAAGTGGAGGGAAGCCCCAGTCCCAGTTTCCCTGCTGAGTCCTGGTACCTGGATGGCAGGGGGAGGGGAAGGCAGCTGCTTCCAGCACATGTGGAGCTTCCCTCCAGTGGTGTGCAAGTGCAGGAATTGCAGGAGAGTGGTGGGGAGCCCCAGTGATAAAGGCAGCCTGGCTGGGCTGCGCCCAGCGTAATGTGCAGTGCTGGCTAGAGCTGTACGCTACCAAGTGGCAGTGCCTGCACCAGGTCTGAGCACCTGCAACTGCTGCTGCCACTGCCTGTGGGGCTGAGCATGATGGGAAGTGTGTGGGGGGGTACCAACACCCCCTCCCGGCCCCCTCCCAACCCTCTTTCAAAACAAACACCCTGCCCACCTAGGCATTACGTTGCCACTACCCCCCTGGCTGTGGGTTCTGCACTACTATCAGCCCCATGCTCCTGCCCAGCTGCAGATCCCCTGCCCCTGCCTCTGCCCCTATTGCTTTCCTACCTGCTGCCCAGAGTGAGTGGCGGCAGCAGCCCTGCCCAAAAGCTGCATGCTGACCAGACTGGGCTCTTCCACCCATAAGGGTGGGAGTGAGGCACAGTAGGGTATGTTGGCACAAGGGGTATATACATGGGCACCTTGCTCCCACTCTTGTGACTGAAAGGGCTAGGGTACAATTAGTTGGTGGGTGCCGCAGGCCAGATGAAAGTGTCCGGTGAGCAGGGATCTGGCCCACCGGCCGTATTTTGCCAGCCACTGGGTTAGATATTAGGAAAAACTCTCTCACAAGGAGGGTAGTAAAGTACTGGAACAGGTTACCCTGAGAGGTTGTGGACTCTCCATCCTTAAAGGCTGTTAAGACCTGGCTAAACAAAGCCATGGTAGGATGATTTGGTTGCTGATGGTCCTGCTTTGAGCAGGGGGTTGGAGTACATGACCTCCCGAGGTCCCTTCCAACCCTAATTTTTTATGATTCTATGCAAATAGAACTTGATTGTCTGGCTAACATTTAATATCCATTTAATATACCATATTTGACAACTTTTCCTTAAAAGGATGTCATTTAGGAGTAGCTGGGCAAACCAAGTTTGTCATTATTTCTCAAACCTGAATGTAAAATGTTAGGAAAGGCTTTGCTCAAATGACAGAATCCTATGACTCTCAAGGTGGAGAAAATTTGGAAAGTTGTCAATTTTTTGTGTTATGATTTAAAAAAACATGGGGAAAATCCTCTGTTCCTGGTATTTCTTGAAGGATGGAATGAGTGATTACAGAAACACAGGGAAATTTACCTTTTTTGTCTTTGCCAAATCTTACTGCTATATGCATTGTAAACGCTATGAAATGCAAGCTGTATCTTTTCTGCTCATTTTACTGCTATTGGGTTGTGATTGCAAAATGTTATATTTGTTACTTATCATTATTACTACAGTGAAGATGTGAAGGAAACTAGCTTGACTGGTAAGTTCCATGTTGAAACAGAAATGCTGACAGGAAAGAACAAGCTTTGTGCTTGTAAAATTGAGCAAATTTTGTATTGGAGAAAGGAGAAGAGAAGGCACTGACTGTCATACTAATGGGACAGGTCATAGACTGGAAGTTGTGATGTGTAAACTTAGTCCTTGCATTGGAATGTAGAGGATTCAATTAATGCCCTTTATCATCTAACTTGTTTTTTGTTTTTGTGTTTGCCTTCACTGAAGTACCATTTAAAAAATAAGTTGTATGTATCAACAGAATTTTAATACAAAACATAAAATGTTACAAATAAATCATACAACTCTTGCTGCATATTGAAAATCCAGTATTGACCATCTTAAATGTTCAAAATGTATGGGTCCCCATTCTTTATGGGGATTAAAGATCATAAGAATTTAAAATATTTTTTTATCTACTACATTTATAAAAAGTAAAGTAGGGTATTCTTGGATCACTTTTTCTTTTTTTCTGGACAAGGAGGACTAGAAACGTAATCTCTCTCTAAAATTAAGGTTGTAGCTTTCAGTTAGTTACTGGACTCCAGGAAACTGGTGCTTTTAAAAATACACCAAATAGTGTGAGAGTGGTTATAAAATTGTGAAAATTAGCAACATTGTAAGTTACTAAAGAACATAGTTCCTCTTAAACACTTACATTTCCTGAACTGCTGGTAGTTGATTTCTTATTTTTTGTTTTTACTTTAGTTTTTATTCCTCTTTCATCTGTCTTTGCAGGCATGGAAGACATCATACCATTATGCCATCAAACGTTAACTTCCGTGCTAACATCTGGGCACTGAAGGAAGAGGCTTGCACTCACCTTGTAGTTACTACTGCCTGTGGGTCATTAAGAGAGGAAATACAGCCTGGTGATATTATTATAATTGATCAGTTCATTGACAGGTAAGCAAGCAACATGATTGTGTGCGTGTTTAAAGCAAAACCATTCAGTTTCACTCTGTGCTGTTGAGTCGCAATCTTCAGCACTTGTGTCAAAAATACAGAAGTATTTGTAAAAAGTTGAAATAGGATCTATAAAGCCCATAGCAGAGAGGATACAAAGCCTACCTGTGGGCCTAGGGAGGCCTGTTCCACCCTTCTCTGAGATGTGTCAGGCCTGGAGAAAAGGTCTTACACAAAGGAACACCCAGATCCTTGAGAACAGTCTCTGGTGACAGTGAACAGATCTCCCATCCTCAGCTCCTGGAGAGGAACATGGATGAGGAACAAAGCCACTTGCATGGCCATGGTCAGTCCTGACTGCCTCATGGGAGAGACCTGCTTGTCATGGGAGAGACCTCTTGTTCACAAGAGGGTTGTCTGAGGGCACTGAGGTAGAATACAAACTGCCAGCAGCCCCTTGAAAGCCCCTTGGAGACCTGCAACCAACTTTTGTTAGTTGGTTTTGTTTTGTTTTCATTGTCACTTTGGGACCCCTCAGTAACCTCTAACAAGGGTTCATGGGACTCAACAAGAGGACTGTCTCTCTTACACCCAGACTGGTGCTGAAGATATCCTTGGTGTGGAGAGTGGGTTTGTTTAGGGCTCTTGTGTACCCACCCTGGATGAGGGATAGAGAGAAGGAAGTCATTGAAAGTTACTGTGGGGAGACCGACTCTGTGATTGAAGGGGAGAGAATTTTAACTTATTTTCACTGAAAGAGTAAGGTCAGTGATTGTATTATGGTAACATCTAGAGCAGGGATTCTTAACCAGTGTACTGTGGTATCCTAAGGTGCCTTGCGATCCTTTCAAGACTGCCACAGGGTACTGCACAATGTTAGCACTGTTCAGTGTGTAAACATGATTCACGAGATAAACCCAAAATTTCAAATAGGAATCCATAGTGTAAAAGCATGTTGTTCTGACCTTCCTAAGTTCTTTGCAACATAAGAATAGTTTTATTATTTTTCTGTAGTCAAAAAATGAGAGACAGCTAAGAGCTGGCATTTTTCAAGGCTTGTCCTGAATCTAAAAAGGTTGAGAACCACTGATCTAGAGGTTCCAACCAAAACCATGGCACTAAATGTGGACAAATGCATAGAGGCAGTCTGCCCCAGAGAGTTTACAGCCTGAATAGATGAGACACAAGTGATGGAAGAAAGGGAATGGTCTAAGAGGAAGTAAAGCATTTAACCAGGATAATTTTGATCAAATGACAGCTTTTGCAATAAAAGAGTTGAGCTGAAACTGGATTTCCCCAATTTACATGTTCAACACCAGAAGTCTAAATAACTACCACACCTCTGTAATATTCAGTTTCCACATTGGATATATGGTTTGCAGCAATATGCCTGTTGAAACATGAGCAACTATGCTCTGCATAGAGATGGAGCAGCTATATAGAATGTCTGCATAAGAGAATCTGGCCCTTATTATCTGTTGCTACATAAGAAAACTACGCTGTATTTTCCTTCCTCTTCTGAACTATTAAGGCATGAAATCAAATGTCATGTTAAAATAGTAACTCTGTGTTTGTAAGTGGCTTTTTTTTTCTGGCTTCCTGATTTTTAAATTCTTAGCCTTTGGAAACAAGCATCTGAGCAGACTGTGACTTAATATCTGTTTGTTTCTTATAATAACTTACTTGTGAATTATAGAATAGATTTTTTTCTATCTAAAAAGGCTATACTATATTAATATTATTTAAAGGAGCCTGTAGAAGTAACATACCTTTTACACTGCTGTATAAAAAGTATTTTAAAGTGTTTATCTTTCATCTCTCAGCCTGTCACTACTGTGTGTCAGTGTTTTTAGGGTGTGAGACCCACAGCAGGGAATAGCACAAATATAACTAAGGGGAGAAGGGGACCCTGACATTTTAAATAATAAATACTTAGACTAAATGAGAACTGTGGAATGTACAGCAAATCTGAACTCTACTAAGCGTGGTTTACTACATCTGATGCCTAGACATGAGTAGAAAAGGCTCTTTGAGACAATAGTGAGTTTAGATCAAGGGTGGGCAAAATACAGTCTGTGGGCCAGATCCAGCCTGCCAGCTGATTGGTTCCAGCCCACTGGTGGACACCCCCCAATTGATTGTATCTGGCCCATGGCTGCCCCCGTGGCACTCCTCATGGGGCACAACCCTGCCAGCTCCTGCCCAGGGCAGCCCATATTGTGCTTCTGCCAGCACCTACCTTGCACCTGCTAGAAGCACCGGCCCAGCCCCAGCCAGCACACGTACCTTCCCACAGCCTCCTGGGTGCTCAGCTCCCTTGCCTCCAGCAGCTGCTTCTCCTGCCCCCGCTGCAAGCTCCAGGCAAAAGGTAATACAGAGAAACTGTAGGGGATGTATGCAGATGCCCAGCCAGGCACGTTGGGAGCTGCAGCCAGGAGCCCCCTCCCCCCAGCACGCAGGGCTCCAACTCTAGCTCCAGCTCCCGGCCACCTTCCACCCACTCAGCGTGCCCACAGGTGGCTGCTCTTGGAAGAAAAAAGGAAGGCAGCTGGAAGCTAGAACTGAAGCCCTGCATGGGGCAGGAGCTGCCTGGCTGCAGTTTCCCCCACATGTGGCTGGGCATCTGCTGCCCTACATGCACCCCCATGGCTTCCCTGTGTTACCTGTTGCCCAGAGCATTGCAGCAGGGGCAGGAGGAGGAGGAGACACTGGAGGTTGGGGGAGCCAAGCACCTGGGGGGCTGTGGTAGCAGCCCTGCTGGGAAGCCATACATGCTGGACAGGGCTGGGTTGGTGCTGTCTAGCGAGCACAGGGCTGGTGCAGGCAGAAGTGCTGCTCAGGCTCCCCTTGGCAAGAGTAGGTGGGACTTGGCCCCATGAAGATCATCACGAGGGCAGCTGTGGGTCGGGTGTGGGAGGAGGACGGACTACACCACACAGTACTGCCTGGGTAAACTCTGATGTATGTGCCCCTTGCCCTCCCCTCCCCCCTGCCCCCAGCTGGCTCCCAGGACCTAGCATGTGGGCAGACCCACAAACCCACCCCTGCATGCCTACCCTTCCAGACACATGCACCCACAACCCCCACACAATATACAAGAGTAAAGCTTTATTTCGAGCTATTATGTAATCACCTCTATATACACTACTCAAAAAACATAAATCAGGACAAAAAATATATTTTGATATAAAATTTAAATGTTACAGTAAATATTAGCTATTTAGTATATGATTTGTTTTTCAGCTATAATATGTTAAATTTATGTCTTCTGAAAGATTTTGTATGTGTAGCCCTTCTGGCAAACCTCACCAAACTTCGTTTAGTGGCCCACCAACCAAAATAATTGCTGGTTTAGAAAACCCCTGGTTTAGATCTTGCTAGGGTGGGAAGAGATACTGATCATGGTTAAGTTTCACGCCAACTATTTTCTGTAAAATTATGGCAGAATTACACATTTGTCATCTCAGAAACCATCCTGCCTGATGAGTGCAAACAATTTCCTACACGTCTGTTCTGCAGGGAAATAAGTATTTAGGTTAGTCTCTGTGCTGTTTAAGATAAACCATCTACCCACAATAAAACAAGTCAACTTTGTTACAAGGTACCAGATGTTGAAACAAATACTATTTTTTCAAAAGCATTTCAGTACATTAATCCTTGGAAATGTTTCTTCTTTCCTGGGCTACTCTTACAGGCTTGCTTCTCATGCTGGATATGTCGTCATGTATAAATGCAGCAAAGGTGCAGGCTGCAACAGCTAATTTAACAAGTCTGCACCCCCTCCCATACTTGCATAGTATAAATGCATAAAAAATGCAGCTCAATTACTAACCCATCCGTGTTAAGTAGGCAAAATCTTGGAGAAATGTATATATAATTTGCTAATCTAACTCCTTGATTTGGACCACCTTTCTGCCTGTATCTAGCTACACATTGTATACGTGTATCCATTCATGCACATCTGTATTTTGAAACCAAACTGTTCAGGGTAAATATTTGCTACAGATGTACATAGTGAGAAACAGAAGTCTAAAAACTCTTATTAAGTCAGAAAAGTGAACAAGACCATCGTTTTCAAATTTTAAATGTTTAAATTTAGGCATCCATATATATTTAGGCCCTTTAAAAAAAGTGACATGATTCTTTTTCTTTCCCTGACTAGTGGCAGTAAGTACCCACAGTTCTCATTGTCTTCTGAAGGAGTAATTCATACACATCTGAGTCTACAGTAATTGTACCTGCATATGGCTATGAATTTGAAATGGTAATAATTTCATAGTAGAGCCAGATTAAGTTCTTTAGGGAGTTCTTTAAAAATAATGGCCTGGGGCAGATTGGCTTCTGCTTTTACTTTTTTTAAAATTGAATTCAAACAAACAAAAAGAATCATTTCAGCTTTATACTGTCACTTTTTTTTAAATTTAAAAAAAATCTTTAGGTAAATTAGAAAAAAAGGTAGGCCTCTATGAATTCCAAGATTTTCTTTAAAAGAGGACATTATTTTGGCAGGATGGTGGGTTTTTAAAAAAATTCTGACAGCCAACTGAAGAAAGACTGCCAGTTTTGACCAGATATATTGGTTGTACTTAAGTGATAGGGACCTAATGAATTTGCAGTTGTGGCATTTACATGGAAATTGTGAATTCAGGTGGACTTTGAAAAATGGAGGGCTCCACAATTTTGATGGATTTACTGCAAAGTCCTTCCCCCCCACAAAAAAACAACACAACAACAAAAAACAACTTACCGGCAAGCAGAGGAAAGGGTGGGAATGCCTGCAGTCTTGGAGCATGGAGGAGGGAGCTGCTTGTAGCAGGAGGCAGGCTGTAGCAGGATCCCAGGATGGCTGTGGCAGGTAGCCAGGAGGCTGCACCCGCGGAGTCCGGGACCCTGCTGCAGCTGCTTGTGCAACTTGCCTGCTTGCGGATGGCCCAAAACCATGGCTTAATTACCTTGATTAAGTCCAGGGATATCATTAATCCATGCTTAATAATGCATGGATTAATGGCTCCACAGGCTTATTCAGGATAATTAAGCTGCAGTTTTGGGCCATCTGGCAAACCTGAAGGGAGGGATGGTACAGCTGGGTCCCCTTGGCCAATCAGAGGCATGGGGGGGCCCTGCTATGCTCGGCCCGCAAACATGGTGGCCAACCCTGGGATTAACCCACAAAATTAGCCAGCCACATCCTTGAGTTCAGTAGACCCCTAGTGATAGAGGCAAAGATGCAGCACTAGAATTAGTTTCACTTGTAACTATGTAGGGCTGTAGAGCTCAAAGTAGAGAGAATTTTTTTTCAACCCTCCTTGCTCCAGGACATAATTGCTCAATATACTATGGTGTTTGCAGTGTAAACCCTTGATCCCCACCGTACAATTATAAACATTTATGAAGTTTTAAAAAATGTCATGAGAATTATGTTTTGTATCTTTCTGCTTATGAGGCGTGATTTATCTTGAGCCCACCTACAGAGGGTTTATTGAGATTTTTTCATTGGCTTTTCTCTAAGCAAAAGCTTGAGAGGTACAGGCAAACTTTAACTTATCTGTTTTTTAAGTTTGTTTTATTTCTTCTGGGTATTTTATTTTGTTTGCATGCATGGATTTTTTTTAATAAGTAGCATACTTCCTTAAGGAAATGTTGAGTTCCTTGAGGCACAGTTAATAAGGTTATGAAAGATGCTGCATCTTTGCCAGTTCAATGTTGTTATGAGCCAGGCATAACCCCAATCTTTCATTTAAGATAGGCGTAAGAAACAATTTTGGAGCCATGTAACAAACAACAGCAGCTTCCTCTCCAACTGTAGGCACATGTTTCTGCCTGAAATAAGGCACAGGGAAGGTGCTTATAGTTGAAAGGGGTTTCACTACTTATTTTGTGAAAGTTTCTGTGTCTGTGAAAAAGAGAGAAAAATATGAAGAGTTGAAAAAGGCTGTAAGAAGCACCAGACACAGATGGAATAAACCTGTGAGAAAGGCAAAGAGAAAGAGAGCTTTTAGGCTGATTGTTACCTAGAAAAGGGGCTTGTGAGCAAAGAAAGCACTCTTTTGTTTGTTTGATTTCAGTTGTGTTCAGGGAAACAGGAGTTTGTAAACAGCCAGGATTGAATCGGGGTAGTACCCAATACCAGTTTCTTCCCTTCTTCCCTTACCCAAAGCAGCCCATTTAGTAGACCCTAAATTTTGTCTAACCTGTTGGGTCTAAATGGAGTAATAATTTTGTTTAACAAAATGGCTTCATCAACTGAGTTCAAATACATAACAGATCTGAAGTTAAGTATGCAGAAATCTATGATGCCAGTGGTGCACTGGTAGGGTGATAAGGAAGATTTTGATTCTTGATGCTGAAAGTTGTGCTGGTTGCAGTATGTTAATTGTATTCTGATGTTTCTGAAATAAGTGTATTTTCAATACTAAATGAGGAGTGGTTTATGCCACACAAACCTCAAATGTTTACAAAAGCAGAATATATTTTCTGAAAGTATTTCCATGATTGGAAATAAAATGGAGAGAGGAAGGAAAACTACTCTGGGTAGTAGGGATTATAGAAGAAAAGCCTGGCAAACGCTATACAGTGTGGAGGAGGAACCAAGCAGAGACAAGTGATGGGAGCAGTGATAGACATTAAAGATAAAGTCAGAGAGAGAGTGTGGAACACATCTGCAGAGTTTTTAAAATGGGGAGAACTGATAATAACACTGTTTTGTTTCCCAAGAATCCTAGCTTTGTGCAGTGTTTCCTAAGAGTCCCACACCAGGGATGGATTCCTTGATTGTTCATTAAAAAACAAACAAGCAACAGACTCTGGAGACCTGGATTCAGTGCTACATTAAGCATTTTTTACATACTTGGATTATTAAAACATGATATTCACTTCTGCATCCCTGGAGTACCCCAGGGGAATTTGTTATTTTGCCAGGCCAGCTTGCATGCTTACATGTCTTGTTTCTGTGATGTTAGCTATTTTGAATCTTGACCTCTGGCAAGTGCTTTTGTTTGGTGCAGATCTGCTGTTTCTGGAAGTATTGAAACCAGTGTATGTTAAATATAGAGCATATGTGACTGACTAAACACCTTGCTGGAATGAGTCTGATTTGAGCAACTGCATCCTGTACTTGTGGGTCATACTGTAACAGAGTGTGACCCTTTCTCTCAGTAGTTCTGACAAGTCTTTTGTTTTTAAATCTTAAAAAAAAATTAAAGATAAATCAATTTATTTATAAAAATAAGCAAACTTGTTTCCTTAAAATAAATTACATTGTGTGCTTATAGTAATGGCTGGAGATGTGTAATCTGAGCAATAATATGACATTCAGCCTGATGAAAGGTACTAAAAAGTCTTAGGTACAGGACATGGATACCTGTATTAATTATTTTTATTGTGGAAGGGTCCAGAGGCACGAATCTTGGGGCTTTCTTAGGCTAGGTTGAATGGTTGATTTAGATTTGGGGTCTCTTCCCCAAATCTAAATCAGTGATTCTTAACCAGGGTGCCATAGCACCTTGGAGTGCCTTGAGATCTTTCCAAACATAGCCTGGAATATCACATAATGTTAACACTGTTTGGTTTGCAAACATGATTTACAAGAGATTTCACCATAGAGTTAAAACCATGGTGTCCTGCTGTGTGTTCTTTGGAACAGAATAATTGTTCTGTTCTACTTTACATAGTTAACAAATAAGTCAAAGCTAAGAGCTGGCATTTTTCAAGGGGTGTCTCGAGTCTAACAGGGTTGAAAACCATTCATCTAAATAGGCAATCTGGAAGGTTTATCATCTTTACATTCCAGATAAAGAACTGAGGCATGGAGAGGCTGACTGGCTTGGGATCACACAGGCCAGGGGCAGACAATTATTTCTGCTGGAGGGCTGCTTAATGAGTTTTGGTCAGCTGTCGAGATCTGCATGGGTATTTCCTCCCCTTGACGGGTGTCTCACCACCCCTGGTCACACTCCTAATCCCTAACCTTTGCCACCAGAAGTCCCTCCCGTTTCCCTGGAAATACTCCTTTTGGCAAGGGGGTTGCCATCTTGGAACCAGACAAAGAAACAAATTATATTCTAAAAATCATACATTTACTACAACATACATTTATTTGATTTCATAAAATAATTTTTTGATTTACATGTGTTTGCATAGTGTACATAGATGTGATTGTATAATAGCTCAAAATGAAGTCTTACGGTTGTATATTGTGGAGGGGTATGGGGGATATGGGTGGATGGGTACAGGGTTTGTGGGGGGATCTGGATGTGGGTATGTGTGTATGTGGGGTGGGGGTGGATAAGTGTGGGGAGTATGGTTGTGGGTGAGTATTGAGTTTGGAGGGTGTATGGGAGGTGGGGAAGCATGTGGTTGTGTTGTATATGTGGGGTGTGGGTGGGTATTGGGTTTGGGGGGTCTGTGTCAGGGAGGGTGGCTGGGGGATGTGGAGTGTACATAGGGGATGTGGGTATGCCTGTATGGTGGTGTGAGGGGGGTGTTGGGTACATATGTATGAGGGGTTTGCATGTGGGATGTTCCACGCACGCACGCACACACACACATGCCCCCCTGCCTCATTGCACACAGCACCTGCCACCAGTGGCAGCAGCAGGCAGTGAGGCCTTGGAATGCCTGCAGCTGGTAGAGACCCCTGGCAGTGCATGGTCCTGACAAGCCCCAGGACTGCATGGGGCCAGGCTGCTAGCAGTGAGAGTCGGGAGCTGGCTCAGCTTCATGGAGCCCCCACAGGCCCAGGCTCCATGTTCCTGCTGCCTCACTCTGGGCCCCCACTGGCTCTGGCCCTGGAGCATCTGCCTACCGTGGCTTCCACCCACCCGCTGCGCCAACACCACACAGTTCCCTTCTGGCTCCTGCTGCACCCTGTAGTCCCAGCCATGCAGCCAGGAACCACATGGTGCCAGAGCCACCCCACCCTAGCCAGCACTGCATGGAACCAACCAGGAATTGCGGGGCCAGCCTGGTGCCTGCTGTGCCAGCAGGGAGAGTGGGGAGCTGGCCTGGCTTCATAAAGCCCCTGTCAGCCTGGGCTCCACACTTCTGCCCTGGGCCCCCACTGGTGCAGGCCCCACGATCCTGCCCCACACTCCAGCCTAGCTGTCACTGTGCTCCTGCCCACCCACTCACTGCTACTTCCCCCCCCCCACCCCTCGCCTGGTGCTACTGCCACTGCCATTTCCCCACCTTCCTGCTGCTGCTGGCCCTTCTCTCCTCACCCCCACCTGCCCACCTGCTGCTCCAGCATCACATCATTCCCGGCTGCATGGCTAGGACTGCAGGACACAGCAGGAGCCAGCCTGGCCGTCCTTTGGCTGACCCCAGCCCGTCCCCCATGAACTGGGATGATTGCTGGTGTTCTAATCTGACTGCACTCTTGGGCAGAGGGCAGCAGGGAACAGTCCCAGGGTTGCTAGGCAAAGGCTTCCGATTTGGTGGGGAGGGGCTGAGGGTGAGGCAGACCTGGTCAGGCCTTGCTGCTGCTGCCCCTGGGTCCTGCTGCTGGCTTCTCCTGGGTCCTGCTGCCACTGGCTTCTCACCAGCTTAGACAGGCAGCCACAGACAAATAATAATTAATTTTTTAGGGGTCCCATGGGCTGGATAGAATGACCTGGTGGGCCGGATTTGGCTCATGGGTCATATTTTGCCCACCCCTGACACAGGACTTCCTGTGTCTAAGCCAGGGATTGAATCCAGGTCCCTGGAGTCTAAACTCAGTAGTTTAGCCATGAGCCCACCCTTCATTGGCTGCCTAGTATTAGTAATTTACTGTGGAGAGGAGGGTTTATTCCCTCCCTTTCCCAGTCCATGCGGAGCTCAGCTACAGCCTTTGCTGTTAAGATGAACTAAACAGCTGGTTTCAGTTTGCAGTTTTGTGTATTTGTTCCTTTTTAAGAAGAAAGCAAAGCCATACTCGAGTTTGTATCCTCGCTGGTGCATCACTCACGTGTACGTGCATTCCTAGAACTTCTGAGTATTTCATGGTGGTACAATTAGTGGGACGATTGTATGAGTCTTTCCCAATGTACTGTGAGAGAACTTGTCTATCCTGCTCACCTTGGGACAATTTTTGAAAGGTATTGGAGGCCTGTGCCCTCACTGCAAAGGGGGCAGGCTTAATGGGAAGTGTCACTTGTGCTTTGGCTGCATTGAGCAAGATAGCATGGGTTTAAAGAATCACGAAGCTCAGTTGAATGAGTTTTGTGTGTGGAGGAAGCCAGGTTAGAGAACCTGAATTAGCTCTAAAAGAGAAGACCAGATTCATAGGGGTGGATTACAGTATGAGATCCTTACAGTATGAGATCCATGTTTTGATTCTTCGTGGCTTAATTTGGAAAACAGGTAGAAGTTTAGGTCCATTACATGTCTTATATTTTCATAAAACAGAATCAAAGCTTACAAGAGAGTGAAGAAGTAACTCTGACATTTCACTAAATTATATTGTCTTGACTGTGAATTACCTCTGTGGATTCCATTTCCTCTCATTCTAAGCAGTTCATTAGCAGCCATTTGGCCCAAGGTAATTGCAGACTTGTGTGCAATCTTAAATTGGCTGGATTCTGACTTCAGCCCTGAAGGGAAAATAATATGACCAGTTTGACATATTTCAGAAACAGCATAGGGTTTTTTCATATAAATTTGATTTGCATACCTACCTTCCTGTTGTATAGCCTCCTGTGTAAGAAACTGCAATTACTGTATAAACTTTAGTATAAAGGATACAACTGATGGGATGATTTGAAATATTTTTAGATTAGTATGAGTCAGAGGGTATACAGTGATATGGCTGTCCCTCCCCTCTCCCCCTGCTTTTGGCTGTTGGTTCTCCTCCCTCCCTCCCAACCCCTTTTGATTTGAGCACATCACAGGAGCCTCCAAGGACTTTTTAAAGTCTCTAAAGCAGGTGGAAATCCTCCGTCCCTTCCCCTTCCTGATCAAAGCACCCCCACTCTCTGCCCCTTGCACTCTTTCCCTGCTGTCCAGGAAGCAGAGAAGCACCAGAGCCATTCCTGCCCCCTGGGTAGGGACTGGGCTCAGTTGGTGATGGGAACAGTGACAGCATACTTGGTCCTGGACTGGGTTGGGAAAACTACTCTCCAGCCACCCTGTTGCTGCTGTCTGCTCCTCTGCTGAGCCTAGCCCCCAGTCAGCCTGGCTAGCTCTGGAGCTTCCTTGCCCCTGAACAGTAAAGAAAGCAGCAGTGCCAGGCAGGGGAGGGGACATGCTTCTGAGCAGCAAGAGGAAGGGAAGGGGGATTTTACCTGTTTTAGGGACTTAAAAAGTCCCCAGAGGCTTCTATGGCTTTGTCTGCCCACACTGGTGGGGGTAGAGGAGGTTGCCAGGAGGGGGTGCAGCCACCCGTACGGTGTTGGTTGCTTCTCCCGCACCCCTTTTTGGGAAATCCTGGATCCACCCCTTGTATGTGCTGATAGCTTGGGGGAGAAAGTTTTACAAACAATACTAGTAATACAAAGTGTCTGCATATGTCAAATGTCTGCTCATAGACAAATAAAAAGCATGTTTTTTTAACTTTTTAAATCAAAACTTCAGTTGAATGCATGGTGCTATAAATTGAAATGAAACTGATCAGAATAAATGGGTTACTGCAGGGGTTGTCAACCAGGGGTACGCGTAACCCCAGCGGTACTTGGACTGGTCGTAGGGGGTACGCACGGGCAGGCAGGGATGGATCACTGCTGCCTCCCAGGAGCAGGGCTGGGGTGTGGTGAGGGCAGGGAAGCTCACATGCAGCGGCAGCCACCACTACCCACCAGCCCGGTGAGCTTCCCTGCCCCACAGGTGGCCCACGTGCCATCCCTGCCTTCCGCATGCCACCCCCCACCTTGCTCAGCCTCCAGCCACCGGTTGTACTTAGACTGAAAAAAGGTTGAATACTCCTGGGTTCCTGCATTATATATGAGCGTGAAGAACGAGCTAAATTTTGAAACCCTTCCTTATACAAAAAAAACTCTGCCCAACTAAGGATGGGGGAAGGACTTCAGACATTCTAGGAGGGGAAAAAAAAGTCTTTCTCAAAACTGCCACTTTTTTCTTTTGTTTTCTTCCTGCTCTATTTTAACTTCTATAAAGTAGGAGGAAATTTCACTTCTCCCTCTCTCTCCCCTTCCTTCTTTCCCCCAATAATATGTCCTGCAGATATTTTTCTGGTAGAGCTCCCCTCGAGCTGGACATTCACTAGGTTGTTAGTGTGGGTCCTCAGTGCATGGACCTCTTTGCTCCTTCCTTGGACCAAAAAAGACCACAGGCATTGCCCCAGCTGTTGTTTCTCAGCATATTCCTCTGCTTGCCACCCTCTTCTGAGACCTCAAGGTCTGGCATATGGAGTAGCACTGAACTCTCAAACTATCCCATTGTATAAGGATATCCTCTTTCATAATGCAACACTAGAGATCTATACATAGTATTACATATTCACTTTTGAATGCATGACTTTCACCGTTTGCCTAGATTGTTAGAACAGGAAATAATGTTATCTTGTTAATCAACAGGCAGAACAGAAAATTACATAAAGTTAACCTTTAAAGTCAAGTGACTTCTGACCCAAATGAATACAAATGCCCTGTTTCCCCACAAGTATAGCATGTAGCAGACCAGGGAGCAGGGAATGAGTCTCAAAGGACTTTGTTTTCAGAGGCACCACTGAATTGGCTGACTCAACACAATTGAGGGTGGAATGTGCTCATGAGTCAGAATTCTAACAGATGACAAAATGGAAAAACTGTGTGGTGCTATTTATGGATAGTTCTGCATTGAGACCAGCTGCAAGTCTGTTTGATCACTGTTGGGCGAAGAGATGGTCTATTATCAGGGTGGGGGGAGGGAGTAATGTCATTTGCACATTTGTAGAGATTTCTCTCAGTTTTATCCTGCCAATAAATGAATATTATTTTTCTAAAAACAAGGTCTCTAGTTCTCAGTAACATGGTAGTTGCATATTTTCATGGTTTTTTTAGGGAGCTCTTCCCATCAGCACAGTACAGTGCAGTTAGAATAGCTTCTTGAATTTGTATAAGGATTTTTTCAGGGATCAAAATTTGACTACGTACTGTTTTTGCAGAGGTGTTTCACATAGAAATTTAATATGGCTAAATTTTAAAAAGATTAGAAGCTCAGTTTCTACATGCAAATAACTGTTTTATAATAAACTGGTAACATGATAATAGATTATAGCTTTACTTTCTTCTAGTTTCATTTTGGAAAAATCTGACAAAGGCAAAATGGGCAACAAATATGATTAAGAAAATGATCCTAATATTTCCATGTGCTTTTTTTCATCAGTTGACATCTCAGTCACCGTGTTTCTGTAAATTTCCTGCTGCATATATCCCTAAGTATGCTTTTTTAAAATTTTTTTTCAGGACAACCAAAAGACATCAAACTTTTTATGATGGGCAGTATTGTGGTCTTTCAGGAGTATGTCATATTCCAATGAATGAACCATTCTGTACCAAAACCAGAGAGGTTAGTGAATTTTATAAGAAAATTTCAATATTTAAAACTTGTTTTGACACCCCTTGTGGTTTATAATAGTGCTGTAGTGTAGTGCTTTTAGGATATAAATACAGTGCCCACTCTTTTCATTCTTCCATCTCAAAGATGTACTTAAATTTAGTAGACATAGAAAGTAAAATTGAACCCCGTTAGCACTCCTAATCAGAAGTCCATACATCAAAGATTGGAACCCATTGTATACCCAAACACAAAGCTTAGTCCCACAAATTAGTATAAATCTCATTACTCCTAGCTAATCACTTCTATACAGATTCCTAGTATGTTTTTCCTAGGCTATGGTATATACATTCACACTCTTGTATGCACACAAGCACTTACTTCCCTTCTTAAACAAAGTTACTTCCACCAGTGCAGCCCCCACCTTGATAAGCCATAGTGTTAATCTTGATATACATCACCCTCCAGCATTTTCACTACAGTGTCACCAAGACTTGGTCTGAACAGTAAGCAAGGCCTTTGTATCAAATATAACTCTCTTCTGGCTTCTTCACTTGGTGCTGCAAACTAGTTTTGGTATAAACAGAATCAGCTGATTTCAGCTCCTGTTGCAACAAAGCCAGCTTGACAGTCAGGGGTTTACTCTAATTTCCTGCAGTAGGTGTAAAAACATACAGTATTCCTACTAGGAGGACTGCGCACTTCCAGCATTGGGAGGGGAAGCTGAAGAGGGAGTGGGTTTCCTTATGCGACACCTGCAACCATAAGCATATAGTCATCGTATGAAACAGACTTATTATATGGAAGTTATCCAGGTAGGATACAAGTGTCATGCTGCATGGACAGACAAGGTGCTTTAGGTAAATGTGATATGTTTTATTAGACCAACTGAATAGTTGGAAAAATTGTTCTTTGCAAGCTTTTAGGCACAAATACCCTTCTTCAGGCATAGGAAGAGACTGCTGGTGTTTGTCTACTCTCTAGGGTTGGATAGAAGTTTAAGCCAATATGCAGAATGCATGCTTGGTTCTCATATTCTTCATTTGTATAGGTAAATATCTGACTTCACATTGGTGATTATTTGGGTTTTTTTATGCTATTACTATTACTGCTAATAATTGTAACAAAAACTTGGCAGGTTCTTATAGAGATTGCTAAGAAGATTGGCCTCAAGTGCCACTCAAAGGGGACAATGATTACTGTTGAAGGTCCACGTTTCAGTTCTCGGGCAGAAAGCATGATGTTTCGCAGCTGGGGAGCTGATGTTATTAACATGACCACAGTTCCTGAAGTAACTCTTGCAAAAGAAGCTGGGATTTGCTATGCAAGCATTGCTATGGCAACAGATTATGACTGCTGGAAGGAGCATGAAGAAGCAGTGAGTGAAGTCTCTCTTCCTTTTGGGCCTTGTTGATTTACATTGTGACAAACTATGTGTAATGTGTATACATAACATCATGTAGATCCTGACAGAAATGGCCCTTTTGTACCAAGAAAACATGTAGCATTTCTGTTTATACCAGCTTATACCCTAATGTGTTCCACTGCAGCCATAGAGTTCTTCTGGATTAACGTTGAGGGAAAAAAAGAGCAGAATTGGACTTTGTATGTTTCCCTTTCATAAAGTTGTCCAATGATAAATATGGGGCCCCTGTGAATCAGAGAGTGCGTATAAGGCCAGTGTGACATCATTTTCCTGTGATAGATCTGGTGCTTATTTTTTTAAAGCTCTGCTCCCAAGAACATATACTTGTAAGTTCTTGTACCTCTTTTCTCATGGATTCAAGAGTGGCTACTAGCAGAAGGCTCGCTGATTGCCAGCTAAGTCTTAGTTAACACAAAATATTGTCATGCCAACTAAAGGGCCTTAGGAAAAGGAAACAGTGGCATGTAGTTCTTAATAAAAGGCCAAAGCTGTTTTGCAAAATAGCTTCTTTATATTATATTTTATATAATTGAAATTTTTCATTGGCTATGTTTCTGACCAAAAAGCTAGTACATAGACAAAAGATTAAACTGTATACAGTTTCAGATCATTATATTTTAGTAGTGAGGATTCTTAATCATTGGAACTCCTTATTTGACAAAGGAAATTGTGTATTTCCCAGCTCTTGAATCCTTATATCAAGATAGAACCGGAGAATTTATTTATAAAAATGTCCAAACAACAGTAATTCAGTGTGGTACAAGAATAACTAGGTGAACTTTATGGTCTGTTTTGTTCAGAAAGACAGACCTAATGGTCACAATGATGCTTTCTGGCTCCCAAAAACTAGTAAGCATATAAAAAAGAAACCTTAAGGTCAGATTGCTCCAGTGGGTGTGTATAGCAGAATTTTGCTATTCTACACTAATGACATGACTTGGTTACTAGGGAGCTTTTATTGTACTTGAAAGTGGAATTCAACAATTTTAAAACGAATACAGTTTACCCTTCACAAAATAACAGCAATAGGAAGGTATCCAAATAAACTCTAGGAACATTCTTAAATGAGCATTCACTTATGATAAATAAACAGTACTAGATTAAATTATTTTTAAGAAGCTTTAGATTTTTTCCCCATGTAATGGAATCATAGTAGGAAAAAAAGTATGATATACCTTGAAATTAGCAAGGCTTTTGATATGATCTCCCACAACATTTTCACAAGTAACGTAAGGAAGTATGGAATGGGTGAATAGACTGTAAAGTGGATAGAAAACTGGCTGGATCGTTGGGCTCAGAGAGTAGTAGTCAATGGCTCAATGTCTAATTGACAGCCAATCTCAAGTGGAATGCCCCAGGGGTCAGTCCTGGGGCCTGTTCTGTTCATTATCTTCAGCAGCAGCCTAGAAAATGGGATAGAGTGTAGCAAGTTTGCAGATGGCGCCAAGCTATGGGGAGTAGTACATACACTGGAGGGTAAGACTAGGATTCAGAGAGACCTCAACAAATTAGAGGATTAGACCAAAAAAAAATCTCATGAGGTTCCATAAAGACAAGTGCAAAAACCTGCACTTAGGATGGAACAATCCTATACACCGGCACAGGCTGGGGATCAACTGGCTAAGCAGCAGCTCTGCAAAAAAGGACCTGAGGGTTACAATGGACAGTAAACTGAATGTGAGCCAGTAGTGCGCCAAGAAGGCTAATGGCATATTTAGGTGCATCAGTAGAAGCATTGCTAGCAGGTCAGGGAAGTGATTCTTGCTCCTCTATTTGACACTGGTGAGGCCACATCTGGAGTACTGTGTCTGGTTTTGGGCACCCCGTTACAGAAAGGATGTGGTCAAATAAGAGGCAGTCCAGTGGAGGGCAAGGAAAATGGTTAGGAGGCTTGGGTACATGACTTCTGAGGAAGGGCTGAGGGAACTGGGTTTATTTATCTGGAGAAGAAAAGACTGAGGGGCAGATTTAATAGCAGCCTTCAATTACTTGAAGCGAGGTTTGAAAGGGGATGGAGCTAGACTGTTCTCAGTGATGGCAGATGACAGGACAAGGAGCAATGGAAGTTTAGGATGGATATTAGCAAAAACTTCCTTACTAGGAGGATAGTAAAGTGCTGCAACAGATTAGCCAGAGAATCTATGGACATCCTTGGAGATGTTTAAGACCTGTGTAGACAGAGCCTTGGGTGGGATGATTTAGTTGGGGGTGGACCTGCTTTGAGCAGGGGATTGAATTAGATGACCTCCTGAGGGTCCTTCCAACCCTAATTTGCTGTGATTCTATGATAATGGTTATTTGCAGACCCTAACTATGCATTTTATACCTGAAATGTATCTATATTTCTTTCAAGTTTAACTCTGACTTTTGTGGATTTGGAAATCCTTGCATTTGAAATGATTACAGCACCTCTGCAGTGTATTTTGTCTCAAATCTTTGAGGTGTACTTTCAAGCTGTAGTAAAATAGGATTAAGATTCTTTTTACTGGAAATGGCCATCTTAATTGCAAAACTGAAATAAGTAGTTTCTTGCAATATTGGTCTATCCATGCACTGGTCTGTCATAAAGTGTGGGGTTCCTGAGCACTTTGTTTTCTTTCTGAACTGGTTGTACCATAAGATGCCTACGAGATAGCTTGCATAGTCTAAACTCTAGCAGACTCAGGAGATTATAGATTTTTCAGTGGAATTTTTGGAGGCTGAAGTGAAATATTGACAATATTATTATTATTATTATTAGTCTTATTATACTAGAAAAAATCAGCCAGCGATGACCAGTAAAATCTAAGTGATACCTTTATAAATAGCACAGAAGTTGTATTGATGTTTCTGAAAATCATCACCTTGCTCCTTGTTATATCAGTTGCAGTTCATATCTCAAGAACTACTCTAAAATATTCTCTCCAGCAAGAATGTTCTAGAAGTTTACTTGGTTACCATTCTTTATATGTATTTGTTTATATTTATATTATCAGGCCCTCAGACCTGATGAAGAATACCTTTCCTTTGAAAGCTTACCTAAATTTATCCTAACCATGCAATCGGTCCACTAAAATCATCCAGTCATCTCTCTTTTTATATTTTCAAACAGTCTGTACTACAATTTATCATTTTACCCAGATGTGTCAGCTCCTCTTTAAAATATTAGTGCATTTATGAAGTGTAAGATTGGCTAGAAGAAACTTAAAATACCATTTCCTCCCCAAAGGTCCCAATCTTTACTCAGTTAAACAGTTTCACTGAGCTCTTGAATAAAGGATGTCCAGAATCAAGTCCCAGCTGTACTATATAACCTCCCCCCAAAAAACTGGACAGAGTTTATTTCTTCTCTGTGGCTAGGGTTATTTCCTTTTAAAATACATGTTTTTATTTTTTATTAATCCTTTCTAACCTGAGTTGAATCAGATACATGGGGTGGTTTAATCAGGAGTTGAGGTGGGTGTTACAGAATTTATTTTCTAACAAGTTAGAGGAAAGCATTAACAGTTTTTATTGTATTTCTAGGTTTCCGTAGATAAGGTTCTAAAGATGCTGAAAGAGAATGCAAATAAGGCAACCAGCATACTGCTTACTGCTATACCTCAGATAGGCGCCATGGATTGGACAGGAACTCTGCACAATCTGAAAGTAAGTAGAAAAGCTGAATACAGTCTCAGTTGGGGACTGTGTATGTGTGCACACGCCTGCACAAATGCGTGTCCCAAAATAATTATTTTCAAATAAGAACTTTATCAAATAACAATATAGCAGAGGCATTCCATGCAAGAACACTAGAGAATTTTTTTTCAGATTTTAGATGTACTGCAAACAGCTAATCTCAGTTCTACAAAAAAAGTAAAAGACAGAGGTACAGCTGCACTATCTGTACTTAAACTGTAACATCCTTTCTACCAAGAAAAGTACAAATTTACATGAATCTACAGATTCTAGATGTATATCTATTCACTGTAGAGCTCAAAAATAGTAGAGAGCAAATATGGAGGAGATCAAACCTAACTTGAATATGTTGTGCTCTAGGGCAGGGGGTAGCAACGTATGGCCCATGGGCTGTATCCAGCCAATGAGGAGACTGGATCTGACTCATGGCAGCTCAGGGAATCAGACACACGCTCAAGCCACAGCAGAAAAGGAAACATCCCTAGAGTCATATTGCCTGCCTTGCTTCGTTTATTCAAAGATTCACCAGAGTCCTAGCACCTGCCTTTTTCCTATCTTTTCCTTTCGCAGTACCTGCTAATCACTGGGGAGATGGGTTGTGACAGGGGCTGGGTTGCAAGCAGCAACCGATGGTGACAAAAGGTTGCCAACCCCTGCTCTAGGGTGTTTGAGGAGGGAAAATAGTTCAACGGCTCGCAGGCAGATAGCTTAGTTTAAGTATCCAACAGTCCAGTCCATTTGCCTGGACAGTGCTGTGATTTTAGATTTGCAGAAAGTGAATGTCAAAGTGATAGTGAAATATCTTTTCAAATCTTGCAGAGAAGGAATTTCAGTCAAATATTTTTAAAAGCAGTAGGGCGGCTTATGCCATTTCCACAATTCTGTCACACCAGATTCCTTTGCTTGCTGCAGTTTAGGGAAGAGATCGTTCTTAAAATGTTGTTGATTTCTTTTCTTATTCTTGCCACACAGCCACTTTCTTTTCTTACACATAACCACTTCCTGGATCCCTTGACTCCCCTAATTTCCAGGGTACCAGAGGAGCTGAAGAGGGCCCAGAACTGGCTATGTAAATGACTATGCAAGGAAAGAAAGTTGGGAATACAGGGGCCAGGGAGCTGAGGGAAGCAGGGTTTTGGGCTGGGAGGGAGGAAATTGAAAGGTTGTATTAAACAGGGTGGTGCTATATAAGAGACACGCCTAGAAGGAGTAAGAGTACAGTCCCAAAGTTTTGATGCCCACTCCTGTCATGACAAAGGAAATTGGAAACTTCAATGAAAATACAACTTTAAAAATATTTTTCCTATTTTCTTAAGGTACAAAGGCGAAACATGTAACCCTAACCCATTTATCAGAATGTGTTTACTAAAGTACCTTTTGGGATTCAAACTCCACTACAGACAGAATTGTGTTTTGTTGGAAGGCTGGGTGAAACTTTGCATTAGGATCAACTCTTCTTTTCTCAGTCCAGTCTCATTGCCTTGCTCCCATCTCCTCCAGCTTAATAAATTATTTTGATTTATTCAAAGCCAAGATACACCAGGCAGAATTCAGCATGAATCCTTAATGAAGTTTAAACACTGAAATGCTGGTTCTCAGGGCTCCAGCTTAAAATCACAAGATGGGGCCCTGCCTGGTCACTCCCACAGCTAGCCCAGCCCAGTATATCTTCTCCCACAGCTACCCAATAAGCCCAGTATATCTTCAGGTGTTTGCTTTTAGTTGCTTCTATTGCCTTCCGCTTTTTCCAGTATCTGTGTATGGGAGGCCAGCTGACTCTTTTGCAGTATTTGGATAGTTGTGGGGCAGATGGATGGATGAGGAACAAGCAGGGTCAACATTCTTTCTGAGCTGCAATCTACAGAATCCATCCTAAAGAGATGGGGCTCCATGTCTTATATGAAGAAAGAACACACTCTCTCTCTCTCACACACACACACACACACACACACACACACACACACACTTCTTCCTTCTTATTTTTAATTAAAAATACCCATTAGCTTTTCAGTGATCCAGACTTTCTAGTTTTCAATCAAAAAGTCTGATCATATCAAATGACTACTGTGTACTTTAGTAAGAGGTGTCCTGGTTGGTTCCCACATAAAATTGTCCAGTTGGTTCCTTTAGTGGGATGGGAAAATGGTGAGTGATTTGGAAGTGAATCTTTGAGATTCCCTCTGCCATAATTGATGAATTTCTGACTGCCTTCTCATAGAATCATAGAAGTCGGGTCGGAAGGGACCTTGTAGATCTTCAAGTCCGACCCCCTGCCAGGGCAGGAGAAAAAAAACTGGGCTCAAATAATCCCAGCTAGGTAGGCATCAAGCCTCCTCTTAAAGACCTCCAGGGTAGGAGCCAGCACCACTTCCCTTGGAAGTTGGTTCCAGATCCTAGCCGCTGTAACTGTGAAGTAGTTCTTACAGATGTCTAATCTAAACCTACCCTCCAACAACTTGTGGCCGTTATTCCTTGTTATGTCAGGGGGCGCTAGGGGAAACAAGGTCTCTCTCAAACCCTTCTGGTCCCCCCTAATGAGTTTATAGACTGTCACCAGGTGACAGTCTAGACTTCTCTTGTGAAGGCTGAACAGGTTCAGGTCCCGCAGTCTCTCACTGTAGGATCTGCCCTGTAGTCCCCGGAACATGCGGGGCAGAACCTACAATGAGAGACTGTAAAATGAGAGACTGTCTTCTTGACTCTGATGTGGTCTGAGTGCTGAGGTAGTGGAGAAAGGATGCTGGGATTTGGTTATGGAGTTGGAAGGCTCTAATGAAGTTAGACTCAGGAATTTGGAATTGTCTGATGGGCAGATTATTCAGAACTTGCTTTACAAGAAGCCAGGAGGTCAGAGGTTAGGATTTCTGGTAGGGGAATACAGACTGGTTTGGGGGAGGCCAGAGACGCTGAAGTCTTTGGAAAAGTGGTAGGAACGTCTGAGGTGTAGAGAATTTAGGTTTTGTTGATGAATGATTTTGAGGGATAAAGTGTTTGAGGCTGGATAGTGGAACCCCAGACTAGGCCCTGTTGTATTTATACTGGTAGGTATATGAACCGGGGGGGGGAGGGGCATGCATGTATTTGAACCATAAATGAAAAGAGAAAGGAGCCACCGCCCTCCACTGATGCATTAAGTTTTCTTTATTATCAGCCTTTATCTGAATCCTTTCAAAGTCAGATGGTTCTTACTGAACTAGTTTGTCTGAGCTTTTCTTTCCTACTGCTTAAAGGCAAGGTCAGAGAGGACAGTGGGACAGGAGAATAGGCAAGGAGTAGTTCAATCAGTTTTGCTACAGAGGCAAAAGAATTCCCCCACAGCTTTGCATTCTTGCAGATGAAGGCTAATGGTTTACTATGGATCCTGTTTCTTCTAATAGCGATTCTGGGTCCCTTGAAGCTCTTGGACAGAAATGATTGGTGTCAGAGCCTTGCCCTCTACACCTAGTGGTAACAGCATCTCATATCACCCCATCAGCAACAATGGGGAAGTTTTACCCAGAGAGGAGAGAGAGTTCTGACTGGCTCTTTGCTACTCCATACACTCCTCTTTCTCATTTCTCTGTCCCTACATCATGCCTCTAAGGCACTGTTAACCACCTTTCTCAGTAAGAGAGTTCTGGAGCATTGAAACAGAAATGAGGAGGGAGAGTGGCTTACTCCTGTGACAGCCAATGCCCATTGCCTTTTCTTCTGTCTGTTGCTCTCTGTCATATCCCTGAGTACCCTTCGTTAAATTACAAAGTGAATCCTGGACTAGAGATAGATGAAAGATGTACAAATAAACCATTAAGGGACTACCTGAGTGTTTTTTTTAAATGCCAGGATGTTTATAAAATAACTTTCTTTGGTCCAACCCAACTCTGATGGTTTATATAGAGACCATCCCCTCTGTTTGTGATTCACAAGGGATTTCATAATGTCAAGCATTGTTAACAGTAGAATTATCAACTGGTACTTTAAACTATTGTTTATTAATAACATGCACCTTTTTGAAGGCAGTGCTACCTTACAATTGCTGCTTCTCTGAGGAAGGGATGGGGTAGAATGTCCTTTGGGTTCCAGAATGGAACAAGTCATTGGGCTTGTGCTGCAACCAGGAAATGCCAGAGATGTTACTGTGTTGGCTGCATTTTCACTTGTAACCCTGAGCACATGATGAATTGTTCTGTACACTGTTCCATCTCAAGCATATATCCTTACTATTTGTAGTCCTTCAAAATAGGGATATTGTAAGTGAGAGAGAAACCCTCTATCTTTTTTGTTGACCAAAGCTGCAACTCATGGGCTAGTTGACAAATGAGAATGAATCTGACTCATCACAGGACCACTTTGCAGATTAGCCCACTGTGGCACAGCTAGCAGTTTTGGCTCAAAAGAGAACCCAAACTGGGGCGGCAAGAGAATTTTGTGTCAGGACTGCTCTGCCTTGCAGAACTGATCTGTCCTCAGGCCCGCTCTTCAGGTTTAAGGTCCTGACCCTTTGTGAATTCCTCTCAGGCAAACCACTGTCCACAGATGAAGCTCCATTGACCTCTCTGTACAGATTTTAATACTTATTTGCTAACTCATGTCAACTAATGCTTTCAAAGAATTGTATTTGGGAACTACTAGGTGCTTGGGTATAGCTAACACTTTTTATTATAGCGTCATGCGTATTCACTGTACCTACATACATCCCTGATCCTAGCAGAGGAATTGTTTTAGTGATGCAAGTAGTTTTAGTAAAGTTAGTGGACCTACTCTGTTGATTAAGTTCATGACAGTGAAAAATGGGGCTCTAGGTAGGTTTCACTGGTTCTACCTAGAACCCCATTGGTCCAGAAGAGCAGAGTGTCTCTGATGGAAGTGAGTGAAAACTGAGAGCTCAGCATCTGAGTTGGTGACTCACAGCATGGCCCAATGTTGTGAGTACTGTACTCAGGTACCATTTAGTATTGTCTTAGGAAAAATAGGTTTTCATTATTTTCAGTTATCTGATAGTCTTGTAATACATTAAATGAACCTGGAAAAAAATTCCCTTTTAGCAATTTTAGTTCTTTTCAGAGTTTTAGGATTGAGTTTATGTGAATAACTATGAATCATGTGTGTGACTGATATGGTAGTGTTGGAGTGATGTAACCATGATGGTCCAGGAACTATGTGAGAGGCAAGGATTTTTGTGGGTGATATCTTTTATTGGACCATGTACATGATTGAAATGGACTTAGACAAGCCTTTTCATCATGTCAGGCAAAGGGTCTGATGATCAAAAGTTTGTCTTATGTCTGGCCTAACCATGCAGTTGGTCCAATAAAAGACATTACCCACAGAAATCCTTGCCTCTAACCAATATGTTACTTTTCAAATAGTTTATCAAAATACAAAACTTCATAATATTCACTTTAAAAACTGCCATTTTCAGTTTAGTATTTTGTATGCTATCATTGCCAGCCGACAGCAACAAGAAATCAGCTTATTAGATCTGGAAAACTAATTACAAAGTACCCAGTTCACAGTTCTTAACTGCTGCAGGTTAAAGGCTCTCTTATTCCATTACCATCCATTTTGAGGTTTCTTAAGGGTCGGTGCATGCATTGAGAAAAGTCACAACATTCATAATCTCTGACCAATCAGTATAATTACCTGTTCAGAACTGTGTTATATATTAAAGGCATAGATGTATGCATGTGCATGGGTGGGTGAAAGTTGGACTAGAGTGTATTCAGCTTTTTTTACTTTGTATTTCAGGGTACTGTGCAGTGCTCAGTCATGTTACCAAAGCATTGAAAGCCTGAGTAGACTCCCACATTTGGATGCTTGCAAGTAGAAGATCCATTCTCCAACTGATTAGTAAAATTAAGATTTTAAAAAGCTAAAACTAGAGTTGCTAGTTGCTTTGCTATCTCCTCCCCTCTCCCCCCCACTAAGAGAAGAATATTTTTTAATTCAGAAATGTCTTGAAGGAATACAGGTTGCTTTCAGTAAAATTATTGTATTGTTTTTATATTAATGTGTTAATTTTCTATATTTTCTTTATATTTTACCATTCTATGAATTTTGTTCATTCTAAGCCTAATATGATAAACTGTTTACACTTTCATTATTCTCACAGAATTTTATTTCATTATACCATTATCTGAATATCAATTATTCTTATGAACATGGTACAATTTTTTTATATTCCTGTCATAAATACAGTACAGTATATTTTTATATATTACCATTGTTTAAATGTTTATTAGTCCATCATCAATATGATACTATAAGTATACTTTACCCTTACAGTTTTGCCTTCTCATTGATATGCTACTGTGAGTTACTTTTTTCAGTATTCTCTGATGAAAATATGCTTTCCATATAGCTGAAAAAACATTTCCAGTTTTACAGCCAAAATCTTGCACCCATATATAATTGTCCTATTCTGCAGCAACTAATCATTCTAAGAATAAGTGTTACTATTTTAAACATTTACCTGATAGCATGAGCAAATTGTGAGACTAATACCTGGATTGCACTTGATTGCTTATAAACATTCATGCCTGAACATAACTCCTGCAAAATTGGAATCTTGGTTTGAAGATCCTTAAAAAAATTAGATGCCTGAAATGTTAGAAAATTTTTCAATTTTAGCCTCAGCTGCTTGAGTTCTGGAACAAATGATTCGTTCACATTTAGGATTTAATCCCAGACACTTTATGGGTACTGGAAATACTCATTTCTTTCTTTTTGTTCTTTGTGGAGGTGGAGCAGAGGAGGCTGAGGGCTGTCCTAGGCCTTGACTGGCTGACTAAAACTGAAGTTGTTGACTAAAACTGACTGAATAAAACTGAAGTGACAAACAGGAAAATGTGTTGACTTGATGCTGCTGCCAAAGTTTTGAACATGTTTCTCTACTATTTATCTAAAAAAAAAAAAATCTGCTTTTTAAAGTTCCATTCTGATATACAGCTCTTAAGTGATGCATAAATTCATGATGTTACTTAACTAATGTATGTATTCATGTAGTTTTCATCTTCTAGACCAGGGGTGGGCAAAATATGGCCTGCAGGCCAGATCTAGCCTGTCAACAGATTTGATCTGGCCTGCAGCTGTCAAATTATTAGGTCTGACCTGTGGGTGGCTGGCAGCCCTGGCCACTGCATGGTGCTGGGCAGGTCTGCTTCCACCCAGCAGCATCAGCTGTGGACCTAGCAGGACTTCCGTTGGAGTGGGTGGGTGGTGATGTCAGAGCCCCAGTGCAGAACCTGCCAGTGGCATCCACAACTGATGCTGCCACCCTCCCAGCACAGTGAAAGCTCCTGCCCGTTGCCCCCACCCAGAGCCTGCTGTGGACCCAGACAGAACCTGCTGCCACAGGGGGTGACCATCAGCATCAGCTATGACACTGCCAGCAGGTTCTGTGTCAGGGCACTAGAACCTGCTGGGTGGGCCCACAGCTGATGCCACTTCCCATGTGCTGCTGCAGAAGTCCCCATCTGGGTCCACAGCTGAGCTTCAGGGCTACAGTCCAGCTGGGTTCTGGAGGAAGGAAGAGGGGGAGAGAGACAGGAGAGGAGAGGAGAGAGAGACAAGGAGAGAGAGAGAGAGAGAGAGAGATGGATGTGGCCCTTGACAAATCCCAAAAGCTCATTAAGTGGCCTTTCAGCTGAAATAATTGCCCACCCCTGTTCTAGACTCTGTGGAATGTAATTTGCTTGCAAAAAGAATCTGCTGCTTCTTGCCTAACAAATAAACCAAATATAAATCCTCCGCATTGTGAATGGGGTTTACTTCATTCTGGTCTTTTTGACATAATTGAGTTTAGTGATGTGAATGGCGAAGTATCCAGTATACCTGGAATTGATCTTCATAGTACTTCAGAAACACCATTAGCAGAGCTGAAGATCTGAGAATACCCAAGTGAAAACTTTCCAAAACAATATTAGTGGATCAGAGCACAAATCATACCAAGTGCCACATACCTCCCCAAGTTTTTGAAACAAAAATAATGTCCTATATAAAGAACAAATAACCAGGGAGATGGTCATTAAAATAACCAAAGTTTAATTTGCTGGTCTTGTACAGTTTTGGACTAAAACTACATTTTGAGAAACACTGTACATACACGGGGCAAGACCATAGTTCTAATGCAGTGATTCTCAACTGGAGTGCCTTGAGATCCTTTTAAGGGTATTCGTAATATTGGCACTGTTAGGTGTGCAAACACCTACCTACACATGATTCACAGGATAAACCCATAGATTTACAATAGGAATCCATAGTGTCCAAAACATCTGAGCTGTTGTGGACTTTCTGAGTTCTTTGCATCAGAAAATTTGCTATATTATTATTCTGTAGTCAAAAAATTAGTGAATTTTTTTAAGTGGCATGCTATTAAATTCAGAGAAGTTATGGAGGGTGCTTTTAGTCTAAAAAGGTTGAGAACCGTTACTCTAATGAGCTGAATTAATGTGGATATAAAGAAATTTTAATAATCTAGAGGAATCAACATAAAAATTGTTTTTGCTAATTTAACTTAACTTGTTTTGCTAAATTATGTTAAAATGAATTCGATTTATCTTTAGAAAGATCTAGCTCCTCAGCACAGAAAGAAAAATGCTCCCTCTTCAAAGGTTACCTAAAACTTTCCATTTAATTTATTTTTAAAATCCTACAACTTTGCAAATCAAAACGCTGGAGTTAAAATTTGCAGCATTTGGTGTCTTGCTTACATTGGGTTTTCCAGCAGAAACACTACAGCTGCTTTGAGAGGCTAGTTTTTTTTTTAAAAAAAGCATCTTGGATGTTTGGAGTCAGAACTGAAATTTGACAGGAAGAGGCCAGAGACCAAAAGGGGGCTTCTAGCTATCCCAGAGGAAATGCATCCAGATAATGACAAACCACAAAGATTTCCTATACCAACTGCACTTGGTAAAACTTGTTGGAGCCTAGCTGCAAAATCCTCTGAACTTTCTATTTGTGCTGAACATATCCTGTTCTGAAGCAGCCATACAAAACCAGTCTTCTGGCAGGGTTCAAACATCATCGGCCCTCCTCAGCACCCTTTGCCCTAAACAAAGGTATGCTTCTGTTGTACCAATAAGATGCCCCTTGGCCCAAGTGGACATGACCTAACCTGAGAGACCAGGGAGCTGAGATTTTCTGATTGGTGGTGGTAATATTGTGCACTTTATAAACCCAACAAGGAGGAAGTCATAATACCCCTTACCTTAGGAAGGAGAGGACATAGTGAAATCAATCTTTCTCAAAGAAAAATTGTTAAAATATAGATAAAGGCAAAGCTGTCTTAACTGTATGATTTCAAACAAGGGAATCAGGCCTGAATCCACAAAGCAGCTTTTAGGCATCAGAGTGTTTAACTTGTAGGCACCTGGCCCTTGTAACGCAATCTGCAGACCATAGAGAGTTGCCTAAGTTATACAATATATGCGAAGAGTTGAGCCTACTCTCCCCTGCAATTTCTGCAGATGGATCTGTGGCTCAAGGACTGGACCCCTAAGTCACTTGAAGACCCATCTGAGCCATAGTAAGAGATCATACTCAGATTGAGGGATTATCTGTGCTAATGACCTCAGAATGCAATCCACATCAAGCAGCACAGTGAGCACCTGGGCTAGTCAACAAGGAAAGCAGACAACAGGAAAAGCAGAATGTGTTCTTTGCCTTTCCAGGATATAGCACCTTACTCTGTGCTTCCAAGAAGCCTCACCACCTAGCATTCACACTGTAAAGACTTGCCCTGGAGGTAGTTGCATAAATACTTTCTTTCAAGAAAAGAATGGGTATCACTCTTTGAACAAAATGTGGCCATAGGAGAAAACTTTTAAACAAGAATGCAATAGTTGGACCTCAGGCACCTAGGGAACTTGGATGCAAAAAATATATGGAACTCTAGTTGTTGCTGGGGTTATCAGGCAGCTGCTAAGAAGAGGTGTGGAGGATCTACATTTTAGGCTGAAGTGCCTAAATGCTACCTTAGTCCTCCTATAAGTACCCAAATCTGTTTGTGGATCTTGAACTTTTTTCTCTCTGTAAAATGGAACCATCACTGCTATTTTTCTCCCTGATGTTAGTCTTTGTCTGCTTTGATTTTAAGCGCATTAGGACAATATATGCCAGGCAAAATCTTGGGAGGTGTCACCACTTCCATATTGAACCACTAGGTCTTGATTTGACAGACTGAAAGCGGCAGATTTCATGTAGTCCCTACATCATGTAGTTGCTTTATTTAGTGGTTGGGCTCACAGGGTCACATTACCTGATCCAAAAGAGCAACTGTTCACACAAATCCTGAACACAAAGCAGACCTATTCACCTACACCTATTTAGCAGCCAGGGGGCCACAATCAAAGCCCAGCAGCAGCCTGACAGTTACAGATGAGCATAATAGATATTCATCAAAGTAAATGGTCTGGGTAAGAATATTTTACATGTATATTGGCTACTGCAACTGAAATAAGCAATAGGCTTTTCAAACTACAGAGTAAAAAATCTTACATGACAATTGTGCTGTACAAAGAAGATTGCTGGCATGTCTTCACATTGCTTCCAAATGATCCTTTTTATTTACCATAGTGGCCTTCTTGACTGGGGTAATTTTGCTACTATGTCAGACTGCAACATTCTACAGCAATAAGTCAAAGCCACAAAATTCATATTCCAATTTTCCTCCTTTTCTGGGGTCCTCTCTATGTTTTACATTTGTCTATTACAGTTCAAACATGTCTAGGCAAAACTTTATTGAACACCTATGTAATAGGGTGGTTTATATGCTGAATTCAGTGTGTGGAATTGCTATGCTTCTTGCCCTGAGTTGTTTCACAAGGCAGTGTGTCCTGAGAAAAGAAAGAAATAATTGGGTGGAGCATAAAGTGCAAAGCATAGCAACTGCATGGGACTTTAAAAAAAAAAAAGAAAGAAACCAAGAAGCATGTGGTATTATGGAGGGAAAATTAAAAGAAAAGAAAGCTAACTGATTCTTTCTAAGATGCAGAATGTTTTGTTGAACCCCAAGAGAAATGCAGACTCCTTGAAGCTGAACTTGTCCAGCTGTGCATAAATTACAAGAGCAGTGCACTGACTGGGGAGATTAAAATGCAAATATTTAATAAAGTGAAAAAGAACAGTCTCTCCTGCTCATTAGATTTATTGCAGGATTATTTCCTATACATGGTTTTAATGTTCCCTTCCCTGTCTAAATTCTAGCCCAGTCCTCCTATGTATCCCCTTGGGCACCAGTCAGGGATTCCCCTTGCTTCTTGGTGTGCACACCCTGATTTTTAAATCCTGCCCTGTTTTCCCTCCATCCTTTAGTCATGGCTTATCCATGCTACCTTTAACCTCTTTAATTCTTTTCTAATACATCACTTTCCTTCAAATCCCCAAATGTTCTTGTTGCTCTGAGCACCTTCTGTTCTGTGAATATCTCACTGGTAGTGAGGTGCATGCGTAACAGTGCATGCAAGCACAGATGTACCACAGCTGTAAAGAGCAGGAATTATTGTCTGCTTCCTCCCACCCCCACAAATACAACACTTCCCTATGTTGTCCAAAACAGACCTTTCTTGCAACTATATCAGATTGCCAATTCCCATCTAATTTGCTGCTTGCTATAATACCCTAATCTCTCTCAGCAACAGTACACAGCATATAATTTCAGTCTTTTATACCTATAGAAGAAAATTTTGAATACAAAGACTCATGTACTTAAGTTCTACAACTAAATTCACAGCTTTGAAAACAGCAGCTTCCTAACTAGCTTGGGAGGATATCTTTTGCTATGCAAATCAGATGGGTGCTTATCAGCACTAGGAGCAATCTGCATCATTCAGGAGGGGCTCAGTGTTTGGCAGGATCAGGCCAGAAGAGGAAACTGATCTAAACCATTTTGATGGCTACTTACTTCCTCACCCTCCAAGTCATTACTTTAATAATCATTGCAATAGGGCAGTGTGAGGAACCTAATATTCCATAACTTGTAGATAACCATGTGATTATTCATAATTAAAAACATAAAGCTTTTCTCAACACCTGGCATTTACCCTTACAGATGCATTATATAGATACCATGTGCATTTAGATCAGTTTCAAAATGTGTTTTCAATTTTAATTTCAGTGTGCAACTGTATACTTCAGAAGCCTTGACTCATGCACACACAAAACATACCATTTGATGTCATAAGCTAATTATAAACTAGTAGCTAAGCAGGGCTCTTCTTGGAAGAGCATTAAGTAAATTGGGATTTGTTTTATTACAATTTAGCAAATTTCCAAAAAAAGCTTGACCTGTGGAGTGTAAAGAGCATTGATGCATAAGGCAAAAATGAATAAATACAACTCTGAGGATTCCAACTTAAACCCTCATTGGAAGGAGACTGCACATGTAAGATCAATCCTTAATCTTTACAACTAAAAACATTGTTAGAAGAATTAAGGATGGGATCCATTATGGGTCTTAGGTATAATAAAAGAAATACCTAGGGTTTTGGCCTCCCTGTTACAATTGTTTTAGCAAAATTTTACATCCTCCTCCTGGATGGAAGGAAATTAGATGCAAAGAATTACTGTTGTGCACTCAAGATGAATGGCAGACAGTCAGAAGTCAGGCTGAGAACAAGGCAGCTCTTGTGAGATTGGCTGATTACTCAGTAACAGGATGCTTTCAGGAATGTACATACTTTGGATTTTGTTTCTTTTTTGTAGATTATGATTATATTTAAAAATTGTTGGAAAATAAGATGTATGTTTCTGGCTTCCTGAGAATCAATTACCTGGTAACAGTGGGGATTTGAAGGGTTTGGGAACTGTCTTTTCCTTTAAGGACTATGGAAATGGTTCTGTCTTGCCAATGCAATTAGAATTAGTACGTAATGTAGCTTTATATTTTATAGAATTATCACTATTTCAGTGTTTTTCCCATTCATCTCTCTGGTCCCCTTTTCTCTCTCCCTGATCTCCTGGTTATGGTATTCTCTTCCGAAGTTGCCTGTCCCTTCTGCCCTATTGATGGGTTCTTTTTCCTTTCAACCTAGAATGGTGGCTTTCCAGTTTGGGATTTTAAACACTCTTGTTTCTGCATCAGATCAGTATCCCTCAGGATAGGGATATCAGATCAAGTCAGTGACTATTGTAATAAAAATCTAGCTTTCTGCTGTCCAGTCCTTCCTTTATTCTGCCAAGATGATTTGCTGTCTAATAAGAGTGATTGAATCAGACAGTAGAAAAGTTCAAACCCAGCTTCCCAGTTTAATGTCTCACTTTAGGTACTATAAATCAGAAATCTGGGGTGCAGTATAGTTTAAAGTAGTATAGTATAGGATAAATGGCTGAATAAAATGTGAGTTGGGAATAAAGTTTTAAAGTCCAACCAAAAATAAAAAATCATAATTGAAAAAGGAAGCTGTCATGTGATAACCAATGTTATCTCAGCTGCTGAAGGATTAATGGGAAGACTCACTCCCTCCTCAGGTGGGGCTGTTTGGGACATGGAGACAAAAAGGCTGCTGGTCAGCTAAGAGAGACGATTGAATGGAGTTTCCTTCAACAACAAGCTTCAGTGGATTCACCTGGATAGCTCAGCAGGTGGCTCAGAGTATGTGAGTAAATGAACTACCTTTAAGAAAGAGCAGGTGTAATGATAGAAGAGTAGGGCTGGAAGAAACCTAACCTTAGGAGGTCAATCTAGTCCAACCCCCTGCTCAAGGCAGGATCATCTCTGTACAAACCATTGTCTAACTTATTCTTAAAACTATGTGAACAGCCCCTGCATTGTGGCTCAGGGTGTTGCAACTAGCAGGCATATTGTCTAAAAACACCCTAACTTGCCACAGGTAAAATGGGGATAACAGCACTGTTGATCTGCTGCTGCTAGGATGTGGAAGTGATACAGTAGTTAAAAATACACTTGAATCTCAGAGTTTGGGAAGAACTGTTTCCAGCTGCTTTGCAAAGTTCTTGGGTCTGGAACTCAAGTGAGTTGAGACCAGGGGTGGGTGAATGGGCCTATGTTCCTCTCTTGACTCCAGTGGAAGTTGGTAGAATCAAGACGACTCTGGACTTGCCATGCACTGACTCTGCTACCCTAGAAGGAGAGGGACTGTTAGGGACCTGCTTAAATCAGTGCTGAACCATCCGTTGTAGAAAATGGTAACCACTACGTGACAGGGAAATGCAGATGGCCACTTGCCCCCCCACCCAATAATCTCTTGTACTCCCCATCTTCTTAGTCTCACCATGGATATATGAGGATATAAACTGTATACTGGAGGGACAGTGTTGCACCAATCACTTAAGTGCTTAGTGTACAGCCAAAGCATGAGCACAGTGCTGCTATTTTGTGTTTGCCTGAAAAATCAACCTCTGTCTCTCCTTAGATATCTAGAACTCAGCTGGACACTAATCGTTATAATTAAGCTGGTCAGGCTGCTAGTGTCAGCCACTTCCTAGTGACCCCTTATGCACCAGACTGAGCTAAACAAATATTGCAGCCACTTGGCACAGAGTAGTCAGAGATCCCATCAACAGCTTCTACTGCTGTTGGATATAACTGGAGTTCTTGGCTCCTATCCATTTAAGCTCTCAAAGGTTTTCCCCCTCCCAGGCTCACTTTTTTTCTTCTCTCTCCTCCTGCACCCTGTTCCTTAGGAAAAGTAGAAGTTAAGAAAAGAGAAGCCGTGACTGCACTGTGTGACTAATGCACAGCACCTGCCAAGATTAATGCATGCAGTTCCTTTAGATTAGTAGAATAGCTGGCACCCTGGATGCACTTCTTACAGGAAAGCTAGTGTGGAGTAGTTCTAATAATTACCACTGTGTAACTCCTATTGCTATTTCCATGATCACTTTCCTGGGGAGAGCTCACTAAGGCAGTCTCTAGCTTTAGATGGAGAGACAAAGTTCAAGGCTTGTAGTGAGGCACTCGCATTCAGGCATTCCAGCTGTGTGTACATGAAAGCATGAAAAATGAAGAGGCGGTGTGCATTGAAACACAGGCATTTGAAAGTGTGACAAATATAGCCCTAGATCTTCTGGGGGTAAATTTACCACTGCTGCAGGAAAGTTAAACTGCACCCTGTGTTTGCATTTTGCATACATTTGGAATGTACTAGCTGTCTCAGTGTACACATTACAATAATGACACCAAGTGGGGAAGTAAATAACCATTAAAACTGTTAGATCAGTTTCCATCACACAATTTACTGGTCAGTTTTGCAATAAATTTAGATGGCCCCAAGTGCAAAGGAACAATCACACAATTTACTGGTCAGTTCCACACAAGTTGTGGAATATTAAGAGCAGTGCCCTCACGCTGTCATATTGCAAAAAGCATTACAATAATGTCTTAAAATGAAATAGGGCCAGTCTACCAGAAGAGCAGTCTGTCTTCTGGGGATGTGTCCTGTTGCAGCAGTTGAATTTGGCAGACTGGAATGTTACAAAGCATAACTGTGTGCAGGTGAAAGATGATGAAGAAAGAAGGGAGGAAAACAACCTTTTCCCCCCTCCTGAGTTAGAATAAAATGTGCTGAAATAGATTTGGAGGGTAGGTTGGGAGATGTTCTGGTACTTCAATTTTTAATTTCAGTATTTGGAAACAGTGAGCAACTTCTGAGGCTAAATTGTGCTAACATCTGAAAGCTCTAAAGCCAGTTTAAACAGTAAAACACTCACAAGCAGAATATTCAATTTAAGATTAAGTGTTTATGATGATCATCATCATCATGATCGTTTTCCATACAAAAGAAATGTATAGAAGTGCAAAAAAAGGGACAGAATATTCCACTTACTGGGCATCCAGGTGAATTTAGGTACCTAAATATGGTTGATTTGATTCTATGCTGTGCCATTCAAATCTTGAAAATCCATGAACAGACTTAACACAAAAACAGTGAGTAGGCAGGGGGCCAATGGAGATGCTCCATGCTTGTCCCCAGCACCCATTTCTAGATTTCCAATAGACCTGAGAGTAAATGCTGGTCAACTTCTGTGTCTGGACTGCATCAATGAACTAGGATCAGCTGGTTCCGTGCGGCATCCCTTCTGAACCACCACAAGCAAGTAAGAGGAGATGCCACTAATCATTCTTCTGCAAGGAGAATTTAGATCTGGGCAACTCCAAATTGTATGACAGTAGATCAAGATTAATCTACATGCCTTACTAGGAACGATTTTTACCTTATTCATCCCTACCTGGTGCAATTCCTCATCCTAGAGAAGGCATGGCTGGAAGTAAAACTGTGGACAGGCTTATTAAGACCCGATCATTAACTCAGAATGCTTCCAGCCCTGCTTATAGTCTCCGCTACACAGCGCTGCCTTCGTGCGCCTCCCGAGCAGCGCTCAGCGCCCCCAGGCGTCCGCCCCGCAGTGCAGAGAGGCGGCGGCTCCCGCGCAGCGCAAAGCGCCCTCGCCCGCGAAGGGAGACGGGGTCGGGGCCTTGCGCCGCTGCGAGCAGATCCGCGCAGCCCTCGGGGCCCGGAAGCCTGCTCCACCAGCCCCCGGCAGTGCCTCGCCCCCTGCTGGAGCCCTCCGGAGCGGAGTGTGCGCCCCGGCCCCGCGCCCTTCCTTCCGCCCTCGCCTCACTAGAGGGCGCCCCGAGCGCTCTTTTGGCGGGAAGGCGGCTTGGCCTGATTTCCTCCTCCTAGTCCCCCCGCCCCGCGAAGAGCCTGCAGAGCTGTGGTTCGCAACATTTCTTTAGATTCGAGGCAGCCCTAGGAGCAGGCCAGCTCTTGGCTTTCATTCTTTCCACAGATAAATAAAATAAAATAACAGACCGATCTTCCGGTTGCAAGGAGCTGAGTCAGGGCGCAGCGGAGGGGTGCAGTGCCGCACTGCTAACCCCCTCCTTTGATTCCTGGCCCTCCCACGGCCGAAGGCCAATGCCTGGTTGCATGTCTAGTCAGGCACCAGCATAGGGGGTGCGCGTGCCCCCCCCATGGGACCGGTGCGCCCCTGACGGCCAACAGTGCTGTTGAGGGTATGGCTGGTGCCCCACGCCCCCAGATTCAGGAGACACCAGTCACTCATGGGCAGCGGTGAGCGAGTCCCTTGCCTTCATGGCTCGCTATAATCTGCCCGGTCCCCTTCAGATCTTCATTGCACACGTACTAACAACCCTGTTCGCTTCCTCCCCCCACTTCTTTTAATGGTCTTGGTGGTCCACCAGTCAAGTTAGCTCTCTGAGCTGCTCCTCCTCAAGTCCCTTTTGCTTCACAGCCCGGCAGACTTCGTTTTGTTTTGTTTTTAATTCTAGCTAGAAAACATTAAGCCGGGTATGGCAACATGAACTCGGGTGAGCATCCACTCAGGTGTGGAACTACCTTTCAAGGGAGCACTGGATGCACTTACAAGATGCTTCAGAAGGCTAGATGTTTGTTTTATTAATCTGCAAGAATTGTGCACCGCATGTTTTAAGGATGACAAAGCTGACGACGTGTGTTTATCAACGTTTTATACCATTCTAATAACGTTGTATTTGGGGGGAAGGAGGGACTTCTACCATCTTGAGAGGAATAGTGTAGCTCTAGGCCCCTAGCATATTAGTAAAACTTCTAATTTCGTTTCACCTTTGTGGCTATCTCGCTGGGATCATTTGACTTCCTGCCGCTTGGGCGGGGGGCTGGATCCGATGATCTTGCCAGGTCCCTTCCAACTCTAATGTCTATGAAATCTATGGCAAAATGTGTAATGAATCATATGTATCGATGCACCACAACCCCCTTTCTCAAAATCCTAGCTCTGCCCATGGCAGGTCACAATGGTTTTAACACTGGATTCCTGTTTCCAAATCTTTACCCCGTGAATCAGTAGGTGTTGGCAGACTCAGCTAATATTGCGCATATTGCTCAGCATCCTTGCAAGGATCGTGGGACACCCTGGTTAAGAATCACTTCTCCAGGGGCCCTTGTGTCCCAGGTGCATTGACACCCACTCACGACAGCCAGCCCTGAAGGAAAAGAGGATTCCTGAGCTGCAAGCACTTAGGGTGGCATTTATAGGTCTGTAGGATCCCAGAGTAAAAAGGCGTTGTCCAGCTGTTTTTTAGCCGGATTCGGAGTGGTACAGTGTAGACTCGGCCTTTCCAGGCAAGGGGAACGGTGCGGGGAGCTGAGCACCCTGAAGGATGGATCCCCGCTGGTTGTTACTGGTACTGGGACCGAGCCGGGGTGCGGGTTCCCTGTGTGATGATGAGAGGCAGCGCGGGGCCAGGCTGCAAACCTCGCTGTCTCGACCTGGGGTTTCTGGGTGGGAGGTTGGAGAGGGTCCAGTCCCGCGGCACCGGGCTGTAGATAAGGAAAGCGCGAATCGCTTCCCCCCCGCCCCCTTGGGATTTGCAAACTGAAAACGTCCGGTCCCTAGCCCTGAGCATGAGAAAGCTCGCAACCGGCTAGGAGCGAACTGGTCATCATAGCATAGGAAAGGAGGACAGAAAACTCCCTCAGCTCTAAAGGGAGTCAAGAAAACTCTGCTTAAGTGTTTAGTGCTTCATGTGGAGCTCTGTTCAAGAAGTGGAAGGGTAATTGTCAGGGCTCACGTAGCTCGGCCTCTGAGACCTTCGAGATGCACAACAATGCAGGGGTACGATCCCCAGCGGCTCCATCTTAGGGCTGGGGTGTTTGGTCTGTCACTGCCGAAATCTCTCGATCCACAGAGGCTTTTTTTTTTTAACCTAGTACTTCTCGATCCTAGATCCTAAAGCATTTGAAGCCAGGCTCTTGACGGCTAATCGCAGACATAAGGCGAGCAACGTTCAGTCATTGGGGCATGCTAATGCTCTTTAATCTAGCGCTCTCCGAGGACAGCCTCCACCTCACGCTTGAGCGACAAGAACAGTGGGCGCAGCAACAAATCTGACGCCAGCATTCTCGCTCTCATATAAAACAGTCAGATAGCTAGCATTATATATCACATACAATGTAGCGAGATTGCGTGATTCCTGCGTTTTTGATGTTCACCTCTCTAAGAACCTCTTCCACGGAGCCTCAGCTATAAATGCCTGCTATATAAAGGTAACTGAGAAGGCTCTTCTCTAAATGAAGAAGCGGTATAAACGTAACCTCCTATGCTATATAAGTACTACGTTGCCATGCCGAAGCGCTTTAGCGTCTATCTGCACAGGCAGCGGGTTTGCCTTGGCTGGAGGTGGAGTGTCCCGGCTGGGCTTGGGCTCCACGCTTCCGAAGAGCATTTTCCGGCCGCCCCGTCCGTCCCCGCGGCCGGGCCCGGCCCAGTAGATGCTGCAGTGGCTGCGGGACAACAAAGTTCCGTCAGATCAGTACAGAAACCAGTGACTGAACGCGACCGCCCTGCAGCCTCCCGTAAAGCAGAGCTAACACTTGTGACAGTGCTCCTTTTGTTATGCGGTGGCGGGGAAAATAGTTGTTTTCAGCCCAGTGCTGAACTCCTCCGGGGGAAGGGGCCGGCACCGACTCCTTTAGGGGAGCAGCCGTGGTCCGGCCCGCGAAAAGCAAGCGCCCTCCGGCGTGGAGTGCAGACACTTGCGAGCACACTTAACCTAGTGCCTCATGCCCCCGCAGCTCTCCCAGATCGCTCCGGCTATGGGGAAGGGCGAGGCTCCACTGGGCAGGAGCTTGCCTTCTTGGGCTTGGTGATAGCACGGGTCGGGGTGAGGCTGGCTACGATCGTATCCAGCGGGAGCGCGGTGGGCTGGACCAGTCCTGCAAGCGAGCGAGAGGCTGGAAACCGCCCTTTCACGCCCCTGCACGGTGGGAAAGCTGCCCGAGCGAGGGATCTGGGGGCAGCCGTGAAGCAGGAGCTGCATTCAGGGCCGGCGGGGGCAGGCGATCGCTGCCGGCGAGGGTCCAGCTAGTGACCCCGGACTGGAGACCCACCTGTGCGGCGCTGCGCTGCGCGGTGCGGGGCAAGGGCGGGCAGGGCAGGGTGTGGAGGGAGGCATACTGAGATGGCAAGCGAGAAAAGCAGTAAGCAGTCAAGCCCAGAGCAGCGGGAATCCCCCGCTCTGGACCCGGCATTTCAGCTCCGGGGGCCGGGCTGGGGCTGGGCTGCGGCCTCGGGCTGGGCGAGGAGGTAGCGGACCACCGGCAGGTGCCCGTGCTCCCGGGCCAGGTCCAGGGGCAGGCCCCAGCGGTCGGCCAGGTCCAGGCGGGCCCCGGCGCGGTGCAGCGCCGCCAGCGTGTCCAGGAAGCCTTCTCGGGCCGCGTCGTGCGCAGGGCAGGAGCCGGTGGCGGGGTCCGGCCGGTTGGGGTCCGCTCCGCTCCGCAGCAGCAGCTCCACCAGGGGCGTGTGGCCCAGCTTCACCACCTGCGGGCACAGAGCGGCCGTCAGCGGGGCGCGCAGGTGTGGCTGCATGGAGGCTTGCGCGTGGCTGTGCGGGCCCTGGGACCAGGGGCATCCCTGGTCCGGGCAGGTGGCTCTGGAGGCAATAGCGTGGCTTTAAAGCAGGCAAGGGTAGGTGGGTGTGATACCTGCTGTGGGCTCTGCTTTACTTTTATAATTCTCCCTCCATTGACACAAGCGCGGCCAAAAGATCAAGCTCCTCGGCCATGTTGTGCCCTGCCAACACTACACTTGACTAAGCCGGTTCATAACGTCCTGCCTGGTGTGATGCTCCTTCCTTCACAGTATCCGTTGAGTTGAGCTTCAGTCCAGGAAATGAGGTCACCCTCATTTAGCTAGCCTAAAAAGGTGCGTGACTGCTCTGACTTCTGATAGCTCGCTAACTGCCTCCCCCGTCCTATCATGCTGATGATGATGACCACGACAGGAGAACTGTCGCCGCTGGCAAATCATCGCTAATCACATAGCAGGCATTTCCCGATGCATCCTCTTAAGAGCATCTGTGCCAGGGCACCGGCTTAGCTGGAAGGTTTAAGATTTTTGGAGCCCAATATGTCCTGTGAATGACCCCCTTACCCCCACCCCCGACAACCTCCACCCTTAGCTTATGCTGTCTCACTCCTAGCTTCTCTGTGATCCTGAAGGATGTTGTTAACCACTGCTCGGGGAGGGAGGGAGAGGAGCGGTAGGGAATTTACAGTAGCGTAATAGAAATGTAAGCCAATAGGTTTCTGCTCAGCCGAGGAAAGCACACACAGAGCAGCCGCCTCCTCCTCCCTATGCCTGAAGAAGGGCGTTTGTGCCCTAAGGCTTATGAAGAACAACATTTCCCAACTATTTAGTCGGTCTAATAAAAAAGATCATATTTACCCAAATAACCTTGTCTGCCTATGTCCTTAGACCAGGCAACAGGGCTACAACCAACAGCATCAAAATAACTGTACACTCGAGAAAAGACATCGTGGTGCAGCTTTTCTGCGCATCCCTTTGCAAAGGAAAGTGTATTTATTTATATCATCGACTTTGTTGCGTACACATATGACTCGAACAACCAATTTCCATTTCACTCCTTGCACTGTGTCCTCCGCTATACCGACCGTTGCCTTTGTTAACTGAGGAGGGAACGAGAACCAGATCGTGTGCTCCCTTTAAAACCAGTCAGACTTTCCCCGCCCCCGAAAAAAGGGAGGGCAGGGAGAAGAAATCAAATCCTGGGGCAATCCTCCCCCGATATGAAATTTCCGAACTCCGATTGCTTTGAAGATAATTTTCCCCGGTGAGCAGCACATTTTTAAATATTTTTAAATTTAAATTTCTTTACTTTTAATTAATTAATTAGTTGAAAATTACTTTTATTTTTAATATTTTTTTAGAATTGTACTATACACTATATTAAATGTATGTATATAATTATAACATTGATATTTGCAGTTCACAAATAGGAAATAGACAATAGGGACCAATAATATATACAATCTTAGAATATATATATATAATATTTATATGATTGGTCCCTATTATTGTCCAATATCTGCAAATATCTATGTTATATAGTGTATAGTACAATTCTAAAAATATTATTGGTTATATAATAATATTATCATTATTCTAAATATATTATTGTTCCCTTATTATTGTCCAATATCTGCAAATATCTATGTTATATAGTGTATAGTACAATTCTAAAAATATTATTGGTTATATAATAATATTATCATTATTCTAAATATATTATTGGTCCCTTATTATTGTCCAGCCTCTGCAAATATTGTCCAGCCTCTCCCCTTGCACTAAAACAAATGTCTCCTTGTTTTAGTACAAGGGGACATTTTTTTCCTGTAAGTTTAGTAGACAGTAGGCTCCCAGCCCTGCCGTACCTAAGCTAAATCTGTTTTCGCTCGTGCCCGCATGGCAAACTTCTTGGGCTAAACGAAATGGAGATTGCCTATTGAGAAAGGATTGCCCACTATCCACGGGATTATCGTCTCTGACAGTGGGTAATCGTTGTGACCCTGTCAGGGCCGTCTCTGCTGGGGGGAGGGGCGAATCGGGGCGACCACCCGGGGTCCCGCGCTTTGGGAGAGTCCGCGGACGGCGCAATACAGGCCCCGCCGCGGCCGCCACGCGCCGCCGGCTCTGCCACCGCCGAGCATTGCTGGCTCCTGCGGTTCGCCATCCCCCGCCCCGCACACTCCCAGGAACGGCTCCGGGCCCTGTCGCTATCACTCGTGTACTGCGCTCGAGCTCAGAATCGATCTCGTTCAGCCTGGGCATTAGTCCTTTCAGCGACTCGTGGAAATGGGCTTTTGCAAACAGAAGCGTGTGTAATAAATACATAATGATTATAATATAAACTATACTAAATTAAATCGATATTGTTAGACCTCTATTATTGTCCAGTATACTCAAGTATCAGTGTTTTAGTGCAAAGGGTATAGGTTCTAGCCGTGCTGGTCTAAGGACCTAGGCAGAAGAGTTGGAGAAATTCTTCTTTCTCTCGAAAGCTTGCAAAGAACAATTTCTCCAACTATTTTAGTTGGTCTAATAGATAAAAAAACCCTTTTTAAATTAATTTTATCTAATAAAAAATATCAGATTTAGGCAAAGATCCCTGTTTGCCTTAGTGCAAAGGGGACTTTTTCCCCCCTCAGTTCAGTAGCCAAATAATTAAATAGTAAAAGCTCGCTAATAAAAGGAACCCGGGAAAAAGTGTTTTTGCTTTGTTTTGGTTTGTTTTTTCTGGGTATAAGTGGAGACAGCATACACTTCTATTTTTTATTTTGAGGAAGAATCCATTTTCTTAACTGGTTGCCTCACACTTGCTACTTGAAACAAATAGGACTGTACTAATATTGCAGCTTCTTTATATGATTTGATTTACATAACTTCTAACATGGATAAACCCCCATTTTAAACAAAATGTATTTGACATTTAATGCTGCCTTAAATACCTTGAAACCTAAACTTTATTGTAACTACATTCTAAGAGAGAGAAAATTTGAATACAGGTAATGGAATATTATCTTTAAATATTCATTTAAAAGGTACATGTAAATAACATGGACATTTTGCATGCCTTTTTTCTGGGCAGCTTACATTTTAAATGGCTAAAACGCTCTCTAAAAGCTTGCCTGCGTGGCAGCTATTTTGTGCGCCTACCTTTTTATTAATTAAATGGCAGTAGCTTCTCTTCTCAATCTCAAATACAGGTTGCGAGAAAAAATATATGGAGGGGGTGGATCTAAAATCTGAACCTACTTGAAAATGGACTCTCTCTCTCCCCCCCCCACATGTGTTTTTTATTACTTTCCTTTCCAAGAGTAATAAACAGAAAAGAACGATGCGTCTTGTCTGTAGGCTACCAAAACTATTCCACAGTCAGTGGCTGACTTGTGCACAGTTCAGCCTGGTGTTCTGACGCTGGGTTGGGGACTGAAAACAAAAAGAAACAACCTCTCGCCAAAAAAACCGCAACCCCCCCTCTAACCCTCCCCCCGCCAACTACAGGCACCACGTTTTTCTCTGCAATCACTCTTTGTGCACCAAGACAATCTAATTAGTTAATTCCATTAATTTTTATAGCTTTGTTTTTTAAACTTTCTGTTCTCTATATCTCTGCCCCCTAACCAGCCTCTATATCTCTGCCCCCTAACCAGCGCGCGTTGTTTCTAGAGGACAGTAGTGCAGCCTTGCACGCCAGTGTTATCAAGAGGATCGAAAACAAACGAAAACTAAAAAACACCAGCAACAAAAGCGCCCCCCCCCCCAAAAAAAAAAATACCACGAAGGGAAAAAGAGAAGAGAAATGGAAGACACTGGGCCCAGGGACCAGGGGAACGCACATGCCCCTGCCCCGCGCCGCCGCGCTTCGCCGCGCGCCTCGCTCGGTGGCCGCACCCCCCGGCAGCTCTGCCCGGAGCTCCCCCCTTCCCCCAATCTCCTGGGCGACCAGGCTGGTTAGGACGGGGTCCCGCCTTCAACCCAGATTTCTCTCCGACGTCTCCCAGCTATTGATTCACCCCCAGCCCCAGCGCGGTAAAACCCAGATGCAGTCAGCGGGCTCCCCCAGCGCTGCGCCATCCCCGCTGGGCGACTACCTGCAGCGCCGTGCGGCCGAAGCGGCTCTGGGCGTCGGGATCCGCGCCCGCCTCCAGCAGCGCCTGCACTGCCGCGCAGTCCCCCCGCGCCGCGGCGCTGGCCAGATGGTCCCCCGGGCTCGCAGCCATGTTCCGCCCGCCGGCAGCCCCCGCGCCCCCTCTCTGCCGCTGCCGCAGCCTGCAAACTCGCAGCCCTTCCGTTTCCACGGGCCGCTCTCCTCCCGCGGGGAAGGGGCGGGATCTTCTCTAGCTCCAGTGCTCAGCCCCCCAGCCTCGCCGTCCTGCGCCGGCTCGAGGGCGCGCACGGCTCTGAGGGCTGCAGCCAATGGGTGGAGGTGCGCTGCACCCGCCCCGGGGCAAGCGCCTGCCTGGCCATCCGGAGCGCCCAGCGTGGGCGCGGGCTGCCCTGCGGGGCGGGGCCTGGGGCAGGGGATGCAGGCTGGGCAGCGCTGGGTACCAGGCCCGCGACCACACTACCAGCTTTCCTTCGGCCCCAGGGAAAGTGTCCCGGGCCCCCGCTGAACACGCCAAGAGGAAACAAAGGCTGGCCGCCGCTGCGCCCTTGCCTATGGTAAATCCTGCCCAGGCGCCTTAAGTCAACGCCAGCTCGTGGGGATGGGAGGTGCCACTAAGCTGTCGGGCCCACGCTTCAGGAAGGACGTGAATCTCTTGGAAAGAGCCCAGCAGAGACAACGGTGTTCGGGGCCGGGGGCAAGACTTCTGAGGGCGCTAGGGTTCTTGATTCCGCGGAAGAGAAGACTGGGGGCGGGGAGGGTTCAGAACAGTTTCCAAATACCTGAAGCGCCTTACAGAGAGGATGGGAAGAGATTTTTCCCTCTGGCTGTAGGGGACTCCACTAGGAGCAATGGCCCCAAACTGCAGCAGGGGAGATTTAGGATGGATATTAGGAAAAACTTTGGGACTCTGAGGGTGGTCAGGCATTGGAATAGACTACCTAGAGAACTTGTGGAATCTTCTTGCTCGGAAACTATTAAGAGTAGGTTGGACTGACACTTAGGAGGGATGGTTTAGTCGGGACTGGACAGATACCTTGCTGGGATCATTTGAACTCAGCACTATTCCTGCCCAGAGCAGGGGTTGGACTCGATGACCTTTAGGTCTTGTCCAAGCCTTAATTTTTATATGATTCTATGCTATGATATGCCCAAGCCTGCCTTGGGGGTGGGGGGCAGGGGGCTGGACTATATGACCTCCTGTGATCCCTTCCAGCCCTACTTTCTTAATATGTTTTAATACTCCAGTACTGAGCATCTCCCAACACTACCATTAAAATAAGCATCATTATAGGTGGGATCGTGAAATTCCCCTTCTGGGCTGGTCTGAACAGAGCTGTACAGTGTTGGAGTAGATTGCCTCTGGAAGTTTTCTTTTCTCTCTCTCTCTCCCCCCGCCCCCCCCCCCCCTTCCCCCCGCAACTTTTTTGATTCCGGCAACTATAGAAAGCAAATTCGGAAGCAAAGAGGAATATGCAGGAATTTGAATGAGGTTGAGGCTATAACATCATTACAAAAGAAATTATACAAAACAATTCCTACACATTATCACTACTAACAATACCGTGTGTGTGCGTGCGGGTGCTAATTAATTTTCAAAGAATCTGACTAGAGTCTAGCTTACTGGGTGGTATTGTTTTTGCCCTCAGCAATAGAAATAGATCAGTATAGGTTGGAAATAGAACCCATATTTTGAAACATCTATTCCTCCTTTGTCTTTAGACTGGTAATCTAATTTGATATGACAGTTTCTCCAACAACAACACATCCTATATTTTAGGTTAGCACATTATGGAGAAGAGGAAGAGGGGATAGTTCCTTCCACATATAAGCCACCTGTAATCTAGCTATCAACTTTTACTGGGGCAGTCAATTGACAAACCACTGAATTCAAAGAATTATTACCGCACACCACACTAGTAATTATTACCACCCCTACCCCCACCTCCCCCCCCAGAATATTTGTACATTTGGACACAACCACAATATAGGGAAAAAGGAACCTCTTTCTCTTTAGTCTCTCCAACGTAATGCATCACCAAATTCTAGTTGGCGATAGGTCTCCTCTTTGGAGTATTTTATGAAAGGTTTTTTTTTTTCCTTTGGAAAGCATATATGGACAATGAACACCTCTGTCCCCAAATTTCTCTTCAGTGCTCCAGCTCAGTTTCTTTCCTCAGGTCTCTTTCACAAGCCTTCATTTGTTTAGTCTTCCTAGCCATCCCTTCGTCTATTAAAATTGCATATATAAGATTAACTTTTTTTTTCTTGAGTCCACAATGTGTTAGTTGCTCAAAGGGAGTATGCTTTTTCTATTTATTTTTTTAATAAAATCCCTAATATGAAGATACTGAAAAAAGGACTCATTTCCATTAGGGTTATCACAGATTCCTTTATAAGATCTCATAGGCTCCTCCCAAAAGCATTTACCTAACTGGAGAATATCCACCCTGACCCAAACTATGGGTATGTTTATACCAGATGCCTTAACATGCACTGAACTGTTCTATTGTGCATTAGTGCATTGCAGCAAAAACTGTGCTAATATACAGTAGAATTAGTCTGCTGTGCATTAAGCATCACAAAAAAATTGCTGTTGCTACTCTGCATTAGTGCTGCTACTGTGCCTTTATCTAGTACCTCATATTAGAGGTACTACACTTAATGCAATAGCAAAGGCATGTTAATGAATGTGTAGACATGCCAAGAATTGCATTTTTGATCAGTTCTAGGGAGGATTTCTTTGGACAGTTAATGGGGAGGAGTGTGGGGAAAGCAACTTTTCACACACCAATGTATATCTTTCAGTTAGGCTGCATGATAATACGCCATTATGGTGGGGACTGTAAGATCTTCCATTTAGAAGGCCAGTGTATACCTGATGCTTGGCCTCTTACTTTTACAGGTAAAATTCAGGAGAAAAGTTTGTCAAGCCTTTAATATACTCTCTGGCATACATATAGGTAAGCTTTACAATAGTAAAGGAATTTTGAGGATATATATTTATTTTAAAAGTGGTTACTCTGTTTCTCCAAGAAATATCCACCCCCCACCCCCTCCATTTTCTGAGGGATATTGTTATTTTAGACCAGACTGGCAAATAACTGGTGATAAAAAGATTCTTGTGCTTTACTGTAAGATTAATACCCAGGCATCTTATTGAATTTTAACTCAATTAAATGGGTATAGTTTTTCATATATAAATTTATATAAGCTTAAGTTTCTCAGAAATACCATGATCTAACATTTCTGATTCTTCATAATTATTTTTTTATCCATAAAAAGAGACAAACTTACATGTCTGGAATACTATTGCTTTTAAGGAAAAAAAGAGGGTCTTTTACAAAAAGGAGTGCATCATCTGCATACCGAGCTCTATTAAGTTTCATCCCTGTGTCTTAAAAAGCCTCTAACACATGGTCACCTGTTAAGGAAAAAGACTTCTTGCCTAGGTTTCAAAAGAAAGTTTTTAAGAAGTTCAAACTTTGGTTCAGTTGCAGTTCAGGCAGGCAATTCAGCAAGAACAGAGGTTCAAGACTGAAAAGTAAAAAAAAAAATCCATGTTCACTGGGAAATTTTTATTCTATTACCTGGCCCAATTTCAGAAGCTTATTAAAAAAGCTAGTGAATACAGAAATATGGTTGATAGGTTATATTCTAATTCAGTTGTTTTCAACCTATTTGCTATAGTGGGCCACACATGCAGCTCTCAACATGTTATATGGGCTGCACCCCACAGCTAAGGGGGCCCCCAACTGCCGGGGCTATGGGGACCAGGGCTATGGCCTGAAGCCCCATACCCTCCCCCCACCCCCCCATTAGCACCCAAGCCCTGGATGCTGCCCTTGGGAGGTGATGGTTGATGCAGTTCAGCTGTCTGCCACTCCCCACTCCCCATGCTGGGAACAACATGCTGGCCTAGCCACCATGGTTAGGCAGCCCTGCCCACCTGGCAGCAGCAGCATGGAGTGGTGTCCCCCAGCTGTTGCTAGGCAGACAGGGAGCGGCTTGCCATGGTGGTGTGGCCAACATGGGGCTCCCAGAAATGTCATTGAGCTTCCCCACTCCACTCTGCTGCAGAGGCCCCCGGGAGAGGGCAGCAGGGTAGGGAGCCCCAAGCCTGCAGCTGGTGCTTTACATCTACCCTACCCCTGCACACAAATCCAGGGGGCATGTGCCACCCATTCCTCTCTACCTGGGATTATGTGCAGCAGCCGGGAGCTGCTCCCCCACTACCCCCCACTGGGCCCTGTGGCTGCACATTTCCATCTTGGTCCTGGACCCTATACATCACTCCAGCCAGGCAATGGCCACAGCCTGTCCCAGCCCTGTCCTGCCCTGCCTTACTTTAATCCCTCTCTCCCTCCCTCATTGTGGGGGCCTCAATTTACCACCCCTTCCTCCCTCTTCCCTGCATAGACTTACCTGGAGGGAGGTGAAGAAGCTGCTTTCCATGCTGTCTGCCCCATGCATGTGTGCCACTTGCCTCTGATTGCCCTCCTCCTGCTCCTTCCAGCCCTAAGCAGCTCCTTGCAGGTGGGAACTCTGTCAGCCTGCAAGGGGAAATGTGCCATTTCCCATATTTTTCTCCCTGACTAACAAACAGGTACTAATTAAATGTGCAATAACTGGTGCTACTGCCCAGTAGCACCGGTGCACACTTTTTAAATGATGCTAATGTTCAGTAGACTAATTCTATTGTGCATTAGCACATTAGCAAGGCTTTTGCTGTTTTCAACGTTGCATGTGCAGCAGGGGCCTGAGCGTCGGGGCTGCTGCAGGGACATTTTCTTATGAAGCTTTTAGAACCAGTCTACCTGTTTTAATTTCAGATCTGATAGAACCTCCTTCAAATATTGTTCTGTGTTGGTTCTTTCTTTTCTGAAATGGGAGGCTTTGCTAATTAGGAGACTTTCATTTCTGCTTTGCCAGCACCCTATAGCATTTTTTCACCTCTTTCCCATTTATCGTTTTCTGTTAGATCCTTCTGAAAATACGCACATAATTCTTTAAGGGGTCATAGAGCAGAGGTCTATTCATCTCCATGAATACTGTTTGGTTTTGATTCCCAGTCTCTTAACAGTAGATGTACTGGTGAATGATCAGAGGAATTGATTGCATCCATTCATGTCAATTTATTAAGTTGCTGGAAATATGAAATATAATAAATCATCTTGGCCTATCAAGAACCAGATTGACAACTACATCACAATTTCCAGCCAGGGTAGCTTCCCCCTCTCTAAATTGATTAAGCTATGTTAACTATTACAGTTGCCATTCCTTTCCTTTCTGACTGTCCTGTATTTCTGTGGTTGTATTTTATATTGCTTCTCTTAGTCTGTCTAACAGAAAAGTCAGTCTGTCTAACAGAGTAAGTCAAAGTTACTCAGATAGAGATCAGGGGAGTGAGCATTTGTTCTCTGTTAGTGAGAAAGAATGCCTGGGAAACAAAAGCAGATTTTCCCCCACCTGCCTCCCTCCGGAGATTCAGCTGAAAAAATGGCCTAGAGGTAAAAACCTTAGTTCCTATTCGGTAGAAACAGCCAACCAGGCAATAGGTAAGTTTATCCTCATTTTTTCCTTCCTCTCAGTGGGCAGATGAAGGTCAGATTGGATGTGGATGTGAGGCATCCTTACTCAGGGCTCAGACACATGATGCCTTTATTGCATCTAATGATTGACTGGAGTAAAATGTGGAGCAGAGGCAGAGCCATACTATCTGGGATATCTTCCTGTCCCAGGTAAAGTTCCCCCTTGAACAATATGTAATAACCTTGCAATCCAAGAAAGTTACTACTATAACCCTGTGTGTGTTCCCTCCACAAGTCAACTTCAACCCTGACCTTCAGCAATCCCACACAGTCGAAGATGATTGTCTTCCATGGTTGTCTTATCTATGTGTCTGAAGATGGCTGATACCAATCCCTATCTGGGATTGACAGACTCTACTGCAGTTTAGCATGTGTTTCCATGTGGGGTGGGTGGCACTGGATTTTTTATTTGGTCCACAACATGCTGTTTCTGGCACTCCCACTTTTCCATCCCCTGTTGTTGTCATAAGGTTTCAAAGTACTGAAATCCCTGCAAGAGATTCTTCCTCCACTTGGGCCGGCATTGGTTATAGTCTCCCATGAGTTGACATTGATGTTGCATTTTTTTAAGCTGGCCTTGAGGATGTCCCTGAAGTGCTTTCTCTACTCTCCTCTTTAGCATATGCCTCGGCTGAGCTGGGAGAATAAAACTTGCTTTGGGAGTTTAGACTCAGACATCTGGATGACATGGCTGGCCCAACAAAGTTGATATTAGATGATTGTTGCCTCAGTACTCATGGTGTTTCCTTGCTGGTGGACACTAATGGTGGTGCATCTCTCTTCCCACTGCATTGAGAGGATCTTCCATAGGCAATGCTGATGGTACTTCTCCAACAACTTTAGATGTCTCCGGTACATTGTTCATGGCTCAGTTCCATACAGCAAGGTGGGGATCATGACAGCTTGATAAACCTTGAGCTTGGTTTCAGAGCTGATGTTGTGATCTTTAAACATCCATTTCTTCAGGCATCCAAAGGCTGCACTTGCACATTTGAGGTGATACTGGATTTCTTCATTGATGTCAGCCTTCTGTGAGAGATGGCTTCTGAGGTATGGGAAATAATGAATATTCTCCAGACTCTCATCATGGATCTGGATTACCAGAGCCGGGGACTGTTTATTATGAGCTTGTTGGTGGAGGACCATAGTCTTCTGAATGTTAAGCATCAGTCCCATTTTGTCTTGTATGCATTGGTAAAGATGTTGATAATTGCCTGAAGGTTTGCTTCCAAGTGAGGGCACACTACAGCATCATCAGTGTAGTGGAGCTCAATGATTATAGTTGGGTTGGTCTTGGTTTTGGCTCAGAGTTGGCTGAGGTTAAACAGCTCACCATTCATTTGGTAGTTTAGCTCCACTCTGGCTGGAAGCTTGTTGGTGGTCAGATGTAAGGAATATTGAGAAGAGCATTAGAGCAATGATGCAGTCTTGCTTAACTCCCATTTCAACTTCAAAGGGATCTGTGACAGATCCATTACTGAGAACCATTGCTCCCATACTGACATGGAGCAGGCAGAGAATGGTGACAAATTTTGGTGGACATCCACACTTCAGAAGAATCCTCCTCAATGCTTCTAAGCTGATGGTCAAAAGCTTTTGTGAGGTCAAAGAAGGCCATGTAGAGAGGCTTATGTTGTTCCTAACATATGCCCTGCAGCTGGCAAGCAGTGAAGATCATGTCAGTTGTGCCTTTTGATGCCTGAAACACACACTGAGATCCTGGGAGGAGCTCTTCAGGAAGTGGGAGGAGATGGTTCAAAAAGGTTTTTGCAATGATTTTTCCTGTGGTGGACAGCAAGGTGATCCCTCTGTAGTTTCCACAGTCAGGCTTGTCTCCTTTCTTCAAGATTGTCACAATCATGGAGTTCCTGAGGTCATCTGGGATTTCCTTATCATTCCAGATCCTTAAGATAAGGGCACAGAGCTCTGATGTGAACTATTCTCCTGCCTGTTTTAAGATTTCAGTGGCCTCGTTGTTCCAGATGCCTTGTTGTTCCTCATCGGCTTGATGGCTTTCCTCACCTTGTCAAGGCTTGGAGGGATTCTGAGATTCTGAGATCATCTCTGACTGGGTGTCGTGGGATGGAGTTGAGAACACTCTCATCAACAGCAGTCTCAATTGAGAAAGTCTTTAAATTGTTCTTTCCAACGAGCGTTGATCAGGTCTCGTCCATCCTTAGGTCTCAAGGGGGTTGATCCCTGAGTGCTCTGACCTTAGGCAGCTTTGATGGCAATGAAGAAGCCTCACATATCGTGGATGTCAGCCAAATGTTCAACCCTGGTAGCCAGGCTCAGTGTAAACCAGTTTTGTCTAGGGGTGCATCAATATAATGGTTGGCTATTGGATTAGCACTGATAAAAGGAGAAACAGTGTTTTGGCTTGTTTTGGTTGTTGTAGCAGATAGTTAGAGCCACCTGCCTGGAGCACTCTGATGAGCATAATCTGGTCCCTGTTACCAGTTTCTGCTGCTGGTGTTACAGCAACATCACATGTGCAGCAGGTGCCTGAATGCCAGGGCTGTCACAGAGATGTTGGGCTGCATGCAAGCAGGGTAAGGTGTCACATGAGTGACATTCTGCTCTGCTGGGCACCAGCGCTGTTGCAAGCTCCCAGGTGGCTGTGGAAGCTTGGCTGTGTGGGGCCCACCGGTACTGAGGCAGCAAGTGTGTACTGGGGCTCCAAGCACACTCAGTGCTGCTGTCTGTGTGAGGGTCCACCCCTTCCACCAGGGACAGCAGCACGGGCTGCACAGGGAGTGGAGCTGTGGGTAAGAGCCATGGGCAAGGGGGCAACATGCGTGGTCACTGCCGTCCTCATTGAGGGCGTGTGGGTCCTATAAGTGCAAAACAAAAAAACAAGGAAAAGGGCTTATTTGTCAGCAGTTTAAAATGCCTTCCACTATTACTAAGTATTGGTTATTGGATTGGCAAAGCCCATATGGTTGGTTAATCAACGGCTATTGGTATTAGCCAAGAAAATCTTTATTGGAGCACCTCTAGTTTTGTTGCCACCTAGTGGCAACCTAGTGCCACCTAGTGTAAAACAGCCCTGCTGTGAGAAGCCATCTGGGGGTGTCCGTGGGCCTTCTCTTGACGAGTAAGGTCGGGCACAAACTGGCACTTGGTAGCGATCCCGTCCTGTGCCTGCAGCCTGCCACTCTCATGGGCTGCTTTTAACAAGGGGGAAGCGGGGAAAGGCCTGGGTCAGGAGCAGGACGCAGCTTATTAACAGGAGCTGAGTACTAGGTGCACACTGAGCTGTTCCTAAAGAGCCGGGTGACAGCGGCCCACTCCTGAACCGCCGGCCTCGAGCTCCTGCCCTGCCCTCGCCCCTCTCCGCCGAGTGCCTCCGCGGGCCGGGAAAGGGGCTCGCGGGCGGCTTGCGACGGGGCGGAAGATGCCCGCGCCCCTTGTCCCTGGAAGGCAGGAGGCGGGGGCTGATCCCAGCCGCCAGGAGAATGGTGGCAGGGGAGCACAGAAAGTCAGCAGCAGCTGCGCGGGGGGCCAAGAGACAGCTGGGCCCGGGGCAGAGGGGATGTGGCCGGGCCGAGGCACGCGGCTGGGAGTGCGTGGCTTCTCTGCCCCGGGGTGCGCGGCTCGCCGTGCGGGCGGGGTAGGGCCGTGCCGAGGAGGACGAGGAGGGGGCTGGTTGCAGGGTCGGACTCCCGCTGGGGGCGCCAGGGAGCGGGGCAGCCCCGAGCAGAGCTCCCCATCGGGCCGGGCCCCTGCAGCCCGCTCATCTCCGGCCACGGTCCCCTGGCGGAAGGTGGGAAGGGGTGGCGGTGATGGGGGGCCGAGAGCCCCGCCAGGCCCCCGCGCCCTTGCCCCGCTCCGCGGCCGGGCGAGCAGGCTACCGCGGGCGCCTCCCTGCAGCGGCGAGAGGCTGAGCCCGCCCGAGCCGCTGGCGCGGGTCAGGTTCAAATGCTTTGGCGCGGAGAGGCGAGGGAGGAGGAAGTGCGCGTTTCAACGCCAGTTCCTCCATCGTTTCGCTTCGTGGCACGGAGAAAGGCTGGGAAAGGCCGCCAGCCCGTGGGGGGGGGGGGGTCCGTCTGTTCCCTGCCCCCCGGGGCAGCCGCGACCCCCCTGCATGGGAAGGGAGAGCCAGGTGCACTGGGAGAGAAGGTGTTGCCACAGCCCAGGCAGGGCACGGGGCAGGGGGCGCAGGGCTGGGAGGGAGAGGGGAGTGTCGCACCAGCTGCCCGTGGGCCGGGGATCCCACCCCCTGGAGCCGGCCGCTTCCCTGCGCCCAGGCTGGAGGCTCCTGCCCAAAGAGTCCGCTGCTTCCAGCTCCCAAGGACGCAGGAGTGGCGGGAGCAGCTCGGCTGGGCGATGTGCCAGGGAGTGCCCACCTCCCTCAGGATTGAGCCCAGCTGTCAGGTAGTGGTGGGCAGCGAGCGGGACGGACCTGGCTCCACCTGCCTCTCCGACATTGCCCCAAGGTGCCCACTCCGCAGAGAGCTGCTGGACGGACCGAGCCGTCCCAAAGCAGAGGCAATAGGAAAAGCTTTGGAAAGCCCTGCCTAGCCTGGGACTAGCTGTGAGATCTTTGCTAAGATCCCAACCCCTGGCACATCTACAGGGCGACAAATTAAATACCCGGGCCCCACTCCCGCCGGCCTCACCGCCGACCTCCCTTTTCCATTGACACCCCCCAAAAACATCCTCGCTTTCCCCCTTAAAACTGCAGATCCTAGAAGCCCAACAAGCAGCATTCAAGTCTAAATAAATAGGCAGGTCTAAAAAGATCGCAAGATCCTCTGACCCTTGGAGTACGACTACCAGGCTGTGCCCAGTTAAACTTACTTGGTTGTAGCTATTTAAGTCTAAATTTTTCTTCAGCCAGAAGAGCTACACGAGGTAATACGTTTGTATACAAAGTCTTTTTTTCCTGTAGCATTTTTTGCAATGTTCAATAGACAATGTAGCTACCCCAGACTATTACATCAGCTCTCTCCCTCCTCCTCTCCGCCCCCCCCAAAAGAAAAGAGGGTTTCTTGTCAAACCTTTTCTAGAAAAGTGTTTTTGTTTCACATTTCAGCAGACCCAGTTTGAGTCTGCAATACTACGAGGTTAAAATATCTAGGCTGATCCTTTCGCGAAAAGCTTGTTGCAACAGAAAACAAACCTATTTTAATATTGGCTTATAAGCAACACAATGACAGTTTTGTTTTCTTTGGCTACAATGAAAAAAGGGATGAGAATATGGAAGTCCTCTCCAACAACAGGGAAAATGGGATTCTTATTTTTTTTATGGAGATATTTTCGTACTAGAAAACAGATCAGTTTTACAGAGCTCTGATACGAACATACTGTACTCCTGAAGCTATTTTTCCTCCGTGAAGAGGTAACGGCAAGGGAGAGATTTATTACGTGTGGAAGTAGCTTTCAAAATTAAGAAATATTCAAAGAATAATGAAATAAAGGAAGGCTTACTCCGAGCAAAGAGATAGTAACGCATAAGAAGGTGGGGAGTAACAGTTAGCCAGCACTCTTCCTCCAGCCATCTAAAACATTTTGTAAACATTTTAATTCATTCAGTCTAAAAAAAAGTTGGTAAATATAGTGGAGTTACATCTCCTGAGAAATAGGGGCACAGAGAGACTGAGACTTGCCCAAGAGAAATAAGGGATATCAGTTGTAGCCGTGTTGGTCTAAGGACATAGGCAGACAAGGTTCTCTGGGTAAATCTGATATCTTTTATTAGATCAATTCAAACAGTTGGAAAAAACTGGAAAAAAATCTTGCAAAGAAGATTTTTTCCCAACTATTTGATCTGATCTAATAAAAGATATTAGATTTACTCAAAGAACCTTGTCAAGGGAAATAAGGCATATAACCCGGAGGAAAAAAATCCCACATAAGTCTTCTCCAGGTTCTCTGTTTAAAATGTTGTTCTAAAAATATATTAATAATTTAAATTGCTGCAACTTTCGATATTTCTTTAAAAAATACAGTAATTGTACATGAGAGCCAATACTAGAGAATCTCACTGTAGTGACTGATCAAACAAAATACAAAGCTTCCTAATGCCATTTTATCTTAATTCTACCATTTAAAAAACAACAAAATTATTATTTATTGGCCAAAATAAAACAAATATATAAGTGTTTTATTTTGTCCTGAACAGTCACCCCAAACCCTGCCTGAGCATGGCTTCCTCTCTGCACTCAGATCTGCAGGTTTGCATGGAAAAGGCAATCGGCCATTTTACAAGCCTGGTGACTTGATTCAGTGACATGCAGTCCAGAAGCAGCTCCACAGGCTGTGGAGCAAAAGGTAAAGGGCTTTTACATTGAATTTAATTTAGTTTAATTTAATTTTATGTTTCTGGGACCTCTTAATTTTTTCTCCTCTCCCTAAGAACTTTTTTTCTCTCTCATTTTATGATGAAAAACTTTAATTAGAAATGCATAAAATTTACTTTTTCACATTTTTGTAGTTTTACTTTAATCCTAAAGGAGAAGGGGCAAAGAACCCCCTGAAGCGGTTACACCTTTCAATAGAAAAATGCAGTTGTGACTGCAGCAAACTCTGACAGTGTTTTCTCTACACACCGGACCCGAATTACTTACTGTTCCCTTCGAGACTCAATTTTAATCTTTGCTCAGGCTTCCCAACCCGGACACCTTATATCGGATCCTGCAGTTATTCGACTGTATTCTGGAAAAGGCTAAAGGGGGGAATCCAAATTTTAAGATTTTTAATCACAACATGACTTGTCCTCCGCAAATGAAAAACAACACTGTTTTGAATACACCTTCCTGAACTTTTTTAGCCATGCTTTGTTTTCTAACAATACTAATTCATGCAGTGGTAAAAAAGAAAAAAAAAAAAGATAAAGGCGATAAAGATAAAAAAAAAAAAAGATTAGGAATAAAAATAGAGAAGCGCTAAAATATATTGTCCCGACTTCATCGAACTTCCTTCAAGCTGGTTACTGGATCGGTATTTATGCTGTTCAGATTAATCCTAGCCTGGGTCTTGGTGCTGATGTTATATTATAACACTATTTTCAATGCTCCTGGAGAAAACTAGGTACATTACAATACCTACAAATATAGTTGGGCGGGGGGGAGAAAGAGAGAGATAAACGAGGCAGGCTGCAGAGTAGCTCTGAATCAGTCACTTCCCTGTCGCTGCCATAGACAGGGATCAAGACCGGCCTAACCAGCACTCCGCAGCCGCCCATAAGTATTTATTTACTTTGCCAAACACTGTGGCTGATTTTGTTAAAATCCCCAAGGCAGGGGCCACATTGCTGGAGGTTTCTTTCCAGGTGTGTGAAATCTGCCCTAATTCCCTATGCTTGGCCCGTGCATAGGACTACAAAAGTCTGGCACTTGCTTGATTTATCAGTGTCCTGGACGTTATGTCTTAAGTCACAAATAACCATCCAAATAATCAGCTCCCTTCTTTTCTTTGCTTTGCATGACATTCACCCAACTAGCCAAGGCCTAAACCGTGCTGTACAGGGTCAGCCGGAGTAGGCAGGATCCCCTCTGGCAGTGCCAGTTCGGGGCAAAGCTTGAGTCCTGCCCGAGGAAACCCTGCAGGGTTTTTAGACACCTCTTCTAGACAACCAGCCCCACAGTCTGACTCAGTTTCTAGGCTGGGGGTGTTCATACAGGGAAAGAAAATAGGGAGAAAAATAAAAGCAGGCCGACACACTTCACCACTAACAAACACAAACCCGAGAGGCAAGCAGGCTGGTCTGGATGCTGCAATGAGTGGGGCTCATCGGCCATTTTCTCTCTCCACTCTGAAATTTTATATCCAGGGCAGATTTCGGCTCCGGTTTGGGCCCTGATATTTAAGGACTCTCTCTCCCTTCCTCCCCCTCTCCCTTAGATAAAAACGTGTGTGCACAGAAATGCGTGTAGGCAGACATGTGGGCGTGTGTGTTTAGAAATATGTGCGCCTGGAAGTTAGATAGATGTGTGCGTGATCAATAGGGGTGCGTGTGCTTATGACTAGGTGCGTCCAGAAGGACGCAGGCGTGTGCATACACGTCCGTGTGCCGGGGACTCGCATAAATAAGTGCTTGCACTGAAGTTTGAGGGCTGTATAAACCTCGTGCGGGTCTTTATGTGCCGCAAACCGAGCGATGCGTGCGACGGGGCCGGCCCAGGGCTCGGGGCAATCGGGCATTGCAGCCCGCCCCTTCAGCAGGCAGCGGCCCGGCGATGGGAGCGGAGGCAGCTCCGCGGCGCTCCCCCTCCCCAAATCCGCCCTGCGCCCCTCGTACCTGGTGGCAGCGGAGCCCCCGGGCCCGGAGCGCCGGCCGCGGCGCCTGCTCAGCAGCTTCACGACGAGGGCGAGGCGGAACGGGCGGGCCCCGCGGTACGCCTGCCGAAACCCGCGCACCAGCCCCTCCAGCAGCGCCCGCACCCGCGCCGGGCTCGGGGCTCTCTTCACGCGGACCGTGCACTTGATCCGCACGCCCATCGCCGGCCCCGCGCGGTGCCTCGGCCTCGGCCTCGGCCTCTGCCCGGGCCCCTGCAGCGCCAGGCGGGGAATCCCCCGACGGGCACAGTCCGCGTGCGCCGCAGCCCCGCGCCCCCCGCGCGCTCACGGGCTCCAGCTCCCATTCATCTGAGGAGCTTCACCCCCCGCCCCGCCCCGCAGGTTGGTTCATCCCTGTCATGTCGGTTTCTGCCAGGGCAGGTCCACTGGGGGAGGGAGAGGGGGGGCAGGAGGAGGAAGGGGGAGGGGAGGGGAGGAGAGGAGAGGAGAGGGCATCGCCTCCCACCACCTCGCCGTTAGGGACCGTGGCCGGGAAGCGGCAGCCAATCAGCGAGCGCGCCCGCGCCTCCTTCTTCTTGTTTGTTTGAAAGCTGGAGGGCGGGGGATCTAGTTCCAGCACTTGAGACGCTCCCTTGCCCACACCCCGCGAGGCCGGAGGGGGGGGGGCGCCGAGTAGCGGATCGTGTCGCTTTAATGCGCGGCGCGGCCGCCTATTTCCTCGTCACATGGCCCCGTTTGAACTGGACGCGGATCCGTTGCTGCGGAGCCCGCCCGCCCGGACTGCACTGCGGGGCCCGGAGCCCCCCCTCCAACCCCCAGGCCTCGCGCGCGGGCTGCGTGGATCGAGACGTGCGCGGCTGTGTGCGCGGGGCCGGGGCGCCCCGCCTGCCGCTGGCTCTGCCTTCCCGCCTTGGGCTGGCTGGAGCGCGGGACTGGGGCGGAGGAGCTGGGATCTGTCCCCCCGCCCCGCGTCGAGGTGCTGGGGAGTGACACGGGGATCGGGCTCCGCCTGCGATCTCTGGTGGGAGAGGGCGGTGCGTGCGGGCAGGGATCTGGCCTTGTTTCCCCTCCCCCGCTCGGAGAGATCCCGCCCATGGGTTGCAAACTTTAGTGATGGTTGGGGGGCAGCAAGAGCCTCTGGGATGGTATGGGGATGGGCGGGGGGTAGCAAGTTTCTCGGGTTGTAATCGGTCCCCCCCCCCCTCGTTTCAGGCCAAGGCTTTGGGGCATGCCCCGTGGGGGCCACTGCTGATCAGTCACTGGCTTTCCCCCAGCTGACGGCGGCGGGTTTCTGTTGCTTTGAGGTGTCGCCCACGAGCTGGAATGACGTCCCTGGGTGCTGCTCCTGCTGCCCCGACACGGGCTGGCGGGCCCCGATCCTGCGCACGAAGGTACCCTTCCACCCCTTGGCACAGCAGCCTGCGCACAAGGTAAGCGCCCCTCATCCCGCTTGCAGCTGGTGGCACTGAGTGAAGGCCCCAGCCCTGTACATCCCTCCTGGAGGCGGCTCGGCTGAAACAGGAGCCAGCATTTGGGGCTGGGTCCTGCGTGCGAGTGCCCCTGGAGCTGGACAGCGAGGTCCAGCTCGTCATTTACCCAGCGGGGAGGAAGGGGAGCTCGGGGGGTCATTTTAGGCTCCTGCCTTACATATGTCCGGCAATTAACTGCATAATCCCACAATAAATATAGATCAGCTACACCTGCAAAGTCACACGATAAAAATGGCTACCCAGCTATAAGACCCACCAACAATGAAGCGGGTGCCTGGAGCAGGGCAAACAAGGCTTTTTGGGTAAATCCGATATCTTTTATATCGGATTGTATATAACCATTATAAAAATATATATAAAATTAACAAATAATTTGAGTTGGTCTAATAAAAGATATCGGATTTGCCCAAATAACCGTGTCTGCCTGTATCCTGGCTACGACCTATACCCCTGAAACTGCAACAACTCTACGGCTGGTTTCTAGCCAGCTTTAATTTGAACGTGTCTTGAAAATGCTCCGGTGCGGGTGCATGGTGCAGAGAAGGTGCCGCTGTGCTGAAGATGGGGTGGGTGGTCATGCCATCTCACTGAGAGCAGCCACTGGTGTGGTCTGGGTGCGGGGCAGCTTCTTAAAGCCTCCTTATGATCTGGTCCTAGCTGTTAAGCCAGGGCACAGCACCGCTGGAGCGTCAGCAGTGCTTAAAAGGCCTCTCCCCAGCGTGCAGGGCTGTAAGGGCCAGCTCAGCGCCTCCTTGAAGCATTGGCGTTCAGAGGGCAGGGAAGAAGGGACTTTTTTTTTTAATGTTAACATTGACTGCTTGCTCCCCGCGGTTTTGGGGAGGATGCTGGAAACCTCATCAGTGGGTGAATCACATGCATAGGCATATTGGGTTTAAGTTGGAGCAAAGGAGCCTTAAAAGTTGGATATTATAAAGAAAAAAAATTCTGACTAGGACGGTGGTGAAACACTGAAATAGACTACCTAGACAGGTGGTGTGATCTCCATCCTTGAAGGTGTTTAAGGCTCGCTTAAAGCCCTGGGGGGATGATTTAGTTGGGGGTTGTCCTGTTTTGAGCAGAGGGTTGGACTAGATGACCTCCTGGGGTCCCTTACAACCCTCATTTTCGATGCTTCATGTGCATTACACACGGTACCAGTCCATGTCTTCTTGTCTGCTGCTTAGGTGTGGGTTAAGTCCATTAAACTGCCTCAGTTCATGGCACTTTCTCTTCCCCTGTCTACTTAGCAACTCTTAACTGTGCTTGGCTTAATTACCTAGTTGGTGAAACTGCCTAGAAGTAGCTAATTTCAAGGATTTTTAAAGACAAGTGTCTTTGGGTGGATTTTTAAAGCAACCTTGAATTTGAATTGCTAAATTCAAGGCTGCTATTAAGGAGGAGAAGATAAAGAGCCTTAACTAGGTGTTAGAAGCTAAGCACTGGCTGTTTCCCCTAAGGAGCAGTTTTCTTTTGACTACATGCATAACCCCTCCTCAGCCCTGACTTATGCACTTGCAGTGTACTTGCACTAGGATATGAGTGTGTATGTAACATGCAAAATAATTTACATTGCAGGTATGCAGCTAGCAGCTATCCTACTGGGGGACCTGGTCTTGGCTTTCTAAATTGCCTGGCTAGTCCCATTGAAATGAAGGCCTTATTCAGGTGAGTAAAATAACCAGAATCCCTAGCAAATACGTTAGAATTTCTAAGTTGTTAAGAGAGGGAATCTGTGTGGAAACTGGGCTGAAATTCTTTATGGTGAAGAGGAGCAGAGAAGGCCTAGAAACAAATTTTGAATTTATCTGGGCCTAGCTCGCAGGACATGCATTTTCATTACGCACAGGGTATAGTTTCTTTTTGTAATGAACAGGTTACATCGATTTTCAGGTATAACCAGAGTCAATCCAACTCAAAAGAAGAGAGAGGCATTTAGTTGTTTTTGCAGTTTTGTGTTATACCACATGTGTGCCATTTCCACTGAAATTGCAAGTCTATTGAGTTAGGTGAGTGTAAGTATAAAATACTGTACCCCCGTGCATATCCTTTGCCCATAGAAAGGATATGTAGAACCAGTAGACTAAAAATAAAGAGTGTGTGAAGGGGAAACTCATTTGATTCTTATCTCATTTTTGAATTTTTGGCTACAGTATTTTTGTTGTTGTTGTTCTGATGTTGCACATGTGAATATTGCTTTGTGAATCTAATTCTTTTTAAAAGCTTAACACTTTTCTCTTTCTAAGTGTAACTCCTGGTATTTAGGACTCATTTATTTTAGGAGCCCCCCTATCACTAGTGAAACTGTTTTAAAGTGCCCCTATTTATAGAACATTTTCACGATGCATATTATTGTTCTACAAAATGTTAAGTCAAAATGATGCAGGGGACCGAGGGAAATAGATAAATTGTCCCAAGTAAGCTAGTAGGGTTGAACTTTGAGGGCTACAATGCTCCAGGAGATGTGCTAGAAGCAAGGGGGTTTGGGATGATCTCTCTTTTGTTGGATGAGATGTAAAAGGAGCTTTTGTGACCTGAAGAAGGATCTCTCTCAGCTGTACAGCAGGTCCAACAAAAACTAAAAGGTAGAAACAACAAACAAGAAGGCAGAACTGGATCATGAGAGACCAGAATCACTAGCAACCTCCTGCTGGCCCTACCCTTCCTGAAGGAAACAGAAGAGCAGATTCTGTTGGAGAGATTTTTCTCTCTTACCCCATTTTCTATGGGAAAACAAGAATTTAGGAGGTCTTTCTATTGCCTTTTCTGTAGAACAACCATAGTCTTAGCAACATAAAACTGTGTGTGGGGCCTGCTCCAACACTTAAAAAATAATATAAATATATATGATGTTTTTATCCCCCGAGACTCGGAGCCTCTGTGCTAGGAGGGAACAACTATAGGGCAAGAAATACTCCAAGCTTCGGTCCCAGTCGTTTATTCCTGGAGCTCGTTCTCCCCGGACTCCGCGCGGCTGTAGTGTGCGGGGCGTGTTTGAGGAGAGCCAGCGGCGGGGACAAGCCCATGTGCAAAGACAGCCCCGAGGGCCCTGCCGCGGGGACACGGGAGTCATTATTTACAACCTCGGCGCTTCAGCCGAGAGAGGCAATAAATTACTGGGTGGGAAGCAGCGTCAGAGCCGCTGAAGCCTGGAGTTCAGGGCGGGCCGGGCTGGGGCTGGGGCTGGGGCTGGGCTGCGGCCTCGGGCTGGGCGAGGAGGTAGCGGACCACCGGCAGGTGCCCGTGCTCCCGGGCCAGGTCCAGGGGCAGGCCCCAGCGGTCGGCCAGGTCCAGGCGGGCCCCGGCGCGGTGCAGCGCCGCCAGCGTGTCCAGGAAGCCTTCTCGGGCCGCGTCGTGCGCAGGGCAGGAGCCGGTGGCGGGGTCCGGCCGGTTGGGGTCCGCTCCGCTCCGCAGCAGCAGCTCCACCAGGGGCGTGTGGCCCAGCTTCACCACCTGCGGGCACAGAGCGGCCGTCAGCGGGCCTCCCTCGCTGGGACCCATGACCTGGAGCCGCAGGACCCGGGTGGGGGCACCAAAATCCGAAGGCCCGTAGGGCCTCCTGTGGGCAAGGACGGGGGGCTGTGCCGCATGTCGTGGCCTCCCAGCCGACTTGGAAACCGCGGAGATCTCCGCCTGTCTCCGCGGCCCCCGCCCTACAGCCCGAGCTCAGCTCGGCTCGGCCCGATCCCCAGGGAAGCGCGGGCCCTTCGCTCTACCCCGCACTAGCACCAGCTACTTTGAACTCTAAGGCCTGACAGGTACAGAGCATAAGGCATGCAGCATCCCTCACCCCGCAATGACGCAACACATATATGCTTAAAACATCTGCCCTAACCTTCAGACTTGAGATGTTACAAACTGGTTGGTTTTTAAGGTGACTGTGTCCCAGGCGCCTTGGCCAGGAGCCCGCCCATTGCCGCCCCGAGCAGCAGGCAAGACCCAACGCACCCTGCCCCGCACTGAGGGGCTCCCGCGGGCCTTACAGGAAAGCCCCATTCCGTTTGCAGCCTGTCCCGCTTCTATCTAGCTGGGCTCAGTACACGCTTTGGTGCAGAAATCACTCTCGACCTGTCTCTCGAAGGGCAGATCGCTTGTATTGAAAGGGTAGCCTGAAACACAAGCTCGAGTGGTGGGTTTGAGTCATCAATTCAGTCTAAGGACAATTGATTATTAAAAGTAAAACTGCTTTCAAAGATCGCAGTCCTGTTCTTAATCGATCTCGAAGTTTTCTGCCCCGGGCGAGATGCCTTGCTTGTTCCGTACTTTCCGGCTTTGGCGCCGGACCTGGATGATTGCTGCCTCTTGCGGAGCAGTCACGTAGAAACCAGGGCATATTTTGCAGGGGTTGGAGCGCGGGATGTGCCAGCGCCTAGACAGGCGCAGCCTTTCCCGCAGGGAGCCCGCTCGCACAGGCAGAGCTCTGCGTGCAGCTACTGGACGCCGGGGTTTGCTGGGTCAGGGCTCCTCCCTACCCCCCACAAAGCACTTCTCCTGGCCTGGAAACCGAAGCCCCTGCTCCTCTCCCGTGTCCCGGGGGCTGCAGGGCTCCGATCCGGGCTCACTTGGTTTTTAAATTGCGTTGCACGCCGCGGCTTGCTTTCCCACGCGGTGGATCGCGCGTTTCTTCCCCCCGAGAGCTGCAGCCACTGTCACCCCCTCGCCCCGGACCGAGAGCAACACGGACCGCGACCGGAGCTGGCTGAGCAGCGATCGCTGCCTCCTCCCGAGAGACTCGGCAGCGCAGGGTGGGGCACCGGCTGCGGCATGGGGGCTCCTGCCTCTCGGATCCCGAGCGGAGTCGTTGGGGACAGCTCTCCCGCCGCGGCCCCTACCTGGATCGGGGTCCGGCCGTAGGCATTGAGGCTGTTGGGGTCCAACCCTTGCGCCAGCAGCTCCCTCACCTTGGCCAGGTTGCCCTGGGCCGCGGCAGAGGCCAGCTCGTGCCCCAGGTCCATGCCCCTACGCTGGCCCATGCCTCACATCGGGGGGGCGGGAGCAGGAGGACCCCTCTCCTGGGCACCCCCGGCCCCTTGTACCAGGCTCCGGCTCGGCTCGGCTCGCCGTACACCGCAGCGCTGCGGCTGCCCCGGCCCCCGGCTTGTTTTTCCCGAGCCGCCCCGCCCCCGCCCCGCCCCGCCCCGCTGCAACCTGGCCTGTTCGGAATCGCCCGCCTCTGTGACGTCAGAGACGGGGAACAGCTGGGGACTCAGGCTTATCAGCGCATGCGCCGCGGAGCCTGCTCCGCTCCCCTCCCCCTGCCTCAGCGCGCTCACTAAGGAGGTGGAAAATGCGCGCTGGAACTGCAGGAGCTGAGCGCCGGGCGGGGCAGGCCGGGGCGCTGCGCTGCTCTTGTCTGCTTGCCTGCCGCGCAGGCGGCTCTGCTCCTGGGCTGGGCTTAATCGCGCCTTGACAGCCCCAAGCCCTGGGAGAACAGGGAGGGACCCCGTCCCCACACCCTCGGAGAGGCTTTATTTACAGCAACGGTCCTGGGAACGGGCCGGCGGGGTCTGGCACTGGCTGGGCTGCATGGGGCAAAGCACGCTGCTCTCGTTGGCCCTAGGGGGCTAAGGATGCCAAGTGCACCCTCAACAAGTTTGTGGATGACGTCAAGCTGGGTGAGGGGAGGAGCAGATCTGCTGGAGCGTAGGGCTAGGATGCACAAAGACCTACTCAGATTGGAGATTGGGCGGAGAGAGATCTCATGACGTTGAATAAGGACAAGTGCAAAGTCCTGCACTTAAGAGGGAACAATCCCATACACCTGGCTAAGCAGCAGCTCTGCAGAAAAGGACCTGGGGGTTACAGCGGACAATAAGATTAATATAAGCCAGCAGTGAGCCCTTATTGTCAAGAAGGCTAACACTGGGTTGCATTAGTAGGTATGTTTCCAGCAGATTAAGGGAACTGATTATTCCTCTATTCAGCACTGATGAGGCTACATCTGGAGAGAATCCAGCAGAAGGCAACAAAATGTTGAAGGGGCTGGGGGTTATGACTTATGAGGAAAGACTGAGGGAACTGGGTTTATTTAGTTAGGAGAAGAGAAGACTGAAGAGGGATATAATAAACACGCTTCAACCTGAAAGGTGTTCAAAAGAGGATGGAGCTAGACTGTACTCAGTAGTGGTGGCAGATAACAGAACAAAAAGCAATGGTCTTGATGCAGCAAGGGATATATAGGTTAGATATTAGGAAAAATGTTATCACTAGGAGGATAATAAAGCACAAAACAGGTTACTAGAGAGGTTGTGGAATCTCCATCCTTAGAGGTTTTTAAGGCCTGGCTAGATGAAACATTGGCTGGAATAAGATTGTTTGGGATGGTCCTTCTTTGAGCAGGGGGTTGTATTGGATGACCTCCTGAGGCCCCTTCCAACCCTATGTGATTCAAATTGTGGGCCTGGACTAGGACCCTGGAGGTCTCAGCTGTGATCTGTGTCCTTAGAAAAGCCGGGTCATTGCTGTTTCCCCCCTGGCTTTTTTTCTTCAGGTCCTTTCATGATTGCATCACTTCTGAGTGCCTTCCAGAAGTCCACTAAGCAATGCAATCTGTACTTTACCTATAGGTTTTTCCTTCTACTTTTTTCTTGTCAGTTGAGGTGATTGCAGATAGAAACAATACAATGGGATCCAGTATCAGCTGGGATCTTGTTATAACAATAATGTCTCCACCTTCCCTCCCAAATTAGTTATTATAAAAAGCCAGCCTAAGAAAGACTTTGAATTTCTTTGGTAAATGTTCCTGTTGGAGAATACTCGAGTTTCACTTTCATGTGTCAAGATTTTGTTCACTTCTCCGCCTAGCAGAACATATGGGAGCTTGGCACGCAGCAGGTTTACCAGCCTAAGGTGATAAAGATAAAGGGAATTCATGTAAACACGGTGAAATATGATGGCATAGATATGATTGTCATGAAGAAGTTGAGACAAGTTTAAGAGCTCTTTTACTGGGATCACATAGGGAGGAATTTTCTTCACTTTTTTAAAATATATTTTTAAAGGTTCAGTAAGATTCAAATAAGGTTCAAACAAGTTTCATGAGTTAGCTAAAATATTTCTATATGCAGGATTTAAAAGATAAATATAATATGTGGGTTTGGAAAGGAAGGCCCGAAAAGCACATTTTAAATATTTTTGTTTAAAAATATTGAAATGTGGGAGTCAGAGAGAAAGGGAAAGATGGGGAGAGGCAGCGGACAGGGTGAAAGACAGAAAGAGAACACCGTTTAGTCCTGACAGCTCGGACATTCATCAAATGGATTTGTAACCATGGATAAGTTCCTTGACTGGATAGCAGCTGGGATCTTTGGGGGAGTTGATAGCACCAAGGACAGCTCCTTTGCTGGCAGTTGTTCAATGTGGTTGTGTAATCTAATCCCACTATAAAGTGGAGGGATTGGACAACCAGACATCCCCCACCCCCAAACTGAGGGGTGGGCAGGGAGAGTCACTTATTTTTTCAAGTGGGTGTTGTTACTTCTCTTCCTTCCAGGGTGACTAGAAAAAATGCAGCCATTGTCTATAAACCTCTCTTTTCACTCCAGTGAGAAATGATCTGTACTGAATGGTGAGAAAACAACATTTTTTCTTACATCACCACTTTTACTGAGTTGTAGGGTTGCAGGGATAGTATCAGAGGGAATACAAGAGAGGAGATGGGATAGGAATATTTTACAAAAGAGAAAATAGCATTATAGATGAAGATATTATCCCAGCTACTCTTCACTTCTGTAGTTAAGGATCTTGAGAGGGAAAATATAAAAGTTCATAGATTTTATAGACATTTGGGCTTGAAAATAAAAAAAAACAACAGCTCTCACTGAGCCAGCAATAACAATGTGCTGTTTTGGACTGTAGTTTACATCAATTTTCCAGTTTTCATTCAGCTAACGTTATGAACCTTACTGAAGGAGGCAGAAAATGATTAATTTACATTACAGTAGTACCTAGAGATCCTAAGGCCCCCCTCCCCTTTGCTAAGTACCATACAAACACATTGAGGAAATAAAAACCACATTATGCCATTGCATCTATGTAGAGACATGTGGGGGAATAAGAACCCTTGATACCACAGCCTCGGCTTCTTGGATATATATGCACTTCTCTCAGATGACTCACTCAAGGAATTTGTAATGCTTTTCCTGTTTTGTACAGCACTTGACCACGTATGGTGTTCATCTGTGGCTCATCAAAATACCGTAAAATCTGTTATTTACACCTCTCTTCTCATGAAATGATTAAACAGGAAAATAAAAACGACTATTTCTTTTCTGACTTGATCCCTTTGTAAAGTAAAATGCATTTTTTCAAGATATGACTTCATCCCCACCAGAAGAGGGAGCCAACTATTTCTACCAGTTACAATGTGACAGTTCTAATGGGACATACTCAGAAAGCATTGCCAATGCAAATCATTTAGTTTGTTGAAGATTTATTTGCAATGTTTTCCAGATTGCACAGTCCTGTTACTTAAACAATCTAGGACCAGGTTATGTCCTTTTGCTTACACTGGGTGCATCTACATGTGAGATTAAGGTGACAGAAGTCTACACTTGCGCCTGAGACAGCCAGCAGGTTTAATTATTATGCTGTAAGATAGTACTGTTCCCAACAGTACTGTCTTATGGCAGAGTTGATTAATTTACTGCAAAGATAATTAGTCAAGTCCACAGTAAAGTGCATGCATAGATGCACCCACTAAGTGGTTGAATTCTGGAAGCAGTTCCACTGGCATGCAGGATAAAGTAATACCTGCAGGATAATGTATTGCTTAGTGTGAGCAGAGAGCAGAATTTGATCCCTACTGAATTTAGTTCTACCTATCTAATAGTGTATTTATGATTCCATTGCTTTGGCTTTCCCAGGCTTTGCTCATTTTCTTTTTCTTGGTGACTTTATTAATTTCTTTTTAAAATCTGTTTTAGCTCTTAAAGTCATATGAATCTTATAAATAACCACACTGTATCTCAGTTAAAGGGAAAAAACAATAAACAGGCTGTTGTACCAAATATTTAGTCACCAGGAAACCATTTTAACAGCATCAGTAGTGGATATTAAAATAATGGAAATACTTCCAGATTCAGGGTACAACTAACTAACGAATAATATTATTGCCTGATTCTCTTGTACATTTAAAGTCCTTATGGCCAGAACGCTGCATATGCAGGGGCCTGAAAAATTGTTACAATTTCAGAGCAGTGTGAAGGAACCTGAATATAACCAAAAATCCAGCCCCGTATCTACATTTCTTAAACTGAATGCTAAAGCAAGAAGTCATAATCAATAAGAACACATTGAAAGTGATATGGGAAGGAGATGACCTCCTTTTACTCACTTATTTAGTTCAAGGAACTGTTGCTCCCAGATCGTTGTTTACAGGTATATATGGTAGAATTCCCCTTTCTGGTTTCAGAATCAGATGTACACCTATAAAAACAACAATATTCAGACCCATCACAATAAAAAAGCAGAAAGTGTCCAATTTAACTAACAAGCATACAAATAAACAAACTGTAAAAGAATAACAGCTGAAAACACATAAAGATGAGCAAAATCACAAAAGCTTGTTCTTACATCACATGAGAGGGATTTTGATTTCTTTTAGTTGAAACTGCTTTGCCACAGAGGTTCAGTCACTATGCTTTTCTTCTGTTTTGAATCTGCTGTTCCTGAGATGAATGACAGTTTCTATGCCCAATCACTATCGTTTTTAATGCATTTGCACAGTTCAAAGTGATTTCTTCCGGTTTCAAAGTTAATCATGTGAGAACGAACCCCCACCTAAAAACCTAAAAGAGGAATTTTTCATAATGGTGTCCCTTTCATATATTATGCCCAAATGCCTAAAGTTGGCACATCAATTGAAACAGTATTAAAAACCAGTCCCATGGCAACCAGATAAATACTGCAAGATGAGAAAAAAAATATCAGCATCTGCAGTCAAATGGAAAAAAAAAAGATGCGAGTCACATTTCAGCATTTCGGGCAGATAATGACTTGGGTAGCCAAAGTGGTACTCAAAAATAGTTTACTTCTCATAATGCAGTATTATTCACTGTGAGGTGTCATTATTTTCTGTGGTGTGACAAATCCCACAAAGCCAAGTTCAGTCATGAGAATGCTAATTCAGAAAAAATAGTAAACAATATTTTGCTATGGCACAATTCAGGTAATATATGTTAACTAGACTAGATCTAAAATTCTATTGATACATGATGGTGTTTATACAGGGAAAACTTAAAACATCAGTTCTAATGTACTAAATAAACATCATATTTGTTGTTTATATGCCTTACTTTTTAATTTAGTGGGTGTAAGCATAATTCTCTCCTATTGGAGGGGACCGGCTATATTCTCCACACAGAGCAAAATAAGGATAACAAAGATATTTAGGATTTCAATTATAAGGACTAAAAGAGTGTCATAAGGATTTATATCCCTTTGACTTATGGAATAACACAAATGCTATTGGAAATTAAGAAAGGAAGCTGGGAATTTCAGGTGCTAATATGATTCCAGGAGTCAGAGATGTAGGGGAAAAGTATCACAGAAACAATGCTGCTGTAGGTTTTATCTGCTATTTTATTTTTGCAGTCTTCAGCAACCCAGGGCCATGGGTTGCTTACCTCTATTTACAAAGCAGTTACCTGGTGCTCTCCTCAGACACTTATCTATCAATACCAGTTGGATTTCACATCTATGGTGGGTTCTGAGTTTGGAAGAACAGTTCTCTAAGTTTTTCTGTAGACATGTTTCTTGGGTTTCTGCTGTTTACACCAACTGTGAAAGCTTCTGTCCAGAAGAGAGATACATGGTTAGGGAAGATTAGTTGTCAGTCATTCCTATTTGTCACAGGTTTCTCTTTTTCCAAGCTATATCTCTTTGGATAGACGTGTAGAAAAACTGTCCCACTTTTAACTCCACTTCATTCAAGGTCAGAATTAGAATGATTTAGCTAACTTGAATTTCTATCAGATCATGCACACATAGCAGTGATATGCAACAGCTGCTGCATGGTCAGGGCAAGCAGCAGTTTCCCTTTCCCCCCTAAAGTGGCTACAAACATGTGTTTGGCCATATCCTTTGTGGAGCAAGATGTCTGTTTTTGTCTTTCCTTCTAATCTGTTTTGTTTTTGTATAAAGGAAAGCGATTGAATGAGGGCCTAACTCTTGTCATTAAATGACTAATTATATCTCATGTTTCCTAACTGATCAACCCATAATGTTGATATTCAGGATTCTTCTGGGGTAAAGCAGAAGGAAGGACAGTGACACATAAGATTGTTGGTGAGTAAATGTTCTTTATTGTTGTCCAAAAATATATAGTAAAAGAATAAGGAATAAGTGCCTATTTTTTCATGTGCAAAAACTCAAATTAGTTATACTATCCATGGCTATTTTTAAATAGTGGTCAAGTGGGTGTGAAAATGAAAGGTCAAACCTTCACCTGGTATTCTTAGACATTCTTGAAAATGTTGTGGATACAGTAATGCACAGATACAAACCATTTCTACAGGGACCTCTAACAACTGCAGGTGGATTTGCCTGTTTTGTGTATAAATGGACATAGTTATCCATGCAAACTTTGCAAGTGCAACTAAAGAGGCTTACTGAAAACTTGGCCCCAGGTATAGCAACTGTGTCAGAAGCTGGCATAGTTTTTGTTAAGGTTGTTGAATCAATCTTCTTCCAGAAAATCTGAGCAAGATATATAGGGAACGTTCAGAAAGAGGCTTCCAGACATGTAATCAGTGCCTTTTGTATGCTAGATAGTTGAAAGTTGGAAAAGTGCATTAAAATAGTAGTTCCCAATGTGCAGATTATGGATTAACCCTCTGCAAGACATCCATGAGACTACTAATACTTTGGTCTCAAATAATTTAATTCTCTTGATCAAGAGCTAGGTTGTTGCAGGTCATTGGTTATTCAGGGAGATTATCTTTCTTACCTGTAGTACATATGTTTTGGCAAGCCACTCTGTTAGGAAATGCTTGGGTTATCAGCTCTTTATAACTCTGAATATAATCACTTTCCAGTAGCAGAAAATTTTTTATATGCTTTCAAATCCAAAGGTCAAGATGACTCCAGAAGAGGGGGTAGATTCAGAGTTTGGAACCAATTATCCAGTTCAAATAGTCTTGTTGCGGTATTTGTGTTATTCCTTGGTTGGTTTTGTTGACTTCTATGAAGCAGAGTGGTTTGGAGGAATAAGCATATTGCTGGGAGATGGGGGGTCTCGTGCTCTAATCCTTACTGTACTCTAATTCTTACTACTGATCTGCTGTGTGGCCTGGGGCAAGTTGCTTCACCTTCCTGACTAATTTCCTTGCTGTATAATAATAAAACAAATTTCTGTAATCACAGAAGTATTGACGAAGACTAATTTGTTAATCTCTGAAGTGTTTTGAATGATACACAAATGCTAAGTTTTGTGGGTTTTGCTTTTCAAATCTACATTTCTATGTCCATGGAAGTTTACCTTTTGGAATTTTTTGAGTATTTTGGGTACAATAAGTCAGTTTACCTTTAGTGTGGGTGGCCACCCTCTCTAGTCCCCAGTTATAAGGTAACTTCTGCTGCCACCAGACATGTTATCTTTAATTTTTTTTCTCTCCTCAAAAATGGGTAAACCTTAGAACAGGTCTTTTACTTCACATTTAACCCATTCCCCAAATGTAGATACCTGTGTTTATACAGGTCATGTACCATTATACTTTCCCATTTAGCTTACAATTAATATGTCAAATCATATTTGAAAATCATGTGGGGATTGATTGTTTCAGATAAAGCTGTGTTACTACACTATACCAACTTATTTATTTTATTCAACCAAACTTCACAAGGCTGTTTACTTTCTCACTAGAGTTTAGCACTATATACAGAACTTCCCTGGATCTTGGAAAAATTCTTATTTCATGTAAACATAATTTAATGCCTGGGACTGTGGGGGGGGGGCGGTCAGGAAGGCCAAGGCAGAGATGGAACTGGGACTAGCTACCCGGATCAAGGACAACAAGAAGCCCTTTTTTAAATGCATAGGGGGTAAAAAGAAGGTACCAGGTAACGTGGGACCTCTGTAGGACATGCTAGGAAATCTGGTCGTCGCACCAGACAGCAAAGCTAACCTATTTAACAACCTTGCGTCCATTTTTTCTGAGTAGGGACCTGGTCATCACCCCCCCGCCAGTACCCCCGTAGGCCCTGTGGGAGGTACACCCAGGCCTAGGGTGAGCAAGGACCTAGTCAGGGAACTTCTGGAGGGACTGATGTATTTAAATTAGCAGGTCCTGATGATCTCCACCCCCGAGTGCTGAGGGAATTAGCCAAGGTCATTGTGGGACCTCTGGCACGGCTTTACGAGCACTTGTGGTGCTCTGGCAATGTGCTGGAGGACTGGAAAAGGGCCAATGTGGTTCCCATTTTCAAAAAAGGGAGGAAGGAGGACCCAGGAAACTATAGGCCCATTAGTCTTACGTCGGTCCTGGGGAAGCTTCTTGAGAAAATTATCTTGGTGCATGTCCACGAGGGTCCAGCAGGGGAGACTCTGCTTAGGGGCAACCAGCACAGGTTCATTAGAGGCACGTCCTGTCAGACCAACCTGGTGGCCTTCTGTGACCCAGGTCACCAAATCCCTGGATGCAGGTGTTGCAGTGGATATAGTCTTTCTGGACTTTAGGAAGGCCTTTGACATGGTCTTTCACCCCATGCTCATTAAAAAACTAGGAGACTGGTGTCAATGCCTACACAGTCAGATGGGTCACTAATTGGCTGGAGGGATGCACCCAGAGAGTGGTGGTGGATGGGTCTTATTCGACCTGGAGGGATGTGGGCAGTGGGGTTCTGCAGGGGCCCGCAGCATTCAACGTCTTCTTCATCAGTGACTTGGACAAAGGGGTAACATGCATCCTGTTCAAATTTGCAGATGACACTAAGATGTGGGGAGAAGTGGGCATGCTAGAAGGAAGGAATAGGCTGCAATCTGATCTGGACAGGCTACAGGGGTGGGCAGATAAGAACAGGATGGGTTTCAATACTGACAAGTGCAAGGTACTGCACCTGGGGAGGAAGAACCAGCAGCATATCTACATGCTGGGGAATTCCCTTCTCGTCAGTGCAAAGGCAGAGAAGGATCTTGGAGTCATTATTGAGGCCAAAATGAACATGGGCTGACAGTGTGTGGATGCGGTCAGGAAGGCCAACCATACCTTGTCATGCAGCCACAGATGCATCTCAAGCAGGTCCAAGGAGGTGATCCTCCCCCTCTATGCGGCACTGGTTAGGCCGCAGTTGGAGTACTGTGTCCAGTTCTGGGTGCCACACTTCAGGAGGGATGTGGACAGCACGGAGAAGGTCCAGAGAAGGCCACCCGCATGATCAGGTGCAGCAAGGCAGGCCCTACAAGGAGAGGCTAAGGGACCTGAACCTGTTCAGCCTCTGCAAGATAAGAGAAGGCTGAGGGGGGATCTACTGGCTGTTTACAAGCTAGTCAGAGGGGACCAGCAGGCATTGAGGGAGTCCCTGTTCCCCCAAGCACTCCCAGGAGGGACAAGAAATAACGGTCACAAGTTCACAGAGGGTAGATTCAGGATAGACATCAGGAGACGCTACTTCACTGTCAGGGCGACTAGGATCTGGAACCAACTTCCAGGCGAAGTGGTGCTGGCTCCTACCCTGGGCATCTTTAAAAGGAGGCTGGATGAACACCTTGCTGGCATCATTTGATCCCAGTACTCTTTCCTGCCATGGCAGGGGATCAGACTTGATGATCTGCTCAGGTCCCTTCTGACCCTACCAACTATGAAACTGTAATGCCACGTCTTTGAGAAATCTCTCTCTTCACCACTCTACATATTTGTATCAATTATTAAAGTTAAATTTCAAGACAAAGAGGAACCCTCTTAGAGTAGGCTAGAGTAGAGCATCTCTGACTGATGATGACTCCATAAAGAGGGACCCTCTTTTTATCTTGAAATGTAACTGTCATAATTGATACAAATATGTAGAGTGGTGAAGAGAGAGATTTCTCAAAGACCTGGCATTAAATTATGCTTACATGTAATAAGAATTGTTTCAATGAAGGAGATGAACGAAGTTTAACACTTTATCCCTACACCCAAAAATGTGTGTGTGTGAAATCCTGGACATGTTGAACACAGTGGGAGGTTCTTCAGGAGATGAGCTGGATGTCTGCTATCCTTTGGAGTGCCCTAGTGTTTGGATGAAAGCGTGGCCAGCAAATAATTTTTATTAAGTTAGGCTTGTTTTCCTTTATGGTGCTGCCGCTGAGTTGTGGGAAACTGGAAAGTAATAGACATTTTCTTTTGTACTGTACAATATATACAGTTATATTATTTGGAAGTTAATTATAAGGAATGACAAATCTGATATTCCCTGTCTTGCTGGAGAAACCCCTGAGTATCCTGGAAGAGTCTGCTTATGAGTTCAAGTATTGCCAGCCTTGAGTCTTGAAAAATCATTGGCTTGACAACGGTCACACATTTAAAAAACAACAACCTTTATGCCTTTTGGTTTTGGAGATTTTGGAGTCAATATTTCTGGAATTTGCCTTTTTATTACTACATTTTTTTTTTAAAGCTAAGATTGTTACATAATTCAATGAATCTAGGACCTAAGGTTTTAAGAATAGCACAAAATACCTCAATAAAGTTATCCCCAAAGATGGCAACATTGGAGTTCTCACAAAAGAATTAAAGCAATTACGGGACTGTCCTTTTTTCCAAATATTTACTGGAAACTAAAATTAAGTAAGCATTCGTAAACAACCAACTAATATTTTAAACAACCTGACTCCATTTTTTTTTTTTACTTTTTCATTTAATGAAATTTCATTTTCTTGTCTCTTGTCAGATCCTAATTGCACTAGTTCCTGAAACACTCGAGAGCCTTCCAAGATAGATATGACATGATTTTCAAACATGAGAAATCAGCACTTGTGGTTGGCTGTTTTTTCCTTGAAAATCATTTAATGATGCTTTTAAGCATCATAAATTAGCCAGAACAGATACCTGGAAGATCTTTATTTCAGAGGGGACATGTTTTCTCTGTGAGAAACTGAATGAATGCTTGTACACTTCTGGTTTCTAAGGTGGGAGCAGCAATCTTCCATTAGAAATGTAGAGCCTGTATGTGGCCTTAGTTTCGGTTCTGCTTGCAGTCCGGCAAGTATTTGAGTTCAGTCTTCCAGCCACTGATCTTGTTTATTTAAGGATTGTTTGTTAGAAAGAGTAAGCTGCAAGTCGCTTAAGAATAGGAGACAGAAGACCAAACGTTGACTCTGAAGTGCTGTCTTAAACTGTTTCTTTGGTGTGCCACAAATATTTGCAGCACTCTTGGTCTTCTATTTAAGGAAAATTATAATTAAATCTCCTAGCTTTTTGAAGCTGGTGCTTACAACTAGCAGTGAGCCAACTATTCACACTGATTTAGCATTCAGATTCACAAACTGTTTCAACTTGTGAGTAGTTGGTGAACAGATCACAATCTCCCCAAGTTTGTTCTATGTCAGTCATCTTAGTTTTGTGCCAGCAAACAGCCCTTGCATTGCTTGCATTTTTCACTGAGCATGTTGCAGTGAGAGTAGCCAATAACTGAATTCCATTTTGAACTGCAAATACATGCTGTTTGTAATTCTCAATGCAAAGATTGTGTTCCATGATTGGATGGGTGTAACCCTAAGACCTGGCCTGCATACACTTGCATAAGTTACTTAATGGTGGTGTATTTTTAAGTCAATTCAGTTAGATGGCTGTAGGTTTGTGCTGTGTAGGCAAAGCCTTCAAATCAGGCTGCTAATATGATTAGCCATGGAAAGGAGCTTGTATTTTGTTTTCCAGCAATATTCTGCAGTATTCACTTAATGCACTAGTTTGACAAAATTGATCTGCCAGTAAATGTGTTCACTGGAGCACTTGAAGTGCTTATGTAGGTAAAAAAAAAATAGTTCAAAATACTGAATTTAATGTTATATGCAGTATTTATCTGCCTCTGAACTCAGCCAAGTACTCCAGAGGGCCAGTTTTCACTATTGTAACAGTCACATTGGATGAACTCACCCCAGTAAAATTATTTCTTCACTTTTAAATATAATTGTAGAATGAATGGGACTAGACATTATTTTAAGTGCCTCTGATTCACTCTTGGCAACCAAGACCATGGGTACTTCATGTCATTCCAGCAACTGGTTGAAATGCAGTTCAGTCTGTTTCCACTGCCAGCTGTTGTGGGTTTTTCTGAGGTCAAGAGACCATTGTGTAGTAGCCAGGTCCCCAAACTTGGTCGTTCCTAGAGGTCAAGGCAGCTCATAAGAAATCAAATGTAACCATACAAAAAAATGTTGTACAATACAAAAACCAATATTTAACCCTACCAGTTTGTACAATGCTGAAATTAAAAAAAACCCATATACTCCTCCATGAGACATCATCATAATTCTAAAAAAATACAGTCACATTATACAAAAAGTACAAAATAAAACCACAAGGTAAATATTTATTACATAATGAAGCAAGATGAGACATCTTACTTACTTGACAGCTGTCCCATACTACCAGTTATGACCTTTGTCATCCCATCAGCTATCTCATACCAATCAAGGGGAGCATGGGTCAGTACTGAGGTGGGAAACCTCTAATGAACATGTAAGTCCTGCAGGTTGAGATGGGCATGAGTCAACAGATGAGTTCTGACTCTTCCTCTTAATGCTGAAGGAACCATCTATTGAATTATGTGTAAACTAGGCTTCTTACTGTTTGAGGTCACTGGAGACCTTATGTTAGTTTCTTCAAGAGCAAAATTGTTTGTCTTGGCCAGATTCTAACCCAGTTAATTACACAATGACTCCTTGTATACCCTGCAGATTTGTTTAGATCCTGGATTTTTAATTATTTTACAGTGCTCCTATACCCTATTAAAATCATTGCGTTCCATACTGCTGGTAGCTGCATTTCATTGCAGCGCGAGAGAACCTTATACAGGCATACCTCGGAGATATTGCGGGTTCGGTTCCAGACCACCGCAATAAAGCGAATATCGCGATGAAGTGAGTCACACGAATTTTTTGGTTTCCCAGTGCATATAAAAGTTATGTTTACACTATACTGTAGTCTATTAAGTGTGTAATAGCATTATGTCTAAAAAAAAATGTACATGCCTTAATTAAAAAATACTTTATTGCTAAAAAATGCTAACCATCATCTGAGCCTTCAGCAAGTCATAGTCTTTTTGCTGGTGGAGGGTCTTGCCTCGATATTGATGGCTGCTGACTGATCAGGGTGGCAGTTGCTAAAGTTTGAAATATTGCGAGAATTACCAAAATGTGACACAGACACGAAGTGAGTAAATGCTGTTGGAAAAATGGCGCCGACAGACTTGCTCGATGCAGGGTTGCCACAAACCTTCAATTTGTAAAAAACGCAATATCTGCGAAGCGCAATAAAGCGAAGCACAATAAAACGAGGTATGCCTGTATATGGTTTATCCTAAGATTTAATATGGGACTGTTAGGCTTTGAACTCTCAAAGTAGTATCATCATTATCAGCAAGCTTAAAATGTTAAGTCCCTTCATACAGGCTTTGATTAAAAAAAAAAAAAAGATACTGCATTGCTAAAATACAGCTGCCAAATTATGTCAAGTCATTGGGTAGGTTTAGAGAGCATCTTTGCCTGATGATGACTCCATCTGATGGCAGCAAACAGGAAGCTAAAGGGTTCTCCCATGGTTCCAGAAATACGTCAGTTTGAGCAGTGAAGATCCCAGTTTGACTTCCCACTAATAGCCAAATGTGTTTTTGGTAGCCGCACACCCAACAAAGATCTTCCCCTGGCATGACATAATATCAAAGTTTAGGATTGCTCTGTTTACCCCTTCACCAGAATGTGCGGTATGGTCTTATTTTGTGACAGCCATTTTGACTCGACTCCCAGCTCTGCCTCTGCCAAGCAAACAGAAAGGAAGCAGAAACATAACATATCTGCTGTATAAATGTTGCTGTCTACTCCACAAACAGGAAAAGGTGGGAGTTGCTGCCTTCATGATGGCTGTGCTGGCTGGAGTAGTAGCATTCAAGGGAGGGTTCAAACTTTTAATGTGTGTTTTATATAAGGTGTGTGTGTGTGTGTGTGTATAAGCATGTATGTCTTGTATCATTTATAATGGAGACCAATTTTTTGTGTGCTTGGAAGAATGGGAAGTATTTATCACTAGTACAATTCAAATGAGTTTTCAGAAATTAATCTATGAAAAATCAGGAAATAATAAGTTAAGATCAGGCTTTAAAAAAACCCCAAACAGAAGCCTTGGGAGATATGGCTTACCACAGAGAGCTATTTCATGCTACCTTAATTCTTCTTTGCATTCTCACCACCCTCTTCATCTTTCAAGTAGAGCATACATCTCTGTACTGCTGCTGGGCATATTAGTCTACCATTATTTAATAATAACATTATGGTAATGGCTAAAGTTCCTAACTTCCTTGGTTCTATTGAGCTGAGTGCTGTTCCAGAACATTTTCTGACTTTTTTGCGGAGTTGACTTTTCAAGGCTTCATATGTTTTTTTTTACAACATGTTTTGCTTATGTTACTGATTTTAATTAACTCTTTTTCATTAGGTTTTAAGTGGGTTTAAATCTTCAGTGTTCTACTTTTTGCTACGTTGCCTTATACCAGTCTGTCAGCAGTCAACAAATGCAAGTGTCTTTCTGTTGAAATAAAGCTTTGGCACATCTTATTTCAATTGCAAATTCTCTACAAAGTGCAAGTTAGCCAACAGAATTTTGCAGTCTTCATTTTTAAGAGGGGTGAGCATGCCACCTAGAGGAGAGAGTACTATTTTTCAGATTGTTACAACTTTTTTTATGTAATATATTTTAGTCTGGAGAAGAAAAGGGAGGGAGGAGAAGGGGGGATTTAATAGCAGCCTTCAGCTACCTGAAAGGTGGTTCCAAAGGAGATGGAGCTAGACTGTTTTCTGTGGTGGTAGATGACAGAACAAGGAGCAGCAAGGGAAGCTTAAATTGGATATTAGGAAAAACTTTTTCACAAGGAGGGTAATAAAGCACTGGAACAAGTTACCCAGAGAGGTTGTGGAATGAAATAGTTGGGGACAGTCCTGCTTTGAGCAGGGGGTTGGATTATATGGCTTCCTGAGGTCCCTTCCAACCCTAATTTGCTATGATTCTAAGATTTTGATATATATTGACATATGGTACAACAAAACACTGAGACTATTCCATGTCTGTTGTCCTTTCTACTGAATACAAGGTATGCAAATATCCCCCTAGTGCACCTACGGCATCACTTATTTTTGAAGGTGGATAATTACTGATGGAAAGAAAAAATTCAAGATATCTGGATTCCATAGATCAGCTTTGAGACCTTACTAATTCTCTCTGTTCAGAGTTGAATTTATTCATCTCTGTAAAGTGATTTAGATATCCTAGGAAGGGGGCAATAAATGCAAGCATTTTGTTTCATTATTCATTCATTACACTGACAATTATTCATTTATAAAATGTGTGTTTGCATGCAGCACAACTCTTTGCCTATTTTAATTGTTCCGATGTTAATAGAGTTATTCATAAAGAAACAGGTCAGGCATTCCAAATCTGGATTTCATGCTTCTCTATATAAAACTAGGGTTTTTAACTTACAATTACCCTTCCAAATCTTTCATAGACTATGGAACATGATATGGCTCACTTGCACCCAATATTGATCTATTTGCATCAGGTTCAAAAGGTCATACATTTAAGATGGGTGAGGCTTCCATTCTCTTCCAGGAAATCCTGTATCATTTCTGATGACACTTGCATGGTAGTGCAGAATTCAAAGAAAAAAGAGTTTACTCAGTTTCCTTGGTAAACTGTGATTCTTTAAGTGGCTTTTTGCCCATGGATCTGCCAAAAAAAGAAGTTCTTTCTGATCCTACCATAGCAGGCTTTGCATATATACTGAAGCAACAGTTAGAAAGGAGGTGTGGAATTGAATAAGCAACTCTGGGCAGCATTCAAGCAGAAATGAGCAGCCCTGGACTCTATGGGTATACGTAGTTCAGTCTGAAATCTGAGCAGTTTTAAAACACCAGCACTGCTATCGCACCAATAAAATACATTTTTTCTGTCATGATCAATGGGAAGTTGTCTTCTATGTTGCCATCCAGCCTTGGGGTTTGCTTTGATGTGCTCTGAGATATCATTGAGTGGATACCTCATCACTCTTTCTTGCTATGAAATGAATTATTGCCCTAACCTTTCAGCATGACAGTCCCTAGATGCTTTTTCCTATTGCCTCCATTTGACTGATAACTATGACTTATAGTAGACCTGATACAGATGAAGCAAGAGAGTACTCTTGGGTGGCATATAACTGAATGCAAGAGAAAAGACTTTTGAAGTCTATGAAATGCAGTGTGGAAGAAAGAGAAACCTTCCTTATAACATCTTCAGAGTCTCACACAGTAGTATTATTTCATGAATTAGGTGCCTGTCTTCAGGCTGTTTAAGAGCTAAATTTAGCTTACTGAGAGTAATTTCATTCAGATATTTTAAAATAGCTTGGATTCAGACTACGGAGTACCTGTAGATGTGCAGGGACACAGTTCTGATGCTCTGTTACGAGCATCAGAGCAGACTTGATTAATCAAAAGGAGACTTCTTGAGGAATTTTTGCTTTTCTGTGCAGCTTGGTATCTGTCATTCACGTCCTGGGCTCACCCAGGCATGTCCGTCTTGGTAGATTCCTTGCCATTGCAGGGGCTTTGGGCATCTGTGAAACATGATTAATCAAGTCTGCTGGAGCATGTTAATTACCACACTCCAACAGTCTCCATGTCTTCTGTATTCAGTACCCCCATACTTCAAAATGCCAGCGGGGATGTTTTAACTAAAGCTTGTGAAACTTTAACTAAAGTTGGCCTGAATGTGCTGGCCCAAATCACTTATTCAGTTCCAGGAGGTGCTGAGGAATCTTAAGATAACCTTGGAACTTAAGGAAAAAAGGCTGAATTTAGGATCTGAGGAAGATTGGGTGGGGAGGGGGTGAACAGAAGAAGTGAGAATGAGAAATGCTTTCTTGAAGGGCATGGTAAGGGTGCAAAATGGAAGTGGAATGAGATGAGAGATAAAGAAAATGGTTAAGGACATAAGTAAAGAAATGCCATTTTTACAAAAGGAGAGAGGGTGAATGGAAGTGGGAATTGGAGTGAAAGTAGGAATGGAAGAAGATAAATTAACTTGAAATATTGTTGTCTCTTCTTCCAATACCAATGTTGGTCCTCTGTTGACTGGTAGAAGTCCAGGGTGTCATCAGTCAGCTTTCTTGTGGATGAGAATATGATGACCCTAAGTCTAGGTCTATTCTTGGTGCATATTGTTTTATTTGCACATAAATAGTCTGAGACCAGGAGTGCTCATAAACATCTAGGCAGTTGCTCCCAAAAATCTCAACCTGCTCCCCAATGTCTGTCTTCCAGATAACTTTGCCTTCAGTGTTTACTTTGCTCAAAGTCCAAGGCAAATTCTCTACTGCTTATGAAGTTCTGTTTCCAAGGTTTGGTGTCTCTTCATGGAACCACGCATACATAACTCAAATAAACCACATCGTAGGTTTGAACATTTACTGTTATGTTAAGGAAATGGAAGCCTGCAGTCACAGCCTTGTGGCACCTGCTAACTATAAGAAAGAGGGGAATATGGAGGTAGAAAAGGAGACTTCTTGAGGAATTTTTGCTTTTCTGTGCAGCTTGGTGTCTGTCATTCACATCCTGGGCTCATCCAGGCATGTCCGTCTTAGTCGATTCCTTGCCATTGCAGGGGCTTTGGGCATCTGTGAGTTTCTGTTTTCTCTGTGGCATCCACTAGTTTCCTGCTGCCTAGTTACATGTTAGTTCATGTTCTAATTAGAACACTCCAGAGTGACTTGTCATGTGTATTAAGTCCCTGCACATTTAAAAATGGCCATTAAGGTGCTTTATCTAAACTTCATCAAATGAGGTTTAGATAAAACATCCCATGGCCATTTTTAAATCTGCAGGGACTTAATACACATGATGGTCTGGCATTTTTGTAAGAGCAGTTCTCTTGGAACCACTCTAATCAAAATGCCCCCTTCCCCACCTCCTGGAGCAGCTGTATAAGCAGCCCTGGGACCTGAAATGCTTAGTACATCTTAGATTAATTTATTAAGTCTTTGGGTTTACTATAGGAGTTTCTAGTTATAGGTCAAACTTAATGGCTTGTGATATATAGATCAGACTAAATGACCTCTTCTAGCTGAAAATGCCATAAAAACAGGAAATTAGCTAAAATGATATTAAGAAGATTCATTGCCAGAAAATGTATAGAAGCTATAGAGTGAGAAGATGAGATCAAAATTGGTAGGCCAAGTAACATTGTACAAAAAAATTTTGAACGTGATTGCCAGTACTTTATTTCATAAATTATTTTTTTTTTGCCAAGCTGCAGAAAATAAGGTCCCAGATTTAGGACAATTCCCCTACCTTTTGTCACCTGTCCTCTGTTTATGAAACAAAGTTATGGTAGGTGGTAAGTCAGCCACAGAACAAGTGTGTTGTGATATAAATAGGTAAAAAAATGAAGGGACAGTCCCTAACTGGTTGGTTTTCATATGTAATTAATAGTGACACAGTTACACACAAGACACATACAAAGCCTCATCTAGCCAAGACCTGGGTCTCCCGCAAGTCAGGTATATTCCTTACCTTGCCAGAAAATAGGTTTCCAACAGCATTTGGGCTTTACAGTCTTCAGGATGCTGGGACTACCATATGGGGTTTCAATACAATGTTCATTATGCATACAGACACCTACTTATTAATTGTAGACTTTTAAATCACTTCAGAGGCTTTTAGTGGCCACCACAAGGGAAAAACATATGGTTGCTATTAGTCCAGGAATATATGGGTGAAGGTTATTTTTGCCCATTACAACTCCCCTGAGCATCTAGCCCCCTGAGAACTGTAATATCCAAACAGCTGAAGCTGTGCTGAAATCTATCCCAGGACTGCTGCTGCAAAATAAGGATTGCAAACATTGCAATCTAGCCAAGATGTCACATAAGCTAACTTTCCCCTGATTTCATTGCACCAAAGGAATGTTTTAGCAAGTCTACTCTAAAGGTTGCTAAATAAAAGAAATGATTGTTAATTGCACAAAATATCGGCTGTTTTTCCATCAGTTCATCCTTTAGTTTGGCCCATGAAATAAGCTGCAAAAACAAATTATGAGAAGTGTTCTCTTTTAATATAAATTACTAATCTCAGAACCTTTGTTTCTTGTGCTCAGTAACTATGTTTAGAGGATGACTAAATGAAGATCAAAGTATGGCTTTATTCAGTGACTTCAGTTTTCAAAACTGTTGATGACATCAGCCACATTTTATAAGTTGACTCTGTTACACATGATCTGTTATCCCTTTTATCTGAGTGGATATCAAAATGTGTTACATAAGGAACTGATTGACAAAGAAGGCTTAAAAAAAATTAGTGGCAAGTAGGGGGAGCCAACGGAGCAACTTTGGAGATGGATCGGTTCCAACACTATTTTTTCTTAGTAACATTATGAACGAAGACAATGATCAGAATATTCTATGTTGCACTGAGCTGCTCTAAAATGCCGGCAGCAGCAGAGATGTTCTTGCCATTTCTTTGGCTTTAGAGACCTGAGGTGCTTTCTGTCTGTGCTGTAGATGGGTCTCATCATAACATGTGTCGACATATCCAAGCTATCTTTTGAGCCAGCAAATATGGATACGAAGGTATGGCATAGCAGGGCAGTCATGGTGGTAGTGGCTTCAAATGCAGCCTGAGTTTGCACAGTTTGCATTGAAACCATTGCTGTGGCAGTTTTGTTTTTATGGACATCCAAGCTGTCTGCATTAAAGCAAGCTTTGGGTGTGTCTGTATATGTTGCAATCTTACATTCTGATCATGGATCAGAATAGTCAGTTTGCTCATTTCCTGGAAACATGAAACTCATTTGTGTTGCCCATTATGGATTCAGAGTGAGACTCTTCATTGTTGAAGGGAAGAGAAATAGAAATTCCCAAGTGAAACTATGAAGTGTGCGTGGGGTTGGGAGAAGGAGGTGGGGGGTGGGATGTGGGGCAGCCAAGACTGAGCCAGAGCTCTAATTTCTTCAGGGATAGATTTGCCACTGGTTGGGTAGTTCTCAGGGTTCAGGCCATCTGTCTTTGGCTTTGTTTTGTATTGGAACTGAGCTGCTTTTTACTGTTTGAGCATTTCATTTAATTGTACCCAGCGCTGGCCTTTTTCAGGAGACTGGTAACAGCCAGGAATAGCATCAAACAATGAGAGTGCAAAGCTCTTTTCCCCCACAAATGGAAAGAGATTTCTGCTCCATCAGGTGCCCCAGGCCTGGTCTGATATGAAAGATGAGGGGAGAGGTAATTGGTGAATGTACACGTGTCAGACATAAATACGTTCCCAAGGGCTAATCATTATTTGTTGTACATTTATCACAATTTCACTATTTATACCAACTCATGATCTGCGTTATGTTTTTAACAACTCAGTTTTCATAAAGAATCTTTGTAGAGAAACATCTGTATTAGGCAGTTGCATATATGCAGTGATACTTATTACTGGCTTGCCCCTGCTGAGAGAGGTCCTTCTTGCCTGTCAAATTAGTACTCGCGTATGTAAATGTATATATTAGTACATTGCCATCCTGCCCCCTCACACAACATAGAACAGTTTTTAAACAACCTTAAAAAAAGACTGTGCTGTGCATCAAAACTGCACTTAATACTGTACATAGTGAATCTGCAACTGTGATCAAAGGGGAAACATTTTTAGAATGCCTCTGGTAATGAAAAGATTTATGGTAAAATATGCCTTAAATGGTTTAGCACAATGCGCTTTGTCTGCTTCTAAGGTAGCTTCATTCAGAAGTTGTTCTTCGATTTAGCACTTGGTAGGGTTCAGATGCTGGAGGAGCAAAGGATTTGACTGGGGGTGGAGGACTGGAATCCGTAACAAACACCTTTTTAATTTAGGGTACTACTGGTGATGTGATTTGGTGCGTGAGCTGAAATTTGATTATTTTCTTACTGTCTGGATCTACCACCATATGTGTTGAAAAATGCAGATGAATCTTTTCAGTGTATCAGAAGTTCAGATTACCTATGGCAAACTGCAGAATTTTGAATCCATTTTACTTGGATTCAAAGCCTACTGCATGTTAAGTGATGTTAGGACGGGAATAGATAATGCACCGTGGTCGTATTTCTTCATTCTGATCTTTGTTGAATTTTTGAGGGTTAGGTCTTAAGCTGGGCATTCGCAAACAATGGGTGATAGTGTGAGGTGTCTCTCATCTTTCTCCAGTATGAGACCCTACTCAAAATAAGTGATCTGGCTTGGAGGGAATGAGTGAAGAATTGGGGAGAAAATGTTGGGCTTTTACTTTCAGACACTTATGTAAGCACTAGAGAATGTGTCCTCCCTAGTGCTATCCTTTTCAGATCTGCCTTCACCCATTCAACAACCTTGAAAAGAACCTTATTTCTTGCCCAATCCATGTCCCCCCCCCAATGAGATGACGGTAGCAGAATGTTTTGGGATGAAGTTCATATGAAAGGCACCTAATGAAACAGAAATGGATTGTATGTCAAATAAACTATGAATTGTCAGATTATTGACTTTGGCAAGAGGTCTTGACTGATCCTTCCAAAAGAAACCCTGTATGATTATGAAGAAAGTTTTCCAACCCAGGTACAAAATGTTTTCCACCTTTTAAAAATAACTGTATAATTATAAAATAACCCTTCATTATCTTTAAATAATCTGCGTCTTCACACAAGGAGAAGAAACAATAAATTCTGCTGAAGTCACAGTAACTCCTATCCTTGTCCTAGCCCCAAGCAAACTTTTATCAACTCCCTCTGTCTGTAGAAGGGGAATGCAGGAATGCCTCAATTAATTCCCTTATTGCATAGCTGGCTGAAGGAGCAAGTTACTATTTTTCTCACAGGAGAGAGTATGTAAATAAGTAACTTCTGCTATCTCCTCCAGTATTTGGAACTACTGCAGACTCCATAGAATAGCTCTGATTTCTCTCCAGAGTTGACTACATATTTTGCCATCTAGCTCTAAATGATTAATTATACTGTATTCACGTGTGGAGGGGAATAACTCACTCTGGTTGAGTAAATGAGTGACACTTTGGGCTCTTTAAAGTCATCTTTAATTTGCACCTCTGTGTGAATTTGAAACAGCTGTGTCACTGGAGGAGCTTTGATGCTAGTTTCTCTTTATAAAAATCATTTGAGGTGAAAGAGATTTTTTTCTGTGTAAATAGAAATGACTGTTTTGAAATCAATTACTTTGTTTAGGCAAAAACTGATACATTTTGGCTTTACACTCTTTTTAAGGCTGGGGTGTACATATGGCCGTGTGCTATTATGCCTGTTATGGAAAGAGGATGCTATCCCGCCTCCCCTACCCGCCCCCTTTTTTAAAAAAAGTGTTAGATTTTAGTTCATGCTTATAAAGGTACAGAATCCAACTTGTGTGGAGCAGCATATCTCTAATGAAGGTAGTGACGTTGAGCTGACCTGTGCCAATCTTAGCTTTAGCTTTCCAAATAAAGGCTGCGTCAGTCAGATGTAAAAGGATAAACTGCAAAACTCTAGTGGTGCCTCTTTCATTGCAGTGTTCAATTCCAAAACATAATCTGTGCATGTATATGGATATGACAGAACTGGTTGACTAGAGCAGAAAGAAATCTCTGACTAAAACCACCAGTCTTGGTTCACTGGTACTCGTGGGTCATACTATTTTTGCAATAAGAAGTGGGATTTCTCATACTACAAAGGGAAGGAAGGAAGAAGGAGATCCCCCAAAGGGAACAATCGTTCACAGGATCCCTGACCGTATCATATATGCATGTGGTACCTTCCCTCCTGTGGGGACCAGATGCAGGTAAACTGAATGTGTTTTGTATGCATCTGTTTGCTCCTTTGTGAATAACAGCACTCAGCACTGCTATAACAGTAGCAGATCCTTCTCCCCTCATAAGCCTGTAACTTCAGTTAAGCTATCTGTTTCATAGTGATGCTGGTGTGGTCAGTGAGTTCTGTATGAACAAAATTTGCTGGCTGAGCATATAGCATAGTTTAAAGTAGAAATCCTACTTCCCAAACACTGCTAATATTTGGATATTGCCACCCACCATCTTAAATCCCAACTATTTTAATAAAGTTTATTTGATTAAAAAAATAAATAAATGTTCCCCCGAGATCCCTCACTCAATATTCCACATTCTTCCTTTCCTGTGGTTGGGTTTGCTTTAGAAAACAAAGCCCCCCTTTTCCTGTTTTACTTCTACCCTCTTCTACTGCTCTAAGTTCAAAATTCATAGATGTAGGGTCGAAAGGGACCTAAGGAGATCTTCAAGTCTGACCCCCTGTCCTGGGCAGGAGTGAATACTGGGCTCATATGACTCCAGCTAGGTAACTATCCAGCCTCCTCTTAAAGACCAGCCTGAACCTACTCTCAAACAGCTTATGGCTGTTATTCCTTGTTACTCCGGAAGGTGCTCGGGGGAACAGGGTCTCTCCCATTCTCCGCTGGTCCTCCCGGTAAGTTTATAGATGGCCACCAGGTCCCCTCTCAGCCTTCTCTTGTGAAGGCTGAACAAGTTCAGGTCCTTGTAGGGTCTGCCCTGCTGTCCCGGGATCATGTGAGTGGCCCTCCTCTGGACCCTCTTGATGCTGGCCACATCCCTCCTAAAGTGCGGCTCCCAGAACTGGACGCAGTACTCCAACTGTGGTCCGACCAGCATCACATAGAGGGGGAGGATCACCTCCTTGGCCCTGCTTGTGATGCGTCTGTGGATGCACGACAAGGTGTGGTTAGCCTTACTGACTGCATCCCCACACTGCCGGCCCATGTTCATTTTGGAATCCATAATGACTCCAAGATCTCTTTCAGCCACTGTACTTTCAAGAAGGGGGTTCCCCAGACTGTAGGTATGCTGCTGATTCTTACTGCCCAAGTGCAGCACCTTGCACTTGTCAGTATTGAATCCCATCCTATTCTCATTTACCCACCCCTGTAACCTGTCCAGGTCCAGCTGTGTCCTGTCTCTCCCTTGTAGCATGGCCACCTCGCCCCAAAACTTGGTGTCATCAGCGAATTTGAACAGAGTGTTTTTTCACCCCATTGTCCAAATCGCTAATAGAGAAATTAAACAGTGTGGGCCCGAGGACCGAGCCCTGGGGGACTTCGTACCATTTATACTTGCCCCTCTGTTTTTTGAAATTATCAGCATATGAGTTGTTGTGTTCCCTCTACCAATACTAGGTCTAGGGGTGACTGTGAACCCAAATATGGGAACTAAGCTTCATGGAAGCTTGTAATATAAACTGGGCAAAGGACCAGAATTTCATGGCTGGTTCCTTCGTAATATAATGGTTTGGACCAAAATTAACAGTCGAAGCCATTGCCTTTAATGTGGGATCTTGATATACAGTTCCTCTCTTCTGCAGTTTACTCTCATCTCTGGCCATGAAAGAATTAATGGTATGAAATACATAGTCATTTATTCCATTCTGTTATCTACTCTCCAATCATCCATTCACAATTAAACTTTAAGTCTAAAATCAGAAATCTTATTTTTCACATGTTCAAATAAACTTCATTGCTATCTCTGACCTTCAGTTTGAATATCAAATGGATGTTGAAACTTGACTGGAATGGTCATAATTTAAATTGTATTTCCTTGAAGCCATTTTGTATGGCTTCAAGCCTACATGTGGACATGTGTTTAGTAAAATTGCTTTGAGCATTTGCTTTGTACTAAAACCCAGTCTGCAGTGAATTTGCTTCCAGATTATATTGCAAAATTTTTGGATGCCTCTATTTGATTACATAGAGATTTTGTGAATCTGAAGGGCAAAAGAGCTAATCTTTCATCTTCCAGTCAGGACTCCTGAAACCACACAACGCTTTTTTTTTTTTCTTTCTTTGTTGTGCCACTTTGTGTTCCATAACTACTGGGTGGTTTAAATATTGTATTTATAAAAGATAAAGCAGTTGTGTTCCTTAGTGCTGGATTCACCAAGGGGGGACTTAGATCTTGCTGTGTAGCTTATGGGCATGCTTATTCTGTGTGCCATGGAAGAGTGCCAAAGTACCCACTGAGCCATGTGTCAAGACACGGCTCCAAGCAGGACATGACCCGAACTGCTGAGCGTTTGAGAAATAGCTGGTGAGGAAATTAATGGTTACAGAACTCACCTGCTATACATAAAGTGGTCCACTTTATGCTCATAATCGGGTTCACAGAACCCTGCTTGTTGGGGTCATGTAAAAGCGGTGAGTGAACTGAAGGCATTAAGGGGGACAGTCAAGCTGCAGCCTCTTGAGAAAATCTTGAGGTGACATAGCCAAAGGAAGTTCACTCCCCCAACCCTGTAGCATCTGGGCAAAGTTGGGGAAAAAAGACATGGGTTTAGATCTTTCCCCACCTCAACCTCATTTGGATTAAGGATCTGAAGCCAGGTCTTTCTTTTCTTAGGTGAGTGACTAACCAATGGACTCTGGGGTAGGTCTTCCTCACTCACTCTTCTGTTGAAACTGTTCAACTTCACAAGAAATCCTTAAATATTTATTATTTATTATTATATATTTATTATTGATATATTGGGTTGGGTCCCTGGTAGTACCTGTCTGCTCTTTCTGCTGCATCAGGCTTATGCTAAGTTATAGGTGGTTCCTGGAAGTGGTGGCACAGGGGCTGACAGATGTGCCAGGTCCAGGCCCGCTTCCTGTTGTGATTAAACCATCAGAGAGAGGATCTGCCTGTACTGTTTCCAGTTTTGGGTTCCTGATAACCACTGTGCATCTCAGTTTTGAGATGAAAGTGATGCTGCAGATACAGAAATGCCTTAATTGGCAAAGAACCATAAACTCAATTTGAAACAGACAAAGCTTTTGAAAAAGTGCAAGGACTCGGTGTTCTGTTGGTTACAAATGCAACAAAACAACACAACATTATGGTGAAAGCTGAGACTTTTTAGCAACAGTATATTAATTAACAGTGCACTTACATGCATTAATGCACCTTTTCATTTGGACATTAAGTTTAGTACTTCTAATAGAAGGTACTGCATAAATGCACGGTAGCCGGTGCTAACACGCAGTAGCAAAGCCACATGGTCTTTTCATGATGCTTAATGTGCAGTAGATTAATTTTACTGAGCATATATGTCACTTCTGCCTCAGTTTCTAATACACTGAATTTCCAGAAAAATAATGTGGTCAGGAATACATATACACTGTAGTTACAAATAGCTCTTTTATGACTATAGGAACTGGAGTTTTTTGTATGTTACCCCCCCACACCCTTTTTTGAATGCTTGCAGTGCAGACCAGCCCAATGTCTAAGGATACTAAAGTTCTTCAGTTTCCCTTGCCCCCTCCATATGACTTCTCTGGAATAGAGAGTCCATCAGTCCAGCCACCAGCTGTGTTTCTGGTTTCCCCTCTTTCTACCATGGCCAGCAGAAGTTCCCTTTTTCCCAGTTTTAAAAAAAAACAAGTGGTATATTTAAAAGCTGTTCAGAGAAGGCAGGGTAGTTTTGCAAGGTTCTAGTTCTGATCTCACAGGTTGATAGTCAACATTCATATGAACTTTCTCAACACCATAGCAATAGGCTTTGGAAAGCTTTTTCCTTCACTTGGCCTGGGGGATGCATAAGGCCAAAGTATCAGCACTGCAATTACATACTCTTCCTTCTGTGTACAGAACAATGTTATTTGCTGTGGGGCACTTTCTAGTTTGTCCTCTATGATCTTTGCTAAATGCTTTGTTTTACTGAAAGAAAACATATACTGTAAAATACTTAATTAAAAAAATATATAAACTGCAATACATGCAAAATTATTTATTGAGCTAGAGGGTGAGATCCTGGCCTGGTAGTTTTGATTATAGGAAAGTTGGGCTGGAAGGGACCTCACGAGGACATCAAGTCCAGCCCCGTCTATTCAAGGTAGTATCATCCTTGACTAAAATCATTGCAGCCACATATTTGTTCAACCTGCTCTTGAAAATTTCTAGGGGTGGAGATCCCACAACTTCTCTCTAGTTAATCTGTTTTCAGTGCTTGACTACCCTTATAGCCAGAAAGTTTTTCCTGATTTCCAATCTAAATTTCCTTGGCTGCAGCCTCAGGTCATTGTTCCTGGTCTTGTCCCCTGTGGCCTTACAATCTATCACCATCCTCTTCTTAAAAAAAAAAGTGTCTTCAAATACCTGAAGGGCAGTTCCAAAATCCCCCCATAGGATTATTCAGAAGAGAAGACTTGTTCTTGTGGCCTCTCCTTGTAAGTCATGCTTCCTAGGCCTATAATCATTTTTGTTACTCTCTACTGGACTCTTTGCAACCTCCCCACATTTTTCTTGAAGTGCGAGGCCCAAACATGATACTCAGGTTCCAGTTTCTTCTGCAAATATATGAGACTCTAAAAGATAAAAGTGAAGCTATGAAATTGTGGTTTAGGTCTCTTATTTTCTCTTCTCGTGTTATTTTCCTAAATGTAAACATCTTCCGTAATAAGAACAGATAATGAATTGAAGTTGTGGTCTTACTATCTGCTACAAACAGCTCCAGTTTGCCTGTTTCCTGTAGCATTGGGTTTAGTATAAAGATAAAACTTCCCTCTTCCTTCTGTGCCATTTTGATTGTGCGTAATATGGGAGCAGGGGAAGAGAAGAAAGGCTGGGTATTGTAATATTTCAAGAAGTTTCCATCTGGAAAAGCTAGCTTCCTCCATAATAATACATGGAGTATAACATGTATTATTACAGAGAGTTTTATACCTTCAAAGAACTTTCAGACCTTAACTAGTTAATTTTAAAACAATATTCATGACAGGTAGTTCTTTATTTAATTTCTCTGTGCCCTATTTGAGATTCTTAGGACTTTGAGTTTCAACATGTACTAAAACACCAGTTTCTTTACCTGAAGTCACAGGGATGTATGAATACTCTCTATCTGGAAATCAAGTTCACAGTTTCAGTCTGGACATATTTAAATCAATGGTCACTCTGAAACACTTCTCTGTACGACTTGCCTCAGAATGTGATTATGTCAGGGAGCAGATGAGAACTAGAACTTCTGTCTTAGATACCATTAGCCTGTGGAGCATGACTTTGCCTCCGAAAGCCTGGTGTTCTCTGAAAATTGCTCTTGTTTACTTTTCTTTCTCAGAAAGAGCAGCATCAAAGGATTTGTTCAGTTTGTTTGCTTTCTGGGCATGCCACATTTTCATTATTTTATTTTCCAGGGCCCAAGAATGATTCATTATCACTGGGCTCTTGTACAGATGGTCAGTAGTGCTGGCAAACAAATTAAAAAGCTATGAAGTAGATGTGTTTTACAAGCACTTGCATGGTACTTTTCCATCCTCTTACTCCACAATAATGTACGCCCAAGGAACCTGTTTTTTTTGTTTGTTTGTTTTTTTTATACAAGTGGTTATAGAGATTGATACAGATGCTCATGTTAAACTTTCAGATTATTAGTTGGGTTAGATGCTTAGCTAACACACATTGAGCTAGAACTGATTTACTGAATGCAAGGGGGGCATGGGGAAAGGAACTTAATAGTGGAAGTCTACTACAGACCACCTCACTAGGGGGATGAGCTGAGTCCCTGGACAAGGGTTCTGGGGTGGATGTTGTCTTCCTGGACTTTTAAGAAGTCCTTTGATACAGTTTCCTACCATATTCTCTTAAAAAATTAGGTGACCGCGGTCTTGTTGCCTACACAGTCCAGATGGGTGGCAAATTGGCTAGATGGTCGCACCCAAAGAGTGGTGGTAGATGGGTACTATTCGACCTGGAGGGATGTGGCCAGTGGAGTCCCCCAGGGCTCAGTCCTGGGGCCTGTACAGTTCAACATCTTTATCAGCAATCTGGATGTGGGTGTGGAATGCACACTGTCCAAACTTGCTGATGACACCAAGATGTGGGGCGAGGTGGGCATGCTGGAGGGGAGGGACAGAAGCCAGCTAGATCTACACAAATTACAGAGGTGAGTGGATGAGAATAGGATGGAATTCAAAGCAGACAAGTGCAAGGTGCTGCATCTAGGGAGAAGGAACCAGCAAAACACTTATAGGCTGGGGAACACCCTTCTTGTCAACACGGTGGCAGAAAGGGATCTTGGAGTCATTGTTGACTCCAGGATGAACATGAGCTGCCAATGTGAGGAAGCAGTTAGTAAGGCTAACCGCACTGTGTCGTGCATCTACAGATGCAACACAAGCAGGTCCAGGGAGGTGATTCTTCCCCTCTATGCAGCTTTCATCAGGCCACAGTTGGAGTACTGTGTCCAGTTCTGGGCGCTGCACTTCAAGAGGCTAGCATTGAGAAGGGCCACTCACATGGTCAAGGGGCAGCAGGGCAGGCCCTACAAAGAGAGGCTAAAGGGCCTGAACCTTTTCAGCCTCCACAAGAGAAGGCTGAGAGGGGATCTGGTGGCCATTTACAAACTCACCAGGGAGGACCAGTGGGAATTGGGGGAGGCTCTGTTCCCACAGGCACCACTTGGGGATACTAGGATTAACAGCCACAAATTGTTAGAGAGAAGGTTCAGGCTGGACATCAGGAGACATTACTTCACAGTTAGGGCTTCCAGGCTCTGGAATGGGCTCCCAAGTGAGGTGGTACTTTCTCCTAACTTGCGGGTCTTCAAGAGGAGGCTGGATAGATATGACCCCAGCACCTGTTCCAGCCAGGGGCAGGGAGTCAGACCTGGTGATCTGTTTAGGTGGCATCTGACCCTAAGCACTATGATGCAGCAAAAATTATACCCAAATAACTCTCCTTTATTCTCCTTTTGCCATGCCTATTCCTTGTGTGTGTTTTCCTACACATGCACCATCTTTTCTGAACCAATCAACAGAGCTACTACCCCATCTTCATTTGGATGTGGCCCGCTAGGCCATTCTTTCCAGCCCATGGAACCCCTAAAAAATTTAGAAAATTAATATTAATCTGCCCTGGGCTGCCTGTCATGCAGCCCTCGACGGCTTGCTGAAACTCAGTAAGCTGCCCTTTGCCCAAAATAATTGCCCACCCCTGATTTTAAATCCTTCCTGTAGATGCTCCTGGTAGGCATTGCACGAAGTGCTACTTGACTAAATCTTCCCCCTATTCATCCCATAGTGTTCTCAGGACCAACTGGATCTATATAGATAGAGACCTAGTATGAGACCACTGAAGGTGAGTAATGGGGAGGGGAAAAAGGTAAAAGAATGAAGGGTTGGGGGAGGGAAAAGAAATCCATCTAACTCAATGTAAGTAACAAACTGTAATGATCAGGACCCAGATCTTTCTGCGTTGTACCTCCCTCCCCCTGTCTGTTTTTTAAATCTGTGTCATGTAGACTGTTTTCCTCCCTGTTTGGAAATCCCCTAGCACATCATGGTTGCCACTACAAAAATGATATAATATCAATGATTATGTATGAATATTAGCACTCACCATTTTGTCCTGTTGGTGCTATCTTCAGGGTAACCAGGCTGGCTTAGGTTTGTTTCCTGGGAACAGAGTTGTACTGTGATCAATCCTTACAAATTGTAACATGGTTCCTTGGAGCTAGACGATATATTGTTTTTACATTTATATGCATGTTTTATATGTAAAATGTTCTTCTCGCCCTTGGTGGGCAGTCACACTGACATTACTTTTTATAGGAAAAAAATGCTGAATCTCTAGAAATGTGAATTACAATTTATCACTTTAATGCTGCTGTTTTTTTCTGAAATAGGTTTGGAGGAAATAAATATGACAAAACAGAACAAATGATAACAAGAGATACAAATGTTACTAAGCAGTAACTGCTCAAAAATACTGAGTTTATCTGTGGATAATTCATATACTTTCTTTGCTCAGTCCTACCTTGTATGTTCTATTGTTTTCCATAGCACATTTGTTTAAAATGGCACTGTTTGTCCTGAGCTGCCAAAATAGTGGAAGGAATCATAGCTCCGATTCACTTTCTTTCTGAATTGTGTAATGGTATCACTAGTGGAGTCAGCAGTAGAGATGGATACAGTAAATAACAAATAAACCTTACTAACTCCTAAAACATCGTTGTGTTGAAAAAACTTGAGGAAGAGTTTCCGAGTTGAACTCAAAAACTTGAGTTCAGAGTATTGAAGCCTCCCTACAAAGAGAGATGTGTCAAGGAATCTTTGTTGCTGGTAAAGTGGGGAAGACTGAAAATCTCTTGATGGGCTGTGTGAAGAGCTCCAATTCAGAGCTCTAGTGTGGCTATTATGGACATGAATGCCATGTGCCCCCGAAGCCTTGTGGGGGCATGGCGACCACTTGTAGGTGGTGGTGGCAGGGAGCACCCACAGGTGGCTGTGGTGGGGGCAATGATTATGGGGGTAGAGGTCATGTGTAAAATTTTGATTTTCAATTCAGCTTTCATTTCCACCCCCTACAGAGCACAAAGATATTTGATTTAGAGCAAAGCTTAGCTCTACCGCTCTAGTTTTCATGAGTCGTTTAACAAATGCCAGTTTTGGGCCTAAAGCTGTTTGAGTACTCCTTAATGGGAACTGCTTGGAAAATTAAATTTCCCATGCAAAGTACATTCTACCACTCTTTTTAAAATTTTGTATTTGTTTTTGAATAGGGAGAGGGGGAAGTTTATTATTCCTGGATGTGCCTTTTGAATGTGTGTCTAGGACCACAGCATGTTTTGCTGCGTGAGAGCATTCCTGGCTAGCAGTATGTCTGGGGTGGGCAGGTGGGGGCGGGCTGCACATGCAGATGCAAGATGTTTACTGTGGAGCTAATTACCCAACTGTAGTAACATCTTGAATCTACTTTCCATTTAAATGTTCTTCTAAAAACAATAGAAGCATACTCATCTCTAAGCAGGTTTTATAGAACAAGTGGTTGATTTCACTAATGAAAGTGTGGACTAAGGGGAAAAAATTTCTAGAATATTGGAAATTAATTAATTTCAACTAATTATGTCAGATTATTAATGTAGCTCTAGCTTTTAACTTACTTAGAAACACTTTTCTTCCCATTGAAGTGGAATGGGACAGTCTCCAAACAAAATTTTAAGTGGGCCATGTACATGAATGCATATGAAATATTGTTTTTTTTTTTTTATTTTCAGTCCTTTCATTATTTTTTCCTCCTGAAACCAAGGTGCAGTACTGGTAGTTACATAACCACAGGTATCACTATAGACATTGCCCTAATTGCAGACAGAAATTCAATATTATGTTGGATGCAGGGTAACTGGGAGATGTTGATGCTTTTAATGCAGTGATTCTCAACCAGAGATCTGTACACCTACACACCTGAGATTCTTTCAGGGATGCTCATCAGGATCTGGGGGAACATCTGTTCACCAGAGCCCCCCAAGGGATGACGAGATCAAACGGTCACGAAAAGTCCACTGTGACTGATTCAGGTTGGACATAAGAAAGAACTTCTCACTGTCCAAGCCCCCAAGGGTTGGAACAGACTGCCACTAGAAGCAGTTCAAGCACCCACATTTGAATGTCTTCAAGATGCATTTGGATGCTTATCCTGCTGGGATCCTATGATCCCTGCTGACTCCCTGCCCCTGGGACAGGGGGCTAGACTCAATGATCCTCCAGGGTCCCTTCCAGCCCAAATGTCTATGAAGTCTATGACATCCTGTGAGGTATCAAACAGTTTAGCACTGTTAACTCTGCAAACATGGTTCACAACATAAACTTGGAGATTTCAAAAAGGAAACCATAGCATTCAAAACATTCTGACCTGCTGTGCTCCTTCTGAGTCTTTTTTGCAACAGAAGAATTATTCTATTATTCTTCTGTAGTCAAAAATCAAGTGAAAATCTAAGAGCTGGCGTTTTTGAGGGATGTTGTGAATCTAACAAGAGGAAACTCAGTCTAAAAAGATTGAGGCACAGCTTTAATGACTACAATTTAAAAAGTTAAAAAATGCCTATGTCCCATTTTCAAAAGTTACTTGAGAGTCTTGGCACTACTGAACATTTCCTTCCATTTCCAATAAAGAGGAAAAAAAGCTTTTGAAAATCAGTGGAACTCCTAGGTCACCTGGGCATTTTTTAAAAAAAAAGTTGACACTGCCTCCTTGGCTTTCAGGAACGGTATGTCCCCTTCCCAGTAAGAAAATTGTGAGACACTTTGTCTGCAAAGCTAGGTTTTAGCATCAGTTGATGACTTACATGGTAGGAGATCAAGATAGATGTTTACAGAAGATAGATGGCTGTTTATTTTGGCAATGTTTAGAAGGCTTGAAAAGCCCATATGGAGTAACAACCAAACTAAGATTAACCAAAGAAGCAAACAGCATAAAAATTACATATCTCAAAGATGTAATTCAACTGTTTGCAGAAAATCAAAGGGACACACACTAGACTCTAGCTCTCTATATGTGCATTTGTTCCTGTTGTACTTGTTTTCTGCTTATGACTGCCCTGTTTGCAACAACTTTTGGCTTTTTTATTGTTTAAAAAAATGTTTTCTGAGCCATGTTATTCTCAAATCTTCTTCAAACATGCCTAATATTAAGCTGCTGCTGTAAACAGAACCTGTGTGAGCTCATGTCTATTATCCTCCCATAGATAGTTTTTGGCATAACAACGAAATATAGCTACAGGAAACCTCAAACACACCGTATCACAAAGCAATAGATACCAATTGACTTTTCAGTAACTGAATGAGTTCCAGGAATTGCTGTGTATTTTTTTTAAGAGGTTTGCATTCCTCAGCTGACTTAAATTCTCCGTATTAGCTCGCTTGGTTTACTAAAGATTTACAACCCCCCCCCTAAAGAACAGAACACCTCAGCTCCTTTAAATTGGAAATTTTAACTGCAGTTTGTGCAGTTTGTTTTCCTCTTCTGGGTGTTTTCTGACATGGGTCCAATCCAGTGTGATCAAATTTAACTTTGCAAATGCTCTTGGATATTTTGATTTCTCCCCTTACAAAACACATTCAGAGATAAGTGAAAATAGCAGCTAAAAGAAGGGTGGTACAAATGGAGGGCTCAGATGCGTGGCTGCAGTTTCTCTTTTAATGTCTTACATTAAGAAACCAGCCCAGCACTGACTAAAAATACTTCACACTTCTCTAGTTCTGACTCAAATGTTTTATGATTTTGCAGACCTGAGCAACTTGCACCTCAAAGCACATCTGAATAATGTTTTATAGACTGGTTAAATTGCCTCCCTACAGTCATGTGTAGCAATCTGTGTCATAGACAGAAAGAGAATTTTTTATTTTATCTCTCACTCTGGCCTCCTCTCACTGCAATCATCTTGTATCAAAAGATGGAAGGGAAACCCTAAATTCCAGAAGAGCCATGGACCAGAAGTATAAAGAGGGGAAGCTTGTGCCTATAAGCAAGTGAGACTGGTGGGAGCAGAAGGGGAGAACTTGGCTTTCAGTTTAGAGAGAATTCCTTTGCATTTAGCTTACTGGTATGTCCTTTTTAGGGTCTTTTTTTTTTTTTTTTCTGAGCTGGGTTTATGTTATCTTTCATGTTGCTTAATGGGAAGCACTGGTCCATTACCAAACTCGGAGGGTTAGAAATCAGGTCCTCTTGGTATTTGTTCTTGTGTCCAGAGACTGTGGGATTTTAGGCAAATCATTTGCTCCCTATGCCTCATTATCTTCCATTTTCAGATGATGGAATTAATTTATATATCTGTCGGCTAAAAAAACCAGAGTTTTTAGTTCCTAGGAAAATTTATTTTCAAAATTTGGAGTTGGTCTGAGTGGATTGAAACTACTATTTTCTTAAAATTTCCTATGGACGGACAGCTCCATGGATTCAGAAACTGCTAGATTAAACTGACATTTCTTGCAGTATGTCAGTTTTACTGAGCTGGGGGTGGGAGGGAAGGGTCTTGGGACCTGCCAGAAATCCAGGTATGTTTAGTTAAAGGACCTGGCATTTTCTGACTAACACTACTCACAGGGGATGTCTTCATTCCTTGATACTGATCGCATCAAACTGTTAAGTGTTGAAGGTACTTTCATGATCAGTCAAATATGCCAGGTGAGCATCAGCATAGAAGAAGTCTCAGATAAAAAAAACAAAATTAAACAAAACATCCAAATTCTTAGATGTTTGGAGCATCTGTAGCTAGGAAATGCAGATGTCTGGAGCCTTGCTAGGAAATGCATGTACTTGGTGTCTCAGGCTTTGACTTTTAGCACACAAGCATACTGAATTTGAATTTGGACTGGAATGCATTTAAGCCACTGATATCTGTCAAGTACTTTTAAGGACCTCCAATGAAAAGTGTTATGGAAATTTAAAGGGAGCAGGATTAAGGGAAATTGTTGAAATGTTTTTGTTTTTGCTTGAAAAGTTACTGAGGATCATAGGTACTATTTCACACAAGGAACTGAAATGCTTCCATCTATAGCACATTAAATGTAACAGAGGTGGGGCTTTCTGCATTGTCTTGGCTCATTCAGAAAACTGCTTTTCTGTAGCTATTTAGGATGACCTTGTTTCAAAGTGGCAGGGCTACATTTTGTGCCCTGATTTTAAACTCAGTGAAGTAAAAATATAGCTTACAGTAAGCCAGTGCCGTCCCATCCACTAAGGAGCAGTTGTCCATAGGCACCTTCCCACTGTTACTGACAAGTAGGCCTGTGCGAAGTGGTTAGTATTCATTTTGGATTTGGCTGATTCATGGGACAGACGTTCAATTCGGTGACTTGAATCACTGTCCTAAATCGATTTGGCCGAATCTGATTTGGAGATATGGCTGCTGTTGAATCTCTGAATCACACAGGTCCCATCCCCCACCTGCCCTCAATGGCTGCCCTGCCCACCTCAGCTCCCAGCTTTTTTTGCGGGGGAAGAAACAGCCCCTCCTCATGGGGTGCTGTCAGGCGGGGGGAAGGGAAGTGGTCCCCGCTGCCCCCCACAGCCGCAAGCTACATTGTGGGGGTCTCTGCCATGAGCCTCCTGACCCCACCTACTCTCTCAGCCCCCACATGGCTGCCCCACCTGCCCCAGCACCTGCCCCTTTAAAAAGAAGGAAATGAAACAAAAACCCCTGCAGCAGCCGGTAAGTTCGGAGTTTTTGTTTATTTTTTGTTGTTGTTCTAATTTTTTTTAAAGGGCTGGGAGCTGGGGCAGGTGGAGCAGTCATGTGGGGGCTGGAAGAGCAGGCGAGGATTGCTCCCGTGCAGCAGGGATCACCCCCCACCTGGCAGCACCAGGTGAGTAGGGGCTTTTTTAAACAACCGGGAGTGGGGCCAGGTGGGGCAGCCATGGGGGGTGGGCTGGGGGACAGGCAGGGGATGGGGCCTGGTAGGGGTCGCCCCATGGTCCCTCCCCCCTTCCTCCAACCTCTCCTTTCCCTCCCCCTACTTACTGGCATGATTCAACTCCGTGCTGCAGCCAGCAGGGACTGCCTGAATTGCCGAAGCTTTCCAAATCTTTTCCAAATCGATTTGGAGACCTTTTAACTGGTCCTCTGACTCGATTTAAATTTGGAGATTTGCTCACCGAATGACGCATGATTCCTGAATTTGAACCAGTCAGTCTTGTCCTTGTAGAATCTCAATAATACAAATGCATGATGTAAGCTGAATAGATCTTTCTGAGATACTCTTCCTATTTAATTGGTGGGGCTCCTTTAAATGATGAAGTTTTGCTTTATTTTCTTTTTTATGATGGTTGGATAATATGAGTTTAGGGATGTTGGTGGTTGGATTTCAGAGAGGATAGTCAAAACACACCCTCCTTTTAATAGCAAATGCAAACCACAGGGGAAAGAAATGAATTTTTTAAAAAATTGTTTGACAATCTTTCAGGCATGTGCTTTGAATCAAGAAAAGGTTAATGAGAGTGTGTTTTTTTGTTTTTTTTTTTTAGCTTCCCCTTCTAAAAATAATCACACGTGAATGCAGAGACAACTCTCTGAACAGATTTGTGTATCCTACATAGCCTCATCATCTGAATACTTCACAAAAGCTAATTAATTTTATCTCCTAGTTCCTGAGAAGGTGACCACTGCTGTGTATCCCCATTTACGGGTGACAAACTAGGGCACAAGGCTCTGGACAGACATTCAGAAAGCCAGAACCTGAATTGATTCAACCTTTGCAGGTTAGTCTAACTTGCCTTGGCTGAACCAGTTTGTAACAGGACAGACATTCTCTCTGGACTGAAGCAATGCAGACACATGCCTGCAGTTGCTCAGGCCAGGTGCTAGGAGGTGCTACAGGATGCCCTTGGCTGCAGGGAAGCTGTGCTGGGGGGCATGGCCATTCCAGGCTGAACTAATTCCTCCCTGTCTATCCCACCAGGAGGCACCCAAACTGGGTCTGCCAGGCACTCCCCCTTGCTGCTGCAGCAGTAGGGCACCGTGGCCCCTGGGGCAGGGAGGAGAGTTAGTCTCCCCTCTATCCCCACTGGCAGCCGGGTCTGCCTGCCATTGCTGCCATACTCTCTGCCCTGGAATAGGCCCCTGCTGTCCCCTCCACTCACCTATCCCTGCCTTCCCCACCCCTAGGGGGCCTGCCAGCCAGCATCTGGTCATGCCCCCACCCCACCGCTGCAGCTGGAGGGGGCAGGGCCCTTGTTGGGGGCAGCAGCCCCTGTCATAATGTGGGGAAATATGAACCCCTTCCTGGTGGTGGGCTGTGCAGTTGCAGGCCCAGCGTAGGGCCAGAGCCCTGCAAGCCCCCTGCAGTGCTGCTGTGCTCTGCAGCAGCTCTGTTAGCCCTGCAGTGGCCACCATTGGGAAGAGGTTTGTACTCCAGGAAGCTGTGACGGGCTGTTCTCCGTCACGTTCACACACCACTCCAGCTGCTGGATGAGGGTGGGGGCAGCTGTGGTCAGACCCCCTACAGTGGCTGAATAAGCTCCCTTCTTCTGGGAAGGGACTTGCCCTGAGCACAGAGAGGCCTCTGGTACTGCAGAGAGGTCTTCCTGGTCCAGCTGCAGCCATGGCTTGGCTGGCTAGCAGCTGAATAAAGCCCCTGTTGCTGGAAGGATGCTGGCTCCAAGCACAGACTGAGCAACAGAGGCCGGGCCCTGCTCCCAGCAGCTGGAGTGGTGAGTGAATGCGATGAGCAGCAGCATGGCATCCCAGAGCATGAGCATCTTTCCAGTGTGGGGCTGCTCTGCAGAGTTGTGGCAGCACTATGGAGGTTTTGCAGGGCTCTGGCTTGCTCTGGACCCAGGTGCTGTCATGCGCAGCCCACCGCAGCTCTGCCAGTCCCACAGCGCAGCCCTCTGCAGAGAAAGGGCTCATTATGACAGAGGCTGCTGCCCTCAACAAGGGCCCTGCTCCCTTCTGTTGCAGCAGCAGGGTAGGGACACAGCCAGGCAGGGTCTCTGGGGGTGGGGGACAGGGAGTGCAGCAGTAAGGGTGAGCGAATATTACTAGCTGCCAATGGGGATAGAGGGGAGAGTAACTCTCCTTCCTTTCCCCCTTTGCTTCAGGGTCCATGGTGCCCCACTGCTGCAGCAGTGAGGGGGGAACACCTGACAGACCTGGCTCGGTTCCTGTTGGCAGAATAGAGAGGGAGGAATTAAACCCCTCTCTGGCCAGACCCCTGCCTCTACCTGTCCGTAATCCAGCTGGAGAGTAGAGGGTCAGGGCTAGCTTGGCTGGGCTGAAGCGGAAAGCCCAGCCCAGAGAGCATGTCAGGATGCTGGAGGAGTCTGGTTTAAGTTAAACCAGAAGGGGTCTGGAACAGACATTGCATAAACTGGTTCAAACCGAATCAGCAGGTTTATCTCAAATCGGTTTCAGCCATTTTGAAACTGGTTTATGTGCACTAAATGTCTGTTCTTTTACAGGTTTAAACCAGTTTCTGATAATTTAAACTGGTTTGTGTGTAATGTCTGTCCTTAGCCAGAGAGATTTAATGATGTTTCCAAGGCCCTGAAGAAAGTCTGAGGGATAGATGTAAAACTGAGGCTTAATCATATATACTTGTTAAAAATACCATTTAATTAAATCTGGTAGTGTTTATGCTGGGGCAACGATGCCAATTAGAATAATTATCTGAAAGTAACACTTTTTATTCTTCTTGCTGTCTCTCAGACCCCCTTAATTTTTAGTGTATTTTGAATTTCTTTCTATCCCTAGAAAATTCAGATTATTTTTAAAATTAACTCCTTTCATTGCTGTATAAATGTATAGTCCCTAGACTTGGCTCCAGGCTGAAACCTGGCACTGAAGCTCTTGGATATTGGGCAATTCTTAAAATAAACATTTCAGTTGATTTAGAGTTAAGTAAGAGGAGTGCAAAAACCTAGACAGTTTCCAAGATACTTTGTAATACCCAGCATGGTAATTGTTCAAAACAACATTCTAATTTAAATGATATTGGTATATCAGGCTTTTCACATTATAGGACAAATTCTCTAAACAGGGAAAATGTGAAGAGAAAAAAATCATGCTCACCGTTGACACTTAATCTCACTATATTTGCATATGTACATTAGGCATCTGTGCTCATATAGAGTCCTATGCAGCCAGAGCTGCAGCAAGGACAGAAGATCCATTTCTCAAAGGATAGTGAGATTATGAAATTTGTCTTTATTTGAAATTGAAGGAAATGGAGCATTTCAACATTCTCAGTGGAGGAAAACCCTTGAAATAGAAGACATTTTAAATTATTCAAACCAAAACTATCAAAATCAAATGTTTAATTTGGTTTTGGTAGTATGTGTATAATTCTTCCATTACTTTTACAATTGGAATTTCAGTGTCATTGAAATGCTTTTTGGAATCAGGTTGATTTTTATGATGGTGCATGATTCTGGTGATGGTTTTCTGACAGTTCATTATGTACCCTCTACTGTTTGCCCATCGTTATTCAGGAATGATGCATGGTATCATGTGATCTGTAAAATTATTGTGGGGGCGAGGGAGGAAAATACCCATATGAATAAGCAGTTTATGGGATACTTTGGGGGGAAAAAAATGACATGACAAGTCAAAAGCAAAAATCAACTTCTGACAGTTGAGAATCCCTTATTTCCTCTGCATAAGGCTTCCCATAAATCCCTCACAGCATTAAAATCAGAGTCTAATGGTTTGAGGATGGAACAACAACATCTGAATTCTAATTCCAATTGTGGCAATATTGTGCTGTGTTTAATTTGGATGAGGCAATTAATCTCTCAGTGGCTCAGATTTATTTCAGGTGGAGGTGATTTATGGATTTTTTTATTATTTTTTTTTAATCCATATGTTGGTATTGGTTAATACTTTTGGGCCTATCTCTGCAGCTTTTGCAATGTTCCTGAGAGCACCATCAAGAAATACCCCCTGCCTACCTGGTCCACTCCCTATATGCCAAACCTGAAGTGAGTCAATGAAGGGCACACTGAGGGCTCCTGCCACCACTGCTCTAGAGATCTGTCTGCAGTGTGCCTGAGAGTGGCAGTTGGGGGTATATTCAGTGCATCTTTTCTGCCTTTTATGTCTGGGTTTGGCAGGTAGACAAGGTGTACTGTTCAGCTGTGTTATCTGGAGTGCTACAGGCATGCCACTAGTATCCCCAGTCAAGTTTGGGTCCCATTGTACTAGGTACTGTACAGAAAATAGTGGGAAACAGTCTCTCCTCTGCCAGGGTGTTGTGAGGATGAATTATATGCCCGTTAGGGCTGTGTAAAACAGCACCATTTAATTTCGACTTCTGTTTTGCCGTTTCAAAGGGACAGTGTTTCATTTCAAAGCACTGTTCCGTTTTGTTTCATCAAAAATGTTTTGCTGTTTCTATGAGTTTTTGATGTTTAGCCCATAGGCTATAATGGGGAATCATGAGAATGCCTATAACATTGTCATTTATTGCCTGATTCAGGTGAAAATTGCAGGGTTGGTAGTCCCTTCTGAGTGCATGATGTCTGCCAAGCTTCACAGAGATAGGGTTTTTGTGAAACTGCACCTCAAACTGTTCAGAGCAAAACTAATGTCACTTGCTGGCAGCAGCTGCCTGCTGTCATCCTGCACACAGATCTGGGGACCTGCTCCCCCCAGGAGGGCTGCAGGGCTGCGCCAGACTCTTCTCGGAGGGGTGCAGACCCCTGGATCTGTGTGCAGAATGACAGCAGGCTGCCACGTTGGCTGGGGCCAATGCCAGCACTGGGTTCTTCCCAGTGGTCAGTGCGGGACATGCTGGGCAGACTTGGGTGCTGGTGCTGGCCTCAGCTGGCAGCAGCAGTGCAGATCTGGGGGCCCAAATCCCCTGGGAGGATTCTGGCACAACCCTGCAGCCCTCCCGGAGGGAGTGGGCCCCTGGATCTGCATGCAATGAAAGTCTTGTGTTTAGTCTGGAAAATATTTTGGTCTAACATTTTGATCAGATCTCTTGATCCTTATTATCAGTCATGGACTAGCATTAAGATCCTGGTCTGGGTTTCTTTCTCCCTAGACAGAAAGTGACAGGGAGTTGGAAGTATTGTGGTGCTGGCTCCCAGCAGGAAGAGCAGACAATTACAGAAGTAATTCCCATGGTTGAGAGAGAAGCAGAGTTTAGCAGGCGTTGATGTAAATTCTCTCTATTTCTCCCTTTAGTCAATATCTAGGCCTGTTAAGAGCTCAGCCAAACGCAAACGGTTTTCCAAATGCAGGCAGCAAAACTTTCCTACACATGAAATGAGGTAGGCTTATCTTGGCCTGCTTGACTTTTCTGGGGCACGTTCTAGTTCACAGCTCCCATCCCAGTACCTTGGCCCTGGTAAAGTGGTACAGACCATTGATAAAAGCCACATCCATTATGTCAGAACTAAGACAACTCAAATGGTTAAGAAGTCCTTTGTATAGGCAAGGAAAAATAGAGGCTGAAGGGGACCGATGAAGAAAGATCTTCCCAGAGTTAGCTGAAGTTCTCAATCTTTGATGGTCAAAGTTCATTATGCAGGACTCAAAATGCAATTTAATTCCTGCCAACTGTGGTCTGCATTTGTCTGCAGACATTCCAAATATCCTGCTTCAAAGCCAAAAAGGTGAAAGGCCTTTTGGGTTGTATGGAACAGTTCTGTGCCACAGACTACTCTGAAGCCATGCAGACGTGAGACATCTCCTGAAAGACTAGATGTATGGGGGGGGAAAAAAGGGACCAACTTGCTGCTAATGCCAGGAACAACATATAAAGACACATTAAGCTCAGAATTTACGAAGGTTTACAATAATAACATGGGAATGGTGTTGTTATTGCTGACTTTTGCTGTAGTACAAATTTATGCAGTAGAGAACTGCATAATTAAATCTTAATATACTGGAACATCACAGTGTTTGTTTTCCAGTTGCTAATAAACTCTTTGCGAGAGGAAATATCACATGAAGAAGAATTTCACCCCTCTGCAGAGCCCTGGCATGACACCCTGAGCACTATTTAAATGCTCTGTAAGCCTTGTACAGGGGTACATAGACATTGTACTGGGTCTTTGCCCAGTTGGACTGACTTGCTTTTAAGCATGTCTCTGAAATCACCACTGGTTGTTTAACTTCCAGAAGTTCTGTTGAAGGGTAAAGTTATCACAAAGGCTAATTAAAATGAAAGGCCTGATTCTGATTTCACTTAATGCTGATGAAAATAAAGTATTTCAGTGGCATTACTCTTGACTTGTATTGCTTAGTGATCCACAATCTGGGTGCCATGAGATCCTGTCAAGCAAGGTGTGGGGAGCTGACCAGCAGTGAGGGACTGACCAGCACTCTTCTCCAGGGCAGGAGATCTGAAATGGCAGGGGATCATTTGAAATTTCTTATTGTAATCCACAAAGATAGACAATTCTTAAAGGACTTTGTTTTTCAGTGGGGAAAATAAACCGGGATGGTGTTGTTGGCTAGTAAGACTGGACTAGTTCTAAGATATTTTCTTGGCCTTACTGTATTAGGCTTGTTTTATGAAACTGGTACCTAATTAAAGATCTCTGCCATATTTCAACCCAGTATAAATGACATAACTCCATTACCGAGGAGCTCTGGCAGTTTATGGCAGATGGGTATCTGCTTCTCTGTGTCATGATTTATTCATGAGGCAAAATTTACTAGAATTATGCTTGCCTCACAAGGACACTGGGAGCCTTCCCACCTGCTGGGCATGCAGTCGGTGTGGCAAAAATAGTAGCGGCAAAAATATTTGTCACTGCTTTTTCCTGCTGTGCATGCCCCTGCACGTGGGGTTGCTGTGGGGAAAATTGTTCCATCTGTGCTGGCCCCAGCAGCCTTACCTGGGATTCTGGAGGCCTTCCAGGGCAGCAGTGGCACTGATTAGCATCCTGGCAAATAAGTGCACATGCGCTGTGTGCCGTTTGCAAAGCCTCAGACTGCTTTGAGGTGCTGTGAACTTCACATATGCATTCATCTGGATGCACCCTACTGGTATGTCTACATGTGCACTTTAATGTGCATTAGCCTATTTTAATGCACATTAAAGCACCACTAAAAGTGGTACTTAATAGGGCTATGTAAAATTTTGGCAACCATTTCATTTTGGAGGTGTTTCAGGCTGTTTCAGAGTCTGAAACACTGAATCCAAATTGGAACAGAAGGCTCAGAAATGTTTCGGGAATGCTTCAGTGCTGGGTTTGCAGGGAAACAAAAACTAAGAAGAGGGAGGGGAAAGACTGCTCTGCTCTGATATTGACACCTAGCTCCCAGTTAGATTCCCCAGCTCTCTGATTTATTTCCCCAGCTCTTCCTGGGGGTGTAGGCCCCTGATCTGTGCATGGGGTTTCAGCAGGTTGCCACTGCAGGCTGGGGCCAGTGGCAGCCACTTGACACAGCCTGAACCGAGTGCCAGAAAGACTGTGAAGCTGTCACTGGCCCCAGCAACCTGCTGAAACCTGGCACACAGATCAGGGGGCCTGGGCCCTCTCGGAGGAAGTGGGGGAATGAGACTGGGAGCAGGGGAATTGAACCAGGGGCTGGTCAATCCCTGCTGCATGACCTGAAACACTGACATGAATTGCTGTCCTCTCAAATGGCTGAATCCAAAACTGAATTGAAATGCAACCATTTTGCACAGCCCTATGTATATTAAAATAGGCTAATACATATTAAGTGTCACTTAAATGTCATGCTTTTTAGCTGATGTGCATTGAGACAAGCTAATGTGCATTTTCCTAGTACCTTGGGGCACTTTTACCCGAGCTCCAGTGGTGGTGATGGTGGCGGGGGTAGCACTTCAATTAGAGTGGCTCTGAGAGTTTAATTCAAGTGCCACTGCATCTCCTGCATCAGCATCCCCATGCTGAAAAATGGTGGCAGGGGCACTTGAACTAAAGCTTGTTCAACCAGCTTTAGGCCAAACACCCCTGCTGCCATTTTTAAGTGTGGGGATGCTGAAACACAAGAGGCAAGTGGCTGTTAGAGTGCAGTAGTTGCCATGCTCCAGCTGATTTGATTAATTGGAATTCCAGCACATCAGAATTCAATAACAGGCATAACAGGGAAGATGGCACTGGGGAAAGCAGCCTGTTACATAAGGAAAATGGAAAAGCCATCAAAGTATTCTACTAGGTTTATGAGACGCACATTAGGATTGGAACATCCTCCATGCTCATGTATAGGCACCCAAAGAGAGCCTATACATGAGGCAGGAGGCTGCTCCAATGCGCTGTAACTACAGCATGTCAGAGCAGACTTGATTTTATCAACTGTGCTGGAGTGTGCTCCAGTTAGCCTCCACGTCTTGTGTATGAGCATCCCTTTGCTTCAAAATGGCAGTAGGGGCAGTTTAACTGAAGCTCATTTAACAAGCTTTAGATAAAACACCCCGCTAGCATTTTGAAATGCTGATATACGAGATGCTCTCAAAATCACTCTAATTAAAGCACCCCCCTACCCACAAAGAGTACGTATAAAAATGCCCTTATAATGAAGGACATTTTATATACATACATTTTCATGCCTGGATGTGCCAGATATCCAGTGTGATTTAATAGAGTCTGCTCCACATACAAGCTGATGTGTATGGCGCTGCCTTGATTGCAGTTGTGTAAGTGGCAAAATGCGCATCAGCATGGAGAAAATGGTGGCAGTGCGCTTTTGAACTAGAACATCTTCTATTGGTTTTAGTTCAAAAGCAGACCACCACCATTTTTTGTGTACTGACATGCGTTTTGCCACTTATACAACTGCAAGTGATGCAGCTCTGGGTGCTGTGGCACTTGTATGTGTAAAAGTGCCTGGAGGTACTAGATTTAATGTGCATTAATTAAAGTGTGTTAATGCATGTGTAGATGTACCCTATGAGGCTTAATAATGAATGGTTGTCAAAAGCCTTGGGATATTTGCATGGAAGAACCACTTGAAGTCAGAAACATGTACAGGGTTGGCAGGAGAATGGGTGAATGAGGAAGCTGTAGTAATTCTGGGGAAGAATAGCAACTCTACATGAAGATGTGTTACCCAGACTTAGCCCTGTTGATTAGAGATATTTTTGAAGTCATAATGAATGTTTGTGTTAATACCCCCTGTAAGAGTATATTTGAACACTGTTTATATAATGTTTAACTTGCAGTAGTCTGTTTGTTCAAGATGTCAGTAGTGATACAGGATAAAAGGCATGATTGTGGAAGAGAAAAAATCAAGTAGTCAAATTTCTATTTGGACAATAGCACTGCTTATGCATAAAAAGTAAATATTTGATAGTCTGTATAGTTCACCACTGACTCTAAGCTAATCTCAAACTGATTACACATTGTAACTGATTAACATAATGGCTTTGACAGTCTATATTGGATGACTGCATCTAAAATGAATTTACGACTCTTGCATCCAAATGATTTTGAAAATAATAATACAAGGTAAGGTGATGTCTGTACTTTGCTAAACAAATGTCTCATAAATGATTCTGATGAACTATTGAAGTAGAACCCATTGGACTCACTACAGAATTTATAATGTGCATTATCTTGCATATTGCAGTGTAAAAGCAGCCTAAGAGGCGCTGTGATCCAAAATAAGGAAGGCAGAGATGGTAAAAAAAAAAAAAAAAAAAAAAAATAGTTGGAGAGCATATACTGTGGTGAACTAGAGCAAAGCCAATACAATGTGGGTCATGGAGTGGAGTATTAGGAGTGGAGATGAAGGCTGGTGTGCAGAAGAGTTAACAAGGACAAGCCCCTATCTGAAAGGGAGTTGGAACTTGGCTTGTGATACTGTATGTAGTACTGGCCCCCAATTTGTATCCGACAACACTAAATCTCCAGGGGCAGTGATTTTAAGCATAGCTGCACAAATTTAGCAGACAGTGTAAAACTAGCATAGCTTTAGGGATCTGCCATATAGCAAAATGAGGCAGTCTGATAAGTAAGGTCTCTGCTTGATTGTTCAGCACACAGTATCGTTCTCTGGATACAGTGATATCAACACTAAAGAATAAACATGATCATTCTGCAGGTAAGTGAATGTAGGTTCATTGTTTTCCCATTTTTAAAATGAAGCCATTTTAATTTTGTCCCCAAACTTAATTCAATGAACATTAAAAGTATTGAGGATGACTAGTTTATTTTTCTTGAGAGAAGTTGCTCAGAATTGAATACAATTCTATGATTATTTAATTCTTTGTAACCAATTAAATTAATTTGCACTAGTGCAAGGAGAAGGTAAAATGCTATTACTCAAATCTATTTTATGTTGATGGTACAGTGTAACAGGGAACCCTAGTGCTGTTACTAGAAGGCAGGTCGAGGGTTCAGAAAGACCCCAGATGAAAGAGAAGAGAGGGGGATATTTAACAGGGAACCGTAGTCCTGTCACCAGAAGACTGGTTCGCCCTTTTGAGGCCAGAACTTTATGGGCGTGGAATGCTGGTAGGAGAGGGTTAAATACCAAGCCTGGCTAGCTAGTCAGCTGACCGGAAAGGGAAGGCCAGGACTATTAAAACCCTGGGGAGAGCAGGTAAGGGCCAGCAGCCAAAGGGGAAGGAGTGTATCCCAGAGCTCCAGGGAAAGGCCTGGCGAGTGATCCAAAGGCTTGAAGAGGGGACTGTGGAAGCCCTGAGAGATGGCAGCCACCCCCGAAGCTGATGGTGGGGAGCCAAAGCATGAACCTGGCCTAAATGTAAGGTGGCATGCAGCTTTCTTTGATCACATTTTTTTTGGGGGGGGGGGCAGTTATTGCCCATGGACAGGACTGTCTATATTTCTTTTGGTTATTGAATAATTCCAGTGGTTTGGGTGAGGCTATAGGGGAAAGAGGAGGCCTCATTTGGGGGCCCACCACAGAGTGGGGACCCTGGCACCAGCAAAGGCACTTTTTTTTGGGCAGGGGAGTACATAAGCCCTGGCACCAGTAGGGGCAGAGGACCTTAAAACACCAGGATGGTCTGGTGCACCTGATGTGCAATTCTATTTTTTTTTTTTTTGTGGGACTAAGTAAAGCCATCCCCTGGCCTTGAACTTGCACCACCCTGGCTGTGGGGCTAGTGACTGGACCGCTAGGCCAGGGAGACAAGGTTCCAGATTAGAGCAGGAAAGAGGGCCAAGAGCCTCAAGACAATGAAAAAAGGCTAGTGCCTCCAAGTCAAACCCTGTTTGGTGGGTTTAGACGGGGAAGCCTAGCTAGAGAGAGACCAGGGTCAAGGCCTGTGGAGGCAAAAGACCCCAACATGCGAAATGCAATAGGCAGTCTCCTGCTTTCAAGAACATCAACATAATAATTTCCATCAAGATGTGGCAGATGAGTAAAAGAGTGGGACACAAGAAACCTTAAAGGGGACTCCAAGGGTGCCCCACATAGGGTGCAGATAACAGGCAAGATGGCACTGGGGAAAGCAGCCTGTTACATACAGGAAAATGGAAACGCCATCAAAGTATTCTACTACATTTATGAGATACACATTAGTATGGAAGAGAAATAGATTTCAGGGGAGAAAGTTATTCAGGGGTATTTATGTTTGTAGTTTAACACAAAAATAAGGAGGACTATTATCTTATTTTCTTATCCATTTTTACTGGAAAGATTAATAATGTATAGGGTGTGGAGCTTTCTAGAAATTGCCTATGACTTTTCAGCTTCAAAAAAAAATGTCTGGGAGGGAAACTGAGTGGGAAGGGGAAGGAGGGAATGGGATGCATTATTTAGTATGTCTCACGATCCTAGAACAAGAGGACATAAAATTAAACTGTTGGTTTAACATTTTTTAAAAAGGAAGTTCTTTTTTACATAGCGAAGTAACTAACTTATGGAACTCATTGCTGCAAGAAGTTATGTAGGCCCGTTTCTAAAAGGCGTGGGGCCAATTCTTGGAGGAAAGGTCAATCGGCAGGTATTGAATATAGTAGGTGTGGCAGAAGGCCACCTCCGTTTCTCCCCAAAAAGTCTGTGACAATTTGGTTAGTATGGGCCCTGCAGAGGGTACACACGTTACCCTATCTCTTTAGGTAACCTGAGCTGGATACATCCCTGAGGGACAGGGGAAACCTGCTTCCTCTTCCTACGTGACTGACATCACATACCTAGGTGAGGGGCTTGGGCTCCCTGGTGGGCTAGAGACTGCCAGTCTGCCCAGCAACCAGTGATGCATTTCATATTGCTTGGCTGACAGCCAACAGGTTCTGGCCTCCATTGGACCAGGTAAACGAGGTCATAAGGGCTATATAAGTTAAGGACTGCCCAGGAGGAGGGGGCAGCATCCATGAGGAAAACTCAGAGGGAGAAGAGCTGGACCATTTAAAACTTGCTCTTTCTCTCTCATCTTTATGCTCTAAACCCTGGAAAGATAGCACAGATGAGTGAATAAGGTGCTAGGCTGGCAGGGGGTGGATCCTGATGTGCTTAGAGTTGGAAGGTATCTGTCACAGGGTAACGGCATGGTACAGACCCCGAAAAGTAAAAAGGGGACCCCCAGGACCCAAGACAGGACCGGGAAGATGAAGGGGGAAGGAAAAAAACAACAATCTCCTTACCTGCAGCCGATGCCGTGGAGAGACCGGAAGAGGCGGCAGGACCTGCGCGGCAGATTAGCCACGTCTTGTTGAAATTGCGGCCAGCTGCGATCAATGAAGATCGGAGCCGGCGCGGGGGAATAAAGAGTGCCCTGAGGGAAGAGGAAGGGGGAAGCAGGAGCGGAGCCACGAGCGGAGGCACTCTTGGGGCTCCGCTCGGAGGTGAAGAAGGGACCAGCAGACCGCTGTGAGGCGGGACAATACCCCGTGGCTGCAGGAAGGAGACCACCCAGAGAGAGGCGGTGGATGCCCGGACTCATGATGGCAGAGCCGGATGTGAGGATCTGGGGACGGAGACTGGTGAGAGAAGCCATGCAGAAGAGAGATGGATGAGGGAGGACCTGACAATCCAGGTGGGACTGGCACGGGTTCGGGGAGACCCCCAGAGTCCATCCCGGCAGACAGCCGAGGACTTAAGCAGCAAGAGGGGCTGCAGAGGACAGGATCCTGCCAGGCGGTACCACTCAGCGAGGGACTGAGTAAGGGAAGAATCAGAGTGACCAGGAGTAGCCCGGACGGCACTTAGAAAGTACAGCAACCAGATAGAGGGGTGCTGTAGAAAGGGTCAGAAAGGGGAGAGGACTTTTCCTGGGCCGGGGAGGTCAAACTTTATTTTGTAACCAGGGAGGCTTACTGGTAGTGTTTTCTTTGAGTTCTTTGTTAAGTTGCCCTCTTTCGGAGGGGTGGTGAGGAAACCTCAGAAGGGTTTCTTAACCAGCTGGGTCTAGGGTCAGGATAGACCTACGGCTTTGCAACAAAGTACCCCTTGGCATCGCAAGGCGAGGGTCGGGCCCAGGAAACAACAGCAACTCGGCGTTGCTGGGTATTAGGGTGAGGTGTAGGGGAGGGCAGAGCCTCGCAGAAGACCAATGCCCCTAAGAGTCCTGGCTCCGGGTAGGCCTGAGTAGTCGGCCCCTCCACTGAAAATTACTAACAAAGTCATGGCAGGCAAGATAGGGGCAGGGACTACCCCAAGGCCATATCCGAGATAGATAACTTCTGGGATGAGGCGACAGACAAGCCCACACATCTGAAGCCGAGCAGCACGGGACTGGATGTTTGAAGCCCTCCTGGTGCAGTATCTAAACAGATCTATGAAACCACTATATGTGTACCCTGCTTCTGGCACCCCGTACTCCCACTGTATGGGATAAGGGCTTTCTATTTGCTCCCAATGATGTACTCCACACTTCTACTTGAGTTGTGGTGAATGCAAATAATTTGGTTTTTAAATGCAATTTTTCTGACATCACCAATTATTTTCTTTTACCAATTATAAATAATCATCAATTAAAAATGATATAATTTTGAATAATAACTAAAGAATGGTGAATGGGTTGTTAATAGATGTTGAATAGGTTATGATTTTTAAACAGGAAGGCAAATAATTAGAGGAGACTGAGGTTTTTAGGAAAAAAATTTCCAGCCCATTTTTTCTGTGGAACTAGACTTAAAAGTATGAACTGACCTTTCCAGTGGAGAGAGGAGGAGGGTCTTGTACCAGAAGCAAGATGAAGCAACCAAGATTCTTATGAATTGAGACTCACACTTTCTTTTGAAAAAGAGGCATGTCTTCCTGTTTTTGCCAGCTGCTAGTTTGAGAATGGCAGGTACAATACTTGTAAGGCCTTAAGCGGTTGGCTGGATTACAGGCTAGGGCAGTTAAACAATCTCGTGAATTGTGCTGGTGTTGACGTCAGCTGGAACAGGAGGATTGGCCATGGTACTCTGGCTAGTGGCTTGGAAGTGTGTGTATAGGAAGTCAGACCTAAAGTCTGATCTCTTCAGTGGTATAGTTAGCTCTTTGGCTTTTATCTTCCAGTATAAATATTATTAAAATTTATATCTGAAGCTCTGTGTTCTTCAAAGGTAGCTTTGAACTCTATTATTTTTTCTCCTCAGCAATGCTATGTAGTTACCCACGCATGCCATAAAATTGTGTCATTCTTCCATCAACATCCCTTACTTCAGTGTCATATGCTTCAGAATGTTATGGACCAGATCATGTTTTTGCAGAAATTATGATAAAACCCCAGAAAAGCTGTACCTCTGCAGGTAAAGTTTGCCATCACTGCTTGTCTGCATCTTTATGCTCTAAACCTTGGAAAGATAGCACAGATGAGTGAATAAGGTCCTAGATTGGAATTTAAGAGACTTGGGTTTTAGCTCTCGCTGTCAGTGCTGTGACCTTCACTTTGTGCTGCTTTTCACTTCCATTTAGATGGCAAGCTCTTCAGGGCATGGCCAGTTACTTACTGTGTGAGTGTGATCAATGGTTGGCCATGACTTCATTTGGGATATCTAGGTGATACCCTAACATGAAAAATATTTATTTATAAACCTATAAAGTAAATCTTAAACTAATATACACTGAGAAAGGACTTCCCTTTGTACATTTCACTGTACCTAAACATCTATCATGTGTTTGTTTTTGTTTTGTTTTTTTAAGTGTGGCAATAGAAAATCAGTACTTAGTCTTGAAGAAGACTGTAATCTTGAGACTTAAGTGTAAGGAGAGCTGGTGGTGAGTGCCTGAACTCACTCTCTGAAAATTGCTGTGAAACTGTCCTCAGGTCCATGGCTATGCATGCTAATTAATATCAGCTGAGGTAGTAACCCACTGTTACCCGAAGCCCAGGCCAAAAATGTATCTTTTTCCAATGAAGACCTTTAAAACTTTCAGGCTTTACAGGATCTAATTACTCATATCAATCCAGATGCAATAATAAGCACAAGATCTTATAGTTATACTGAAGTATGCAGGTGTAAGATTTTTCTATATTGGACATAGTTTCATTTGACTTGCTTTCTGAACAAGCTGATCACTGTAACATCCTACCACCCAAGCCTGGAAAAAAGCAGTGCTGATATCAATATATAACATGTAAGGGGATACTTGGAGATTTATCTCTGAGAACAAGTATGTCTTGCATTCTCATATTCTGACACAAAATATTTGGAAGGCTGCCGTCTGGTGAGTCAGCAGACAAAAGACGGTCATACGAGTCTTGCTATCCAATCATTTGGTGGCAGGGAAACGCACTCTTCTTGTCAGCAGACCTAGTCTAGCTAATCCCTTACTCTTTTACTATTGAATATCTTGGTGCAAGTATCTGTAAGACTAGAAAACCACAAATGGCAAAAAAAGAATTTCTGTTTTTACTCCAGATAGCTTGCTTGATTTCTCCATTGGTTCCTAGTCCCCCTAAATCTGCTATTTGAATCTGTCTGCCAAATGAAATGTTGAGAAAACACCATATTGTATATATTATGTATACACATTTTATATGATGTGCATTTAACTTGTATCCAGGTAAAGCTGTGGTGGGTGGAGGGAAGGCTATCTTTTTGTTCACTTGGCTTGTTGCACAATAAAGTTTATAATGAACTGTACCTGTATGTTTTATCTGCCATGTCTATGATTCATAGTTGTTTTACAGACAGACACAACACAAAACTTCTGAAGAAGAAAATTGAAATGCCTTTCATATTTGCATATTTTGAAGACCAGTGTGATTCACAGTTTTCTCATTCCCCCTTGCATAATAATGCTTAACCAATTTGCTGGTGAGAAGTGCTGTAACTCATATGGGGATGCACAGTGTTCTTTTTATTTTTTTTATGCCATTTTGATCTTTCATTGGTTACTGCTGCTGTTTCTTACTACAGTTATTTCTCTAGCAGTGTCACTGATATCACTCTCTGCTGACTCTTGGGAAATGTTCATTTCTTATGATGAGCACTGTGTCAAAGTAAGTGAGGCCTCATGCCTTCTTTGTTTTGCATCAAACACCTTAGTACATCCTGGTGTGTAAGCAAGAGAATAATAATCAGTAAAAGCAAACAAGCTTAGAATTGTAAGTTTTATCTATTTATTAATATTCAAGGCAGGGCTGGAAGGAAGATGCTTCTGAAATAATACATTATTCCTGTGTATGCTTACATGTTCCTGTCCCAGTAACGTAGATAAATGCTGTCCTGGGGAGCAGCCGAGGGGAAAACCCCAGGGAGCCGGGGAGCAGGAACGGGGCAGAGAAAGAAAAGCAAAGCAAATAGAAAGGTTCTTACTTTTAGATAGAACCGCGATGGAGCCGGAAGTGGCGACAGGACCCGAGTGGCTCGTTAGCCGTGTTTTTATAAAGTTGTGGCCAGCTGATAGTTGCGGCTGCAGGAGCCGGTTGGGGGAGTGAAAAGGAGCGGTGTGTAAGGAGGAAGGGGAGAGATCAGCAGGAGCGCCAGTGGGGGAAGCACTCTCCGAGTCCCCTCGGAGTGGAGGAGTGCAGGGGTTTGCTGCCCCAAAGAGGAGCTGTGGGGGAGACGTGCTGAGGGGATCCACCGAGTACAGTAGGCTGACCCTAGAGGGCCTTAGAGACTGCGGCCAGTGGCAATGGAGCAGGCGGCAGGAGCAGGCATATAAGGGGGTGAAGGGCAGCTCTTGGTCACTGATGTTTTCTGCCAGTGATATACTTTGTGTTTTACTTTTTTGTTACCCACTGTTGGAGGGGATGTGAGGTACAGAGCACAGACGAGGTGTAGCCCGGGTTAGAATAGGCAGCTGGTAGGAGGAAAAGGGAGAAGGGGGGAGCATTTAGCCAGACTTCTATAGCCTACTGAGAAGAGGGCACCAAGCCCCAATTATCGGAGGGACGTGGCCAAAGACGATCGATATCCATCAAGGTAGGGTGTAAGGGCGAGGTAGACGGGAGGTGGAGCCTCACAGAAGATAGTCGTCCCGTGGTCCTTGGCATGAGGAGTGCTAATAGTCAAACCCCACCACTGTGATAAGATCAAAGTCGTGGCGGGCGAGATTGGGGAGAGACGACTCGGGTCGACGACATCAGCTTGCTGAGATCACAGGGATGGACGGGCGGACAACTCCGAACATCCGGGGGCGCATAGCACGTGACCAGATATTCGAAACCGGGCAGGTACAAATGCATAAAACCAAAAGAAAACGAAAATGCTGAACTCTAGTCTTAATTAAATGTTAGCTTCTGAGACCACTAACAGTGATTTAAATTAATTTAAAAAAAGAAACTTATTGCTTCAGTTATGAAAACTTAAGAAATGTGGAAGGAAAATCGCTTAAGTTCTTGCCTACTACGCAGTCTGGGAAGACAGCTGGATAATATTGATCTGTATACCCTGTTTTTACATCTCAATAATTTGCACCACCATTATGCTTATATCACAATATAGAACTCTGTCAAATCAAGCCTGCCATGCACTTACTTTGCCTTAGGCTCTGAAGTGGCTAGATCACAAGGGGCACATATACATGTGCTCTGAGTTGGGGGAGAGTATGTTTTAATTAGAGGACTCTCAGAAGCCACTCTAATTAAAACACCTGCTGCAACTTGTGTATTTAGCCTCTTGCATTTCAAAATGGTGGCAGGGTGCTTTAACTAAAGCTCATTCGATGACTGAGAGGGGATTGAATATCAGCCTTCAACTACCTAAAAGGTGGTTCCAAAGAAGATGGAGCTGCACTGTTTTATGTGGTAGCTGATGACAGAATGGTGTAATGGTCTCAAGTTGTAGCAAGGGAAGGTTTTAAAATTGAATATTAAGAAAAACTCTCACGAGGAGAGCAGCAAAGCACTGGAACAGGTTACTCAGAGAGGTTGTGGAATCTCCATCTCCTGGAAGTCTTTAAAACCTGGCTAGACAAGGCCTTGACTGGGATGAAATAGTTGGGGATGGTCCTGTTTTGAGCCAGGGGTAGGACTAGATGACTTCCTGAGGTCGCATTCAGACCTTATTTTCATAGATTTCATAGACGTTAGGGCTGGAAGGGACCTTGAAGATCATCAAGTCCAGCCCCCTGCCCAGGGGCAGGAAGTCAGCTGGGGTCAAAGGATCCCAGCAAGATAAGCATCCAAACGTTTCTTGAATTAGTCCACAGAAGGTGCCTGCACCACATCTGGAGGGAGTCTATTCCAGGTCTTGGGGGCTCAGATAGTAAAGATATTTTTTCTTATGTCAGCCTAAAACAGTCTTGGAGGAGTTTATGACCATTGGTTCTTATTTTTCCTTGGGGCACTCTGGTGAACAGACGTTCTCTCAGATCCTGATGTACGCCCCTTATGTACTTATAAGCAGCCACCAGGTCTCCCATGAGCTTGTGCTTTTCCGGGCTAAAGAGTCCCATGGCTCTCAGCCTTTCATCATAAGGCCTATTCTCTTGCCCTCTGATCATGCATGTGGCTCTCCTCTGGATTCTCTTCTATGATTTTAAGTGAGAATCAGTGATGAAAGCAGTTAGGCTGAATCCTCAACTGGGGAAAGTCACTCAGAGCCACAGAATTCTTTTCTTGCTTATACTTTATATTATGTTGCTTATACAGCACTATCGGGGACCGTGAGTCTCAAAGGCAACTTGCCTCATGCAGGCATGTGCTTCCCCACCTTGCTGTGCTGTGTCGCCCTGTGTTGCATCGTGCTACCTTATCCCCTGGGGTGGGAATATGCAGCAGAAGCTGGGGGAGGAGATGAAGCCCCAAGAACCTGAAAGGGCCAGTGGTGGCTGGACAGGAGGCAATGGTCCACATGTTAACCTTGCATAGGCTACAAGCGGTCTATGGGCCACCTGTTGGACAGCCTTACTCTAAAGTAACCTTCCTGTGTTCTGGTTAATAGAGAGATGCAGAAACTATAGGAATTAGGATCCGACTATGAATCAAGTTATACAAGGCACACATTTTTTGGCCTTAGGTGCATTAAGGGAGAATTATAATGATTTATTCTGACTTCCAGTAGATCACAGTCTTTAGATCCCATTTATTTTTCATCAAGCACCTAACTTCTGGTTGAACTTCAGCATGCCTTTCTGAAAGACAGTTTTTGTTTAAAGACTTTGTGACAGAGAAAATGTCTAGAGTTGTGATGTCCATTATCCTCATTTGAAGCCTGAATTTGTTTGGTTTTAGCTTCTGGCTATTGAATTTCATTTTATATATTTTTCCTGCTGAAGCCATTTACCTTCAGAAATCTTTTCCCCATGTAGATACAGATAGTGTGATCAAAACACCTCTTAACCTTTTTTTTGGATAATTGCATAGGATGAGTTTCCTAAGCATCACAGTACTGAGACCTTGAATCATTCCTGTGGTTTTTTCACTGAATATTCTGTATTTTTATAACATCCATACTGATGTATGAACACCAGAACTGCATGTTGTATTTCAGAAATGGTCAGTGACACATCGGGTAAAATTTGCAAATCTGCCCAAGTAGCCTAAAGTTAGAAAAATAGTACTGGAAGGGATCTCAGGAAGTCAGCTGGTCCAACCCTTTGCTCTAAGCAGGATCACCCCTATCTAAATTCCAGACATATTTTTGTCTAACCTGCTCATAAATACTTCCAAGGATGGAGATTCCACAGTTTCCAATATCACTTAAGTCTTTAGGAACCTAAATCTAACTGACATTCAGTGAGACAAGCTTTGCGTTACCTCAGTTCATATTTGATAGTAAAACTTAGGGCCAGATATTTAAATTAGCTGCATCTTTTTGCTATCAAATGACTTTAAAAACTGGCCTTTTTGCTCCCAAACTATTTCTGAAAATTTCACTCGGAGGGTCTTAGGTATTTGGCTCCTAGTTATGATAAGTGACATGAAGCTACAAAACTTCAGAAACCAAATGAAAATAATAGATTATGTTCAGAACACAAACATCAGCATGGGACAATTCAGTATGAGATTGTTGTAGGTAGGGTTTCAGAAGGCTTGCAGACAGCTAACTGGCTGTGGACAAATTTTTAGGGAGTTTCTTGTTGGTTAACTTTTTGACAAAAGGGCATTTCTGTGAGAGGTGGGTAATGCTTATTAATTGGCCGGTTTGGCAGCTGGGTATGGAGAAGTGGTTCTCAACCTTCTTAGGCTCCAGAAACCTCTTGGAAATACCAGCTCTTAGCTTTCATCTGTTTCTTGACTACATAAAAATTATTGAGCAATTTTTCTGCTCAAAGATCCTGAAAGGCCAGAATGCTTTTGACATTATGGATTCCTGTCTGAAACCTTTGGGCTTATCTTGTGAATCATGTGTAGCTGTTTGCACAGCACCCCAGAGCACCCTTAAAAAGAAGTCAGCACTTTGTCCAAGAATCACTGATGTAGAGAAGCCATGTGTGTTTCTGGGATGTTGGTGAACAATCGGTCACTATTGTTTCTAAGTAGTTTGTTTGATAATTTGTTTAGAACATAGTTGGATTTTGGAGGTTTAGTTTTTGTACTAGATCAGAATGGCAATATTTCTGTCCCCCTAGTTATGAGAGGATAAACAAAAGTGATTTCTAGTGAAATGGACTTGGTGCCCCAGACTGTCCATGGGGGATGGAGCATAAGTAAGAAGAATCCACAAACTTCCTGAAGGTTGCCAAATCATGTAGGTTCTTAAGAGGGAGAACTCTGATTTAAGTTAAGGTGGCAGGAGTAATGAAGACAGAATTGTGAAGAGCTAGTTGCTTTATTTTAACTGTCATAAAGGCTGCCTGCAGATATGAAAAAACAAAAACAAGATGGCGCTTTACTTTGAGCTTGCAGTGCCCCTGTGCTAAGTGCAGCACATGCCCAGAAGAGGCATTGTGTTAGTTTGACCGGACTTGCCCAACGTCTCTATAGACTGGGCACTTCAGTGGACCTTTTGGCACTTTTTATCAAACAGCTGAATGAATCAATTGAGTCCTTATTTTCTTTCCCATCCAAAGACGGGTGGGGCTCAAGCTTTTTCATTTGGTTTGTGCCGTGTTTCAAAAGCAAACAAAGAAGTCGGCTTTTTCCCTCCAAGATTCAATTAATCTTCATTCCCCTCTTTAAAAGTTCTAACAACTGTCTTTCCTACATCATTGGAAGCTGGATGAGATGGGGAAACATATATATTTAGTGGTCACCCCTGAGGGAGGTGGCTGGCCAATTCTTGTGGGCAGATCACAGGGCCAGCCACCATTTTCATGGGTTTACTGTGGTGGATCCCCGCCAGTGGCAGATAAGGATTTATTGGGTCCCTGGGCAAACAGAAAATTGGAGGCCCCCACATGCCATTATAAATACGATGCAGTAGCAAATGGCTTGTCAAGAATGATGGGTGCAGGGGACAGGTGGGGGGTGGGGATGGAGCCCCGTGTATGCCCCCCTCTCATCTGGGTCTGTTCACCCACTAGCCCACCTCTGCCCCTGCCATTTGGGATTCAGTCCCGCCCCTACCCCCTGCCGCATCAGGCCCAAGACCACTCCTCCACTCTCCCTTCTGCCATGTCAGGCCCAGGCCCTCCTGCCCTCCCCCTCAGCCTGAGCCCCATGGGCCCATGTATTAATCCACCTCTGATCCCCTTTTATGCCTCTGACTGGCCTAGGGGTCCCAGTGGCCCTGCCCCACCTCTAAGCATCATATGGCCCCACCTCTAACCATTGATTGGTGGAGAGGGGAGCTGTACAACAGGCAGGCCTCTCAACCAATCAGTGACAAGGGGTGGGAGCAGCAATCTTCTTGCCTGCTCACATTTGTGTTGGCTGCCCCATTGTGCTGGGCTGCGCAACTGGGAGGTCTGCTGGCTCCCAGTGGGGAGCCAGCACTTTATTTTTAGTAAGTTGTTTTTTTTCCCCCGTGAATTTTGTGGAGATCACCCAATTTGGCAATTTCCACGGAATCCACGAAATCATGTTTTAAGTAGGTCTCTATAGGTATTTATTCCTATTCTTGGTCAGGAAATCTTTAAACTTCATGCATGTGAAAATCTCTGCATGTCAAAGTTTTGTCTGAGATTTTCCAAGGTAGCAGCAGAGACCTTTGAAGTCATTGCATGCACATCTGCCGAATTCTTCTTCAAATTGGCATCCACTATGATTTAAAAATAATTTTCTCTAAGTCTGGGTGTGCAAAATTTCTCTCTCTAGATGTGCACTCATGGCTGTCTTGGGATGGAATGTAGCAGAATAGGCATCTGCTGGCAAAGCTGACATAAACCTTCCTTTTACTACTTTTTTTCGTGGTCCTTTTCCACATTTAGCTACCATATGCAGTTTTGAGCTAAAGATTTCATGCAAAAAATGCCAGTGTAAATTTTGTGTAATGTTACCAGCACTTAATCTCCTCTGTGTTGGGGAATAACAACTCTTGTACCTAATGATATTTTGCTATTTTCAGTTCTGTTTTCCTGTCCCTAATGTTCAGAACTCTTCTTCTGTCCCTTGCAATATTATGACCACATCCTGAAGTGTGAGCTTGTGCACCCAGGACTAGCTAGAATCCTGCCTTTTATTGGAAGTTGGTAAGGGAGCACAATCTCCATGAGGAGCACAATCTCTCCTTGGAGATGCAAAGAACCATAAGGTGTTGGTATAGTGATGGCCAGCCTTAAACTATTTTATATTAGTATGTGGCAACATTGTAGCCAAGCAGCTGTCATAGCCAGCACACCTTTCTTTCTTTTTTTTTTAGGAATTTTAGGATATGTACATTCTCCAGATAAAAATTTTCCAGGATTTTGTCTATCCTATAAAGAAAAAATATGGTAGTTAGGCAAAAACCCAAGAGTGCAAACACACTGTAAACAATATAAAAGATCTCTTTTGGTGTGGTAGTGTTCTTCTTCCATATAAATATTTAATAATAGTAGTAATTTGAAGAATGCTGATTATTTCATCTCCTGGAATTTGTTCCATTTGTTAGTACATCAGAGTTATTTGCATATTGTGGGAAGCTGTAGTTACTAGACCACCAACATTTATTGGCCGTGCCCCAGCCAGACTTGTCTGGCCTTCTGGCAAAGATGCTGGGAAAATTATGCGGTGTTTCAGTTCAGCACTATTCCAGGAATTATGCTTCATGCAGTTAATTAGGGGGAAGATTATTTAATATATAGAAATAAATGAAGAGTCTATGGATATCTTTATGGTCTGATGTCATCTAAAGACCGTCACATCCCAGGATGCCCTTTCATGGAAGTATGGATCGTGGTTGAAGAAGCCAAAACCCACACAATGACACCAACTCCAGAGCCGCAGGTTGACTTCTTTTATGCTGACCACAACTGTCCCTGTCACTGTTATTCAATTCCAGTGATTAAGGCATTAATCTGGGATTTACCAAGTCTAATTTCCTGTTCTGGCACAGATCTCTTGTCCCTGCCACTAGAAGTGTGCTCTATTCTATACAATAACTACTTGATATAAAACACAAAAACACCTTTTCTGCACAGTGGTATAGCTTGAGCAGGAAGGTTGGATAGTGTCCATTCTAGCATCCCCCTTGAGGTGGGAGATGTCATTTTGAACCCTCTTAGCCTCAGGAAAGCATTGAATTTGGGTCTTCTATTTTCAGGGAGAGTGCTGGATGGCTTTAGTTATTCTTAGGCACATGCTTCTTGCCATGCATTGTCCAGGGAGCCTAGGCAGCTAACTGGACTTTTGATTCCACTTCTGGGGACTATGGACCTTCATGTTACATGCTGAAGCATCTAACTGATAGGTTCCTACATTTTGGTTTTGGATCTAGCCATAGGCACTGACTTTTATTTTTGCTGGCAGGGGACATGATGGACATGTGGAAAGTTTTATGTATTCCAGGTGACAGCCCTCATACCCCCAGGTACTTGGCACACCTGGATCTAACCCTAAATAACTTCTTTAAAGTGATTAGAGGAATCAGTATCTGGGTGTTCTTGCCTTCTGGTCCCTGTGTTCAAAAGCATGCAACTAGAATAAACACAATTTTATTTTGCATGCATCTTATTACTTACTGAATTTTCACCCACACAGAGAAAAGAAGCAACCAGGGAACAAGCTCAGTTAAAATCTCATGAAGTTCTGGCTAAGGTTTGTGGCCAAAAGTTGCAGTAACTGTTCCCACCTTTGATGTTCTTAAATTAGTTTTGGTTTGTACTGGAACACTTGCGAGAGGTCAGTACCAAGCAGATTCTCAATATATTTCAGACTGCAGAACACATTAGACTCCTGTTCATCAGTCATCCTGTTGAGTGGTTTGGTGGAAGTTAAGAATAGAACAGGGCTACAGCTGTGATCCTGGGTATGACCATAAACTGCATCTGACTGGAGGGCCTGGTGGCAACATTATGTGGCTACTCATGGCAGGATAGCTCCTGTAAAATATCACAATGTTGCAACCTCCAGAGTAAGGTGAGTGTAGGACTTCTCAAAACCCAAGACACCACTGCCTTGTGAGTACTTCTTGGCTGGAGAAAGGCTAAGGAATGTCACCTTTGACAGAGACGTATCCTTGCTAAGGCATTAAGCAGTCAGCAGCAGTTCTTATTTGTTGCTCTCTGGCAGAAGTTCCATTCAGTTCCATTGAAAAACTGAATGTCTGCACTCAATCTGGCCTTTGGATTCTGTCTCAGTGGTCTAAAGGGAGGATGGTAGGTCTTGGGTAGCCTCTATTCCTTCATACTGTGGCGAAATGCCGGGCTAGCGGCTCCGGCA